>NW_005842447.1:26818-75963 GCF_000455745.1 Alligator sinensis
GTGAGAGACATTTGCAACCCGGAGGAGTATTAATTGGTTAAGACTTGAACAGTGCTTTAAACACATGGATGTAATATATTTTAAGACGGCAAATCACAGTAGCTGCCAGCTACTGGAGATCGGCATTTATAGCCTGGGAGTCCTGGAACAGGAGAAAGTTGCGCTGGAACTTGAGTTACAGGGAGTTGTTTTATGCCCAAGCACTAACATTGGTGGGGTTATCTTGCTTCAGTTCCTTAATCAGAAAGTCAAGGAATCCTCTCTCTGAATAAGATGCCCAGTGTACAGCTTCATGAATCTTGGCAGCAACAAGCAGCAGGATGAAGGATGAATTGGGCAACGCTCAAACTACTGATCTCTGTCATATGAGCAGTTCTAGCAATCCGACCATTTTTCAGTCGGGGAAACCAAGCTGGATTAGCAGCAGAAAATCTCTCACCATGTACTTCACCACATCACCTGACATTGATGTAGATGAATCTCTGATGATGGATAATCAGCCAGAATCGGTCCATAACATAAGCACTATCAGACCTTTTGATACATGGGGTAGTGCCCGTACTTTGTTTATGGGGGGATACACCCCATGTATAGCAGCACCTACGGTAGGTTTGCCCACTCCAAATTGGTTTATGTTGGACAAATAAGAGTTAGTGACTGCTATCATCTAGACAGCAACTACTACACACTTTTCCACGCACAAGGGGACTCAATTGGTGGTCTCACTCCTCAGAACTGGACCTAGCTCCATACAGATTTCCAGGCAAGGAGACTTACTTCCCCATCCAGAAGCAACAGCGGGTCATCCCACAACTACAACAAAACCTCCTCCCTACCACTGCACCGCAGCTTGTTTCTCCGCACAGAGACCCAGCAGACCATGGACTGGAGATGACCCCAGACCAAGCTGTCCTCATTCACTGCCCAGATACCCTCCCCTTCAGATGGGTCACTGCCGTCATCTGCTGCAAAATGTTGTATAACAGAACTGTATCCATCTGCTCACTGATGCAGCGGATGACACTTGCAGTGAAAGCATGCACACAGCAGTGAAATGCCAGATGCATTATTGTGATTAGGTGATAATTGGTATGTAGCAAATTCAGCAGATCAAAACATTGAGTTTTAAAATGATACTATATCCTTCTTTGAAAGAACTGCTAGGGGTGTTTTTGTAGTTAAGCAAGAGAAGTTGAACTTGAAGACTTTTCAGTACCTTTCTCAAAATACCCCTCCATTGACTGGAACAGGGATCCAATATTTCGCTGGGGGGGTAGCAGTGCTGCAAAAGGACTGTGGGAAACCAACCCTTTTTCTGCTGTTGGCTCAACTTCTGGCAAGCCCCACCTCTGCGTGTGCTTTCGTCTGCAATACAATACAACCTACTTGTTTTTGCACAGCTGCCATTAAATGATTTACTCCTGTCCTATGCCTTGAGGTTCATCTCTCATGGCTTTTCCATTCATGTGTCCATGGGCTGGGAGGATGGCTTATCACAGTGTAATATCCTCATATAAGCCAATGCTCTGCAGCATGCTGCCTTTTCCAAGCACTCCTTGAAATCTCACCCTGAAACTGCAGCAACCCACATACTTTTCTGGCACTGGTTACTTCAGCATTCTCCTTTCCCCTCTTCAACCGTCCTTGAGTATTTATGGACCTATTCTCACAACATGCTTGGGGGAAGTTTGCATTACCCCTGCATCACTCGCCCTAGGTCGCACAGGGAATCCATGACGATGCAAGGGATTGTGTGCAGAACACCAGGCTGTCCAGCCATTTCACCAGCCTCCTTTCTAAAGCTACAAGCTTTGCAGTCAAAACTGTTCTGCAAGAGAAGAGTCCCAGAAGGCTTGGTGCTTTACTTTGATTAGATGAACTTAAAGATAAAGGTCTTGGGTCAGCCCTAATTTATAACCCCTTCATTAAAACATTCAAATGCAGAGGATGGGTTCTGAGTCCAAAAGTCAGCAGGGATTAGGAATTTGCTATCTTGATGTCCTTAAGAAATGTCAGCTATTTAGAAATAATGTCATTGTGATTTGAAGAGTGACTGTTATTAACATAGGGAAAGTCAGACAATTTATTTTAATTATTTCTGCTATGCACAAGGATGATTTTTTCCTGGATGGTACAATGCGGGGAGTGCATGAATCTTAGAGCTCGTGTTGCACGGTCTGAACAAGACAGTAAAGCAGTTCGACTTCAAAGGTCCAAATGAACATGGGCTGTAATGCCTACTTTTTATATCCATATGTTTAACAGTCCAGTTAATATCTGTCATATAGCTCTGTGGATTTTTCCAGGGGCACCAACAATATAACTGGGAAAGACAGCCTCAGCTGGAAGGTTCATTAGTTTACTTACTGCATAAGAGCAATGCTCTAGAGACATCTGTCACAATAATAAAACTGTCTGCGTCTGTGTGGGGGGGAGGGGGGAAGGAAGGGGTGTTTAAAATAAAGCTGCTTACCACAGAGACCTCCAAAATTGCTTTCTTCTGATAAAATTTCTATTTGACTTTAAACACAAGAGGGGAACAATTAATTAACATATCTCCTTGCTGCTAGACTGAGTTGAACAGACAGACTGTCCCATGGTGTTAGATAACAATTTAGCTTCCTAGTCAAACTATAATACTCCTAATTATCCGGCAAGGAGCCTAAGATGGGAGGTTGACTATGGGACTAGGAGCAGGAGCTCCTGACTTCTATTCCTGACTCTGCCACTGGTTCTCACTGGGACCTTGGGCAAGTTACTTATACAAGTCGTATCAATCTCATCCCTAAAACTACTATGTTTTGGGAGGGGTTTTGTTACTACCCAAATGTTAGTCCCTTCAAACCACTGCTGACCTCTCATGGGTGCAATGAGTGCTTTGCACAAAGATGCAGGTCAGAATAGGCCTTGGGGAAGACATGAATCTAACAACCATTGGTCACATAGAATACAACCTCATCTTGCAAACAATCCCACTAGGACATCCTGGAGAAACATTCTGAAATCCATATAGGAAAAAAAAGACAGCAGAACCAGTTACCAAACTCTTGGTTATCATCATGGCTGCTTACAACAATCTGGCAGTTCACATTCAGCATGGGTCTGAAGGGCAACACAGACTGCTTGCAGACAGCTGGTCATCCAGCTGGGACCGGCTGCCTAAATTCACTTCTCTACTTCTACAGTAAATATGGCCAAAGAGTCTATGGACTAGATTTACAAAGGCAGTTTGGCACCTAACCTGCTTGGGCACTTAGTCCCATTGACCTGTGCTTGTCAGTCTTTATGCAGCTTTGTAAAATTAAACCAAATCCGATAAAAGGATAGGTTAATGCAAATGAATCCGCACGGGAGGCCTCTTCAGGTACACGAACCAGAGTCAACATACCTCATCCCACACCGAAATCAGTCAGAAACCAGCATGCCGCTGGCCAATGGCAGAGATACCACAACAGCCAGAAAGGGCAAAAACGAGGGGAGGACAGAGGATGGTTGGGGGCTCAGCTCACAACGCGACTGCCAGTCCCAAGTTTTGCAGCACAAAGGACCAAGCTGCTGACCACTACGTTGGTTCCTTGCAGCCTGTTACAGTCCAAGCCTTTGAAGCATCCCTGACTTGGCTTGGAGCCCCCCTGAAGGGAGAAAACGGCACTGAAAACACAAGCCAAACAAAACATGCTTTAATTTACAGCCATAAAACCCTCTCAGCTACAAGCAGAGCTGAAGCATGTTTCTGTAAAAAGAAACAAGACGTTCTCTCCCTTCAGGGTGGCTCCAGCCACCAACAATGCAGGCAAAGCTGGGACAAAAGCACTGGCCCCACTGGATCTCGGGGCTTCGGGACCCTGGACATTTCAAGGGTTTTTGTTCACAGATTCTTGTAATCTTGGAGGCTGCTGCAGGGGTAGAAGAGGACAGTAGGGGGGACATGGGGCCCTGTTCTCAAAACAGATGCCTGATGCTGGCAGGGCAAAGATTTGCCTTGACATTTGCAAGACAAGTCTGCACATCCACCCAGTTTAGATCCTTGCTTCAGAAGCTGCATCCTGTTTTTTGGTAACCTCAGGCCTGACTTAAGCAGCACCCCATCGTGACCTTTACACCCATCTATGTGCTCAAAGCTCCTGGGGTACTGTCCTGCGCCCTTACCCATTCTTATTTGGAAAGTCCTGCTCTCAATGCCAGCTCCTGAAGGAAGCTGACCCTCTATAATCCTGTTTCGGTGACTTGTCCGAAGTCCCCCTGAGAGCCAGTGGCAGAGGCAGAAATCAGGAGACAGAAGCTTATTGCATAGTCCCTAAAAATCAATGTAAAGGCAGAACTTGAACCTTTGCTATGAATATTACAGCACAGACCTCAGTAATGACTCCATTAGCCAAGAGGGGCTGTAGGCACCTTCTTGTGGTTCAACTCTGCATTTTCTGTGCACTGGAGCCAATACGCCCTTCACCCTGCTCTAGCTGACTGACAAATCCAGAGACTGAAGCCCTTTATATGTGTATTCTGCACATTTCCCAAGCATTATATTCACACGCGCTCACTCCAAATCATAAAAGGAGGGGGAGAAAGAGAAAGAGCGAGCCCAGATGTCTCCCACGCAGCGAGTTATGGGATTCAAAGCCTGCTCCTCGCTGAGGTTAGTGCTGTCCTAATACGGCCGGCACACACAGAACAAGGCATTCCTCAACTTGGTGTTTATTTTTATGTTCCCAAGAAGCACAAATATAAAAGCTGCATTTCAAGGCTTCCTCCTGTGTGCGTTAAAACAATGCAACCACCCTGCGCCTCCCTTGGCCACCGCTGAGCCTGTGGAGAGCAGCAGCAGCGGCAGGACCCCTTGATGACAAGGGAAGAACTGGGGTAGGAAAGTGGGGAAAGAAACAGAAAAAGTATCTATATTTGAATCTAACCATCCCCAACTAGTCTCTTTCCACAATATATGCCCCAACCACCTACTTATTGATTTTAAATGAGATTTGTAAAGGAACTGGAGAGTGGATTTAACTATGCATGAAGAAATGCCACAAAGCCATCCCCAACTTCTCCAACAATATACACTATCCTGAAAAGACCTGCTAGCCTGGGAATCCTTCAACGTTATTTGAATGTATATAATCTGCTCCCAGTAGGGAAGTACCAGCCTCGCTCTCTGAGAGCTGTGGAGTAGAGGGGCCGAGACCAGGAATATGCCTCGAGTCTTGGCTTCACGAACCCAGGTGAGCATCCCAGCCCCTGATCAAGCCTCATTGTCCCTGTGAAGTAAAACCCTACCTGTGCTTGGTTAAATCATTTTCAATAAGCTAGTTAGCTTTGTTTATTAATTAGGCTTTGCTTATTAAAAATACAAGATCTGCAGAAATTTGGACTATACTTTTCACTCCCTTGCAACCTCTGTGGTTTTTTGCACTTTCCTCAGCTTGAATGATGAAAACAACCAGTTGCTTTCTGCTTCCTGAACACAGTCGTTAGCACAAATTTACAATGGGTGTGCAGCAAAACACAGCAAGGGAGGAGCTTGAAATCTCACTCCCTAACTGAAAAAAGGGAATGGTTATGTACATTTTCCAGCTGATGTCAGAATTAGTTTGTGGAAAGCTTGAACTTGGGTCTTCGTCTGACCTGACAGCGGTCCTGTAACACGCAAAAACTTCTGCTGATCCTGTCAAAGGCTTTTAACTACCAGCCTTGCTATTCGTTTTTTTTAAATCGGCTAGCATGCTACATACTACAACTGACTGCAGATCTCATATCTAAACCCTTTTAGGACAGCAGTCGTTTTACCCTGAATATTTTGCACATTGTCTTGGCCTGCCGGACCTGCAGCAACCTATTTTTCTAGGAATCTGGACACGGTTCAAAAGAGGAACTCCTTTAAATGCCTGCCGAGTACACAGATCTCAGTCCCAGCCACTCAGCCTGTGTGGCGTAGGGCAGCGTTTCTCAACCCATGGGCCATGACCCAAAAGTTAGTCGCAGGAATGTATGAAAGGGTCACAAACAAACTTTAAAAATGAATTCTCCTTTAAAGGAGAAAAACATGGGAAATTGTGGCTTTTCCCTTGCAAGCTAGCAGAGCTCCAGCCTGTGAGGGGCTGCTTGGGACCCCACATGCCTCACACACACCCACCCCATGCCCGTCATGCTGGAGGGGCTAGGGCCTGCGGGCAGCAGGTCAGGAGTGAAGGGCACTGGGTCAGGATTGGCCACTGATATTCGGAAATGGGTCCTGGTACAAAAAAAGTTGAGAACCACTGGTGTAGGGGATAGTGAATGTGTGGTAAAAGCAGAAGGAGGAAGGATAATCCAATGGCCAAGGCACAAGCCTAAGACTTTGAAAACACAGAGTTAATGCCTTCTTTGCCTGGGACTTTGTGTGTGACCTTGACCACAACACTTAACTTTCTCTGCCTCAGTTTTCTACCTTCAAAATGGTTATAATATCACTTCCCTGACACACAGAGATGTTGGGAAGATAAATGCATTCAATGATTGCAAGGCACTGTAATGGGGCCCTTTCGGTTCCCACTGCAGGGGGCAGGGCCCTACAAAGGAGAAACGAGACAGGCTGGAGGCCATGCCCGCGAGAGCAGCACAAAGGAGGGTCCTCAGCAGTGACCTGCATGCTGAGTAAAATCAAGACATATCAGGTGAGATAAGGGACAGTCCGGAGCAGGGCTGGAGGGTGGAGAGGAAGGTGCAGCTGCTCCATACCGACGCTGCAGTGAGAGGGACCAAGTAAGAGCCAAAGGAGAAGTGCAGCAAGCAATCCAATTTCAGGTGACGGACCTCTGATCCCCAGCACCTGGTCAGACTTTTAGACATCTGTCTGCCATCCACTGGGCAAGAGCTGACGCTGTAAATCGCAGCAGCTGCTCGAGAGGAAACAGGAAGGGAAGAAGGATGACTTGGTAGTTAAAGCACACAGTCAGGACAGAGGAGATCTGGGTTCAATTTCCAGCTCTGCCGCAGACTCTGTGTTTGAACTCTGGCAAATCGCTCTGCCTCTCTACTGAAGGAGAGCCGAGATAATAGTTTCTCCCACTGTTTCCCTTCTTTGTGGAGATCATAAGGTCTTGAAGACCAAGACGGCCTCTTGCACACAACGAGGCTCCGATCCTGGATGGGCTTTCGAGGTCCCACTTTATGCAAAATAAAAACAAATGACATCGACAAGGGAAGTGTGGGAAAAAGCAGACCAGAAGCACTGGGAACACTTTCCATTACAGTTTAACCCTGTGGTCCTTTTTCTTTTTTTTCAGGCACAGCTCCGCCTTCAGTAGGAGCTTTGCCAGAGAAAGGCTGTAACCTTTAAGAAATAAAGGCAATATCCTCACAGCAGGAAGACTAACCATTTGTGGGCACCTGTATCCCCGAGGCTGAAAAAAATCCATTTAATCATTTAAATGCCCTCATTCAACCCTCCTCCCCCCAAACTGCTGAATCACAATATAAGCAAGGAAGAGTAACCCCAAACTAGGCCATGGAGGATTATAGCTTCCTGCCAGGCCAGCCCCGTCTTCTCCAGAGCCTTTTTCTTATGACCACAAATACAACGCTACTCTTTCCTCTCTTTATAAAAATTGTTCTAATAATCAACACAGCAAAAAAAGAAACCTACCTCCAAAAATAACTGGGGCATTTTTTTCTTTACGTTTTCCATAATAACAATAAGCGTTCTGCTCTGGTTTGAGAGCATACCAAAGAGTTTCCAGGCCAAAAATATATTTTCACAGCAGGCTGAAAAGTGCTGGAGCCAAAATGTGTGGTAGCAGCTATGGTGCCTAGGTACTGCTATGTCATCTCCCATCCATCTGGAAGAACTGGTCCAAGGGGAGCATTTCCTTGGTGGTCTATTTGCCAAGTGACCACAACTCTTTAGCTTGTGCCCACAGCACCCAAGACTCCCCTGTGGTCTCCCATTCAAGTGTTAGCCAGGGCCAGAAGTGCTTCATTTCCAAGATGAGACGCATTCAGGTGGTCACGGCCACAGGCTATCTCCTGGACCTCTTCCAACATCTTGGTGAAGCGAAGGTATCTCAGAATCGCACACAGCTAGTAAAAGCTTCCAGGTCATGCACAGAGGCATAAAAAAGGTAACCGATTTGCCCAAGATCACCCAGGATGTCTGTGGCAGAGCTTGAAAGTTAACCCCAGGTCCCCAAACAGTGCCTTAAACCACAAGATCATCCTTGGAAGATTTTCTTCATAATACCTCACCTACAATTAACCAAGCAGCAGATTCCCCCCAGGACTGAGTTTCCACCAGATCCAAGCTCTTCCTGCAATCATATTTTACTGCTTCTCTGACTCCATCACTGGGGGACACCATCTTTTTAAGAGGAAGCTTCTTGCTACCTAGGAGAGGCAGACCCTGTGCACTCCTGACTTTTAAAATCCTCATCAAATGTTTGCCATCTAGACCCATCAATCTTAACACTGTCTGAGGATGACCCCATGTTGATGAGCAGTCCCAGATCAGGTTATGAATGAATGACCGACCTGAAAACCCCCACTGACCGATGGAAGAATTAATTTGCTTTTACTTGTTCTTGAGAAGCCTGCACCTTCAAGAACATGGGGGAAAAGGACTGGATGGGGGCCTCCTGGGCTACTGAATTCATAGACAATCATTAGCCTGTAAAATTGGTTTCAGATCTTCACACAAGATACAATACTCCCCTCCAAAAACACTCTACAACATACTATACGTAAAACTGGGGAGATGAGGGCCCTGCCACTACAATGAGAGAGAAGTGATTGATTTATATATGCTTGGCTCCTAGAAAAAGGACCATACTCCACACTGCGGAGGGAGGCAAAAACCCCTACAGTCCAAGCCAGTCTGACCGAGAAGAAAAATCCCTTTCTGACCTCAAAATAGGTGATCAGCATAGTCCTGAGCAAAAGGAGCAAGATCCTGTAGCCAGGAACCTTGGGATTTTTCTAAGCCTCAGCAAGAGCATCATGCACCTCAGTTAAAACCCTCCAGCCTGAGCTGTGGCCAGCATCCCAGTGTCTGAGAGGAAGGCAAACCTCCCCCTTCCCTACAGAAGCTGGCAGCAGACAGGGTCTTCCTGGGCCCAACGGGTGAACAGCAAAAGCCTTGAGATGAAGGGATTACCCAACACTTTCCACAGTGTATGAGAGCTACCTTTGTGCTGTAACCTGGGCACTGCACGCACAAGCCTCTATCGTCCTATCCCGCCATCAATTTATCCAGGTCAGTCTTAATGCAATTCAGCTCTTTTGCCCCCACAACGTAGCTCAGAAGACCCTTTTAAAAACCTTACTCTTCTGATAGACAACGATATAAATCTTCTCCTGATTTTCAGCCTTAAGTTTATCTGTATAGCCACTAGATCCTGTGCTGAATTAGAAGGGGTGGGGTAGCTGGCTTTTCTGCCCAGCGCCAGCATCGATTGCTTGTAGGTGCCAGTTCAGTGGGAGCTCGGCATAGCCGACGGTGCAATCTGAACCACTCTGATTCCCCGACCAGTTTGCTTCGGTTGCCACGAAAAGAATCGTTTCGTTAAACTCAGCCTTGCAGACTCACCCCGGCATCCGAGGGAAGCGGTGCTGTCTCCCCCTCACACGTCGTCACTAGTCATAAAAGACTGACGGGGAAGTTCCCTCTCTGCTTCTCCCCGTGCAACCCCACTGAAGCCGTGCGCGGGATTATTCACGTGTAAATGACAAATCTGACTTAACGCCTGGCTTAAAAACCAGGTTGCTGCACAGGATATACATAGTCACCGTGTGCTAATCATGAGCTGGGTTGGGATAAGCATTCATTTGTCAATTGATCAATCAGGATGAAGATAATTTCTGTCATCAGCAGCTCCCGTTCCCCAATCCTCTGCCAACACTGGTATTAACAGTCTATAATTAAACGGATGGAAACAAACTGGAGCTCCAGCCATCCTGCTACACAGCCACTCAGATAATGTGGCAAGGGGCACGCTCTCCGAAAGAGAGGAAACAGTACTGAAAAGGACCCTCTGGGTCACCCAGTCCAGTCCCGTGCTACGGCAGGCACCCTTGTCCTGAAGACCAGGTGGGTCACTCACCTCCACTGGAAAGCTGTGCCAGACCCACGCTCCCTCTGATGGCTACAAGCCTTCTTCTAATTTTCAGTCTAAATTTATCCACAGCCAATATGTCACAATTTACTTTTTTTCTTGTTGCAAACTTTGTCCTTTAGCTCAAAGTAGTGCCTCTACATTTTAGTAGCCTCTCTCTTTCTCTGGACTCACAGAAAAATAGGGCTAGAAGGCATCTCAGTGGGATCATCTAGTTCACGCCTATTGCTCACAGCAGGATTATTCCCAGGAGCTTTCAACCCCTGGCTCTCAGGCCAGATCTGGCCCCTGGAGTCATGTCATCCAGCCATGGGACTCCCCACAGGTCCAAAAATTTGGCAGCAGAAAAGTGGTCGCCATTCTCCCCTGCTACCAAATTTCTAGACCTGTGGGGAGCCTTGTAGCATGGCCCTGCATACTCTATCAGGCAGAGTGGCACAGGGCCTGATCCTTGTGCTCACGGCCAGGCAGGGGTGGTGCAGGGCTGAGGTGGGGCGTCGCAAGGTACCAGGGCCCAATCCTGGCATGTGGGGCTAGGTGGGGTTGGTGTGGGGGCCTGATCCCTGCACACAGGGCCAGGAGAGGGCAGCATGGGACACCAGGGTCCTATCCCAGCATGTGGGCCTGCTCCAGGCATACAGGGGTCAGCCAAAGCTGTGCAGAGCCCAATCCAGCTCACGATCTGACCATCTGGTCTATGGGGTAGAAGGGTTGAGCACCACTGATCTACACCATCTAGAACCAATGTTGTCTATCCAATGTGTATTCTGCAGATGGATCAAACCCATGACTTCAGCACTTTCAGCACCATTTTCTAAACAACCGAGCTAACCAGCTCATCCCACTTTGGATTACTTTTCTTGAACACAGGTAACCAGAATTGTACAGATTAGTCCACATGATACAGCACTGACATTTATGCTTCCTGATCTTTACTGAAAATAGCTCACCCGATATATTCTAGGATCATATTTGCTTTTCTCATGGCCAAATCATATTTGTGGCTCATGATCATCCTAAAATAGTCTGACTGATTCAGGTCTCTCTTCCTCACCCTCTTTTGGAAAGCTGCTAAATCACCAGTTTACATCAGAAAGTCTTAACACTGGTGACTCCGTGCATAGCCTTGCGCCTTGTACTATTACATTTAATCCAATTCCGATTACGACAAAGCACCAATTTCTCCTTTTCACTATTCCTACTCCCCATACCATCAGCACTGCCTCTCAGCATTGGTGTCACCTGCAAGTTTCATAACTCCTACTTTTTGTGCCCAAGACACTAATGAAAATATTAAAACATCAGCAGTCCCAAGACAATCCACAAGGATCTCTATTATTAACTTCAACCCAGCTTGATATTTTCCCTTCGGTACAACCCACTATCAGCTCCTTATTAGCCAGTTCCTTAGCTCCATTATGATTCTTGCATTAATCCCCATCTTCTCCACTTTATTTAATCATTTCCAATATGGCACAGTATCAAATGCTTTTTTGATGTCCAAAGTGAGTAAAGCTACTGCATTTCCTTTGCGTAAACATCAGTAATGTTACCCAAATAAGACATCAAGAGTCTGGCATGATTCAACTTTAATAAGTTGCATTTTACCCCATTTGAAAAGTCACCCATATACTTAATGACTTTTTCCTTCAAAATTAGTTTTAATGGACATTCACATAATCTGATTATTGAGATCAAACTTCTTCTTGTCACGTCCTGTCTGAGATTGTTGATGTTCTATTTAGCAGAATTTGCAGATTCGGTAAAATCTGACAGGGCCACGATGCGAGCACTTCTGCTATGGTCATTATGGCAGTTGAGACCAGACTAAAGGGCCTACGGTTGCTCAGATCACAGGTAGAGTATACCTTGCACGTGAGTATTTAAATGATACAATGGTACGAAGCGGTGCTTCCCAAGGGTACAGGTAAGCAGCCCAACTTTGGGCACAATTTCCACAGGGCTTGTATTCCCATTTGGGGTTGCCTCTTAGTCTGGGAAGTGCTGCATTACATATTTGTAATACTCCAAAACCAGACTCGCCATCACCTAGGGTAAAAATAAATAAGAATGGTATTCAGCCTATCTATATCCATGAAGTATTATGCACAGATCTTGAGCATGGTATAAATGCCTGGAGAGATAACAGGGCACTGGTACTTTGTTTTTATCCTACGCAGGCAGACCTGCACTTAATCTAGATGCTGGAATTTCACCCTGTCCGTTCTATCACAGCAATAAATACATGCGGGGCAATTTTTTTGTTAACTTAGTTCTAAGAAACAAAAAAGAAAAAGGATTCACGCTAACAAAGCTCCAATCAATCCCAGGGCAAGGAGTCCTTTGGCAGCATCCTTGGAATTAAATATTTATTGGATACATTTATATTCCAGGGACCCAGCCAAAATAAGAGAAGAAGCATGTAGGGTAAGCCTCCCTTAAGCTCTAACTAAGCATAAAACCTCATACATAAAACCACACATCCCCTGCTGAAAGATCACAGAAACCTGGCTGGCCCCAGAGAGGATTAATCTGAAAGAGAAAAAGGAAAATAGGAAAGTAAATAGAGTGGCCTGGCATGCTCAGCGGCACATCAGGCAGGTATCAAGCATGATGTACCAGGGAACAGGTGGTCTGACCGCCACCCCCTCCACATTTAAACACTTGCCCCTGTACTGTGTCCCTCACTAGAGTTAAGCTCAAACAAAAATTGTTTACATAATTGCTTGATTAAGGCTGGGGAATAAACCACCTAATAAAATTTCACTCAATGCAATGACGGCTGGCAATTACCAAATCTAGCTCCTTGCTTTCGTTATCGCCTCCCAGCCTCCCTCTCCCATAGTAACTCTTTTCAAATCAAGCCCTTAACTGATCTGGGAAATTGATCAAACCGCTATGATGTTTGCAGGCGGTACGTCACGGTGACTCACGTTCACTTGCAGCCCTTAAGTTCTGGGCAGTGGTTTAAAATAAAACAGATCGTTTTAATCATATTTATGCAAAGAGTATGTTGTGTCAACACATCAAAACACTGCCTACAGTTACTCCACGTAAATCAGCCATTAAAAACTGGGAGCAGATAACTAACGAAACCTTAGAACGGAAGCTAGTGGAGAAAGGCAAATATCTAAGTTGGAGAGTGGTCCAGGCCTGGTCTATGCTACAAAGTTTTCTGGCAAAAGTATTTCATCTGGGAGCATGACAAGGTTGACATCCACACAGCCGTAACAGCAAAGCCCCGAGCATGGATTCAGCCAGCCGACAGCGGAGTGCTTTTGTCAGCTCAGCTTGTATCGCTCAGGGAGGTGCAGCTATGTTGGTAGAAAAAGCCTCTCTCTCAGCACGTCCCGAATCTAAAGGAGGGGGCACTGCCCTGCTATTCTGCCAGAGCTGAGGCACTGTAGGGTAGTCAAGACCACAATTTCATCAACAGAGATGGATAGAGAACAAGAGGAAGGTAGAGAAGAGATAGGGTTGTGCCCAATAGGCCAAGTTTGCAGCAAGCTGCAACGCACAAGCAGAATGATGACTCCAAACAATCGTTCCCCCACAATGGAAGAGAAATAAAAGTGGTAATTAGCACGTGGAAAACAGCAAGGATGACAGCTCCACAGTGTCCTTGAACCTTGCGCCGGAAGAGGCAAAGACTCTGATTAATTAGGAAAGCGCATGCTGGCAATGTACTTTTGCCATTGTGCATGGATGGGACTATAAACCCAATGGCTAGGAAATGATGCAAAGTAACCCGTGTTCTAGGATGAATGAAGACCTAGAATCATCTTTTTGACTACCACTCCCCAGGATAAAACATACAAGTTCAAGAGGTTACTTTGTGCTCATTAGAGTATCCTGAGCAAGAAGCAACTTCCAAAAGAGGCAATTCAATCTAGGATTTCACAGGTGTCTTGCGTCTACTTGAGAGCCAGTTTTTCCAAGCATGGCTGGTGGAAAGTAGTTCTGGCTTCAACCGTACCCAATATTTTCTTTGGAGACCAGATCCTGAGCCTTTAGCCAGATTCTACAAAGTCCTGCTTCATATAAACTCAGAGGCTGCGTCCACACGAGCACACACATGCATTTTGTGGTACTTCAAACGCTTTTGAGGCGCTCCATGTCTGTGATTTGGTTCTCTGCACTGCATATTTGCAGAGCCAAATTCAGATACCAAGAAATCCTGATACCAAAAAAACCACGTGGAAAAAAAAGCAGGGCGGCACGTGGCAGCAATGTGCGCTGCCTGAACCTGGAGTCTGGTGAGCCAGAGCCATGCCCCAGCTGCCGGGTAGGCTCTGCGTGCCTGGATCACTACAGCTAGTGCCCTGGGAGGCTCCCAGGACCTCAGGTAAGGCTGCCCAGGTGCTGGCCCCAGCCTCCCTTACCCCACCTGGAGCATTTTTCCCTGTGCTAACCCCACACACAGGGGCGTGCACTGGGGCAAAAAGCAGTGGCACACATCTGTGCTGCTTTTTTCCCACCGCAGCAACTGCATGTCCCGGTTCATGGGGAAGCAGCCAGTCTTCAATGGGAATTAGAGAAATTAAAAATGGTATAAGGTAGGGCTGCCAAATGATTTAAAAATGTGATCACAATTAGTTGAACAATTAAGAAACTTAGTTGCAACTCATCGCAATTTTATTTGCACAGCTAAAAACTCCGAATTATGCAGGTACTTTGTGGGTATGGGGTGTATGTGTGGGGGGGAATTTGTGAAGGTGTGGGGGGCTGTGGGTGTGTGTGTGGGGGGGTTTGAAGCCCAAGGAGGGAGGCTCCTTGCACACCCTGGCAGGATGCTGGGTGCTGTGGATCACGAGTGAGGGTCAGCAGTAGCGCTGGGGGCTGCGGCTTGGGAGTGAGGGGCAGACAGACAGACACACAGACAGTGCCAAGAAGGCAGGTTTGTGGAGGGGTAGGGGTAGGAGTAGGGGTGAGGGGAGAGGTGTGGGGGTGGGCAGATCAAGGCCCCCACAGTGAGGGAGGGAGTGGGGCAGAGTCAGAGGCAGGGCTCAGGTGACTGGGGCCCTGGGGCCAGGGCAGGTCATGGGACGGAGCTGTGGGAGGCTCATCCAGGGGCAGGGGGGAGGGGGTTGCAGCTCCCTACCACTGCGTGCACTCTCAGGGGAGGCATGGGGGGCACGTGCCCCGCAATTTATGAGTGAGGCAGAGGCAGGCTGCCTGCTGCAGGCTGGGGCTCTGTGCACTGCTGCCTTTGTCCTAGGAGCCATGGTATGCCACATTGCGACTCCCGCGACCAGCCAGGCAGGGGATGCATGGCATGGCCAGTGCATGGCTCCTAGGGCAAAGACAACAGGGGACAGAGCCCCAGCCTGCAGTGGGCAGCCTGCCTCTGCCCCACGCACAAATTGAGGGGTATGTGCCCCCCATGTCTTCCCCAGCGGGGCGAGCAGCAGCAGGGAGCTGCAGTCCCCCACACTCATGCACGAGCTTCCTGCAGCTCCATTCCACAATCTACCCTGGCCCCAGGGCCCCATTCACCCCAGCCCTGCCCCTGCCCCTGCCCTACTCCCTTGCTCACTGTGGAGGCCTTGATCTGCCCCACCCCACGCCCCTTCTCTCTCTCTCTCCCGCAACTCTCCACCTCCACAGACTTACCAGTGCTGTGCTGCTCTGCATGCAGTGTGCAGGCTGCAGCTGTTTGCACGTGTCTATCTGTATGTCTGCATTGCCCCCACCCCTGCTGCAGCTGCCCGAAGCCTGTACCCGAGGTACCCTGCGGTCCTTTGCATTGCCATCGCTGCCTTGCTGGGTGGCCTGGAGCCCATGGAGTGGAGCCCAGGCACATGCTCCAAAACCACATGTGCAATTAATGCAAGAACCAAGTAACATGTTAATCGTGTGTATTAATTGAGATTGACAGCCCTAGTATAATGATATAAATTTCCATGAGGACTTCGGGAATCTGTTCCAGCAGAGATCAAATACTGATGGACATAAGATTAATTTCAGTCTAATCTCATTCTTCCAGAGCAAAACAGACTTGACTTCAGTCAACTGGGCCAAGCCCACCCCAAGGCAAGAGGAGTCACAGATGGAAACAGATACAGACCCACCTTTTATTCTGTTTGTTCAGAACGGAGTACAATGGGCCCTGGTCCATCACCGAGACCCCTAGGTAGTAGTGCTATTCTAGTAGCATTATAATATTAAATATAAAAACCTGGCGCAGGGGACCAGCTGGTAACTCATCTCAGCTCCCACTTCCCCTCACCACACACACACACACACACACACACACACACACACACAATTTGCACCTGCTAATCTTGCTTCACAACCACAAGCACTTTCGTCCATTCTTTGAGGTTATGTTTACCTTCAGAGTTCCTCCAAAAAGCTCTGCCTTTTCATTATCAAATTATTTTAATTGGTTTCTGATTTTGTTCCCAGTTTCTCTCTTCTCTAAAATTGTTAGGGACTTCAGCATTCACACTGATGTAAACATGGATTCCATGGCCAAAAGTATTTTCAGCTACTCAGGAATCTGGGAAAACAAACCTCATGATTTCATTCTTGCTTGCTTTGAAGATCACACACAGGATTCAGTTCTTGCTTTGGGTGCTCCCATCACAGATGGCTCCTCCTTTGATTTGCTTCCTTTTCTTGCTTGCTCAATGGTTGTCACTCCACTACTGACCTTTACCAAGACTTCCTCATTTCACTGACCCCTTCACCCCATTGTTCTTGGTTTACTCCCTCGTCCACCCTTTTTTAGCTCTCTCAATGCAAGGATCATCATCCTTGGAGAGGTGGATGGGATGCTTTTCACAGAGCCCATCATTCCAATTCCCATATATAGCTATATCACCTTCCTTACTTCAACAACAGAAAACCAAGCTCAATCCCATATCCATAAGTGGATAGGAATTCTGCTTCTAGTTTCATTAGATGCAGGATGAGGTTTCAAATATATTCATAACTTTCACAGCTGTCATGTAGCAGTGCAGAGTATTAACCACAATGCTACTTAATCAGCTCCACTTCTTAATACAAGTACTCTAGTATGGTTGTTCCTGAAGTTCATAATGTAATTCTAACCTTTTCCTGCAGAATCAAGCATTACATTGGATTCCCAAAGCCTCCATGGTTAACTATAAGACTGTGCACTAAAGGAGGCTGGTAGCATCACTTAAAGGCAACTGGCTTTTACATTACATTCAGAAGTTAAATTCTTCCAGAGCCAAGTATAAAAAGACTTTATTATTACATACAAACAAGAACTGATGGTTTGTCTATCCCTGTATCCTCTCATCAACAGAGGCCTGCAACATGCTTCAGAAGGTACAAAAAAAATCCCTCTAAAAATAATCAATTACATGATTATCTGTATGTAGGAAAAAGCTTCTTCCTACCCCTAGTCAGTTCTTAGTTTATGGACTGAAATAAGAACGTTTTTTGTTCATTTAAAACATAACAAATAGCCTCGTTAACCTAACTGCAGAAGTCAGATCATCCAGGTAAGATCTAATCCTTGACCAAATTCATTGTCTATGGTCGCTCTTTTATTTCTGTTCTGTCCTTGTGGAAATAAAGGTGACCAGAACGAAACAGTATTGCAGTGGGAAGGTGCCTTCCATTTATAAGATTTTTTTTTAAAGCATACTTCTCTCTCTCTCTCTCTTTTTTTTTTTTAAATAACCCTGACATTTTGTTTGCTTTATTTGTTTGTAGCTGCATGCTGAGCAGAGACTTGCACCGAGCTGTTGAAAGTGGTGTCCAGGTGGTTTTCTTTTCCCACAAGTGGTTACAGTTCATTTAGAACCCAGCAATTCATCCAGCTAGTGCTCATCCATCCCTCCTTCCAATGAACAATGCCTCACTTCTGTAAAAAATCAATTTAATTTGCCTCGGTGCTGCCTATTCACTTGGCTTTGTCCCTCAGTCTCTGCTAACCTAGATAAGTTTCCCAGCTCCTGCAACTTTTGCTACCTCACTGTACATCCTCTTTTCCAGACAATACATATACTACATATTGGTCCCAAGAGGAAACCTTGGGGCACCCGTCTGTTAACCTTTCTGGCATATAAGAAAGTAGCCATTTATTCCTAAATCTTCGTTTTCCTGTCTCTTGGCAGAAAGGTCATCAGATTAATCATCTATTACCAATCATAATTAAGAAGAGGGCAACGTGCCAGAGTGCAGGCTCTCGGTGATATTCTGAATGCTAAACCATCAGTTTAACATTCGCATACAACAATCCCTGCATATCATTATTTAAAAGAACAGGCAAATGTTAATGAGTGGTTACATTGCAATTTTTAGACAATGATTGCCCAGTGCCATAAAAACAGGCAGATCTAATACAGAAGGTACCCTTCTGCCCCTCCAGGGTGAGCCCTTGGTCCTGTACTTTTTCAGTCTGAGACTATTTTAAAATGCTTTCTGACTACCTTGGCAGCATACTGTATAGATCACAACTGACACAAAACTTTACAAGTGGGCTGTTTTATGAAACTTGGACTAGCTCCAAATTCAACTTCCATTTTCTCTTCTAATCAACAATGCAATCTATCCTATTTCAGCGATGTCCGTATAGCCGATGTTCCAAGTTACATCCTGAGGGCAAGTGAAGCAAAGCATTTATGGTGGCTTCTCGTTTACAGCGCAAGTGTTACATGTCTACCAATTTGAATTTTGGATGATCGGAAGGTAGGGCTGGAAAGGACCTTGCAATGTCATCTATTCCAGCCCCCTGCTCAAAGCAGGAGCATTCCTGACAATCATACCAGCCACATGTCTGTCCAACCTGGTCTTGAAAATTTCCAAGGTGGAGATTCCACAACTTCTCTAGGTAGCCTGTTCCAGTGCTTGATCATCCTCACCATCAGAAAGTTCCTCCTAAAAATCACCTACCTAAACTTCCTCTGGTATAGCTTGAGACCATTATTCCTAGTCCTGCCCCTCACAGCTAGAAAGATAAGTCTCTCTCTTTCCTCTCTATAATTGCCCTTTCGGTATTTGAAGACTTATCAAATTCCCCCTCAGTCTTCTCTTCTCAAGACTATATAGTTCTTTCAGCCTTTCTTTACAAGTCATGCTTCTCTAATCATTTTTTTTAAACTCTCCTCTAGATTCTTTCCAATCTGTCTACATCCACGGAGAAATGTGGGACCCCAAAACTGAGCACAGTACTCCAGGTAATGCCTCACTAGGGCTGAGTACAGCTGGAGAATCACTTCCCTTGAACAGTAAGTGACACTCCTGTTACTACAACCCAGCACGCTGTTGGCTTTTTTTTTTTGCAACAAGAACACACTGTTGGCTCATATTCAAACACACTGTAAAGCCAAGGTCCTTCTCTGCAGAACTGCAGCCTTGCCAGTCATTCCCCAGACTATATTTGTGCATGCAATTATTCTGTCCCAAATGCAGGACTTTGCACTTGTTCTCACCGAATTTCATCTGGTTGATTGCAGACCGTTTATCCAGGTAATTCTGGAGCTCAGTTCTACCCTCTAGGGTGGTAGCAACTCTACCCAACTTGATGTCATCAGCATATTTGCTAAGCGTGCACACAATCCCATCATCCACATCATTAATGAAGATGTTGAACAATACCAGACCCAAAACAGTTCCCTGGGAAATCCCATATGATATCTGCTCCTCCCAACTAAATATTGAGTCATTGAGGACTCCTCGTTGAGCTTGATGATCTAACCAGTTGTGTCCATCTCACAGTACTGCAGTCTAGTCTGCAGTTCTTTAGCTTGTTAACGAGTATGTCAGAGTCAGAGTCAATGGACTGGAAGGGACCTGTAAGATCATCGAGTCTGGTCCCTTGTCATAGGCAGGAGGTTAAAGAGCTCAAATTTGCTCAACAAGGTGCTTATCCAGCCCCCTCTTGAACACCTCCAAGGATGGCAAGTGCACCGCCTCTGCTGGGAGTGTGTTCCAGGTTCTAGTTACCCTTAGGGAGAAGTCCTTTCTTATGTCCAGCCTAAATCTTCCCCATATTAGTTTGTGACCATTGGTCCTCGTCCTCCCAAGGGGTGCCTTCCTGAAGAGTTGCTCCCCCAGATCCTCCTGTTCCCCCCTGACATCTTTGTAAGAGGCTATCAAGTCATCTCATAGCCTTCTCCTACCCAGACTGAACAAGCTCAGTTCCCGGAGTCTCTCCTCACAGGACCTATCCTCGGGCCCCTAATCATATGGGTGGCCCTTCTCTACACCCTCTTGAGTTTATCTGCATCCTTCTTGAAGTGTGGCACCGAAAACTGGGCACAGTACTCCAGTTGTGGCCTCACCAATGCTAAGTAGAGAGGGAGAAGCACCTGCTGAAGTCAAGGTGCAACATATCTGCTGCTCTTCTCCATCCACAGAACCTTTCCGCTTATAGAAAGAAATCAGTTTAGTCAAAAGCATGATTTGTTCTTGGTGACTTCATGCTGGCTGGCTGTTCCTGTGCTCCTCTAGGTACTACACAACAGATTCCTCGAGGACCTGCTTCCATGATCTGTCCAGGTATCAAGGTCAGACTGATTGGTCTGTAATTCCCTGGATCCTCTTCCTTCCCTTTCTAAGGATGGGCCCTATATTTGCCATTTTCCAGTCATCTGGGACCTCACTCAACCTCCATGAGTTCTCAAAACAGGACAGCCAGTGGCTCGTGAACTACCTCGGCCAACTCGTTCAGCGCCCTAAGGAGAGAAAAGATTTACACTGCTGTAATCTGCACTGGTTTTCTGTACCAGTATCAACTACAATGGAACCCAGAGTGAACAAATGAGCAGTAATTTTAGGTTAGCTGCTCACAGCAGGTGGTATTACTAAATGGCAGGGAGCAGGTAATAGTCTACTGGTGTCAAGGAAATAACTTCCTTAAGATAACGGCAGACAAATGACACCTATGCCAGTAACTTTTACCCCCGATTTTTTCCCCAGGGTAACTCTACATTGGATTTAATTTAGTTACACCAACGTAGGAAAACATGCAGTTTTTGTAGCAATGTAAAAGTTGGATACACCAGTGTGACCATGTTGTTTGTCCAAGGCTGGACTCGCACATCCAGTCCTCTCTCCAGTAGAGCAATGGACCTCAATTGCCCCCTCCCCCCATGAGGAAGTTTAAAATGAGAAAGTTTTAGGACTCCACTCTACAAAGAAAAAAAAGTGGATACTGCAGCACTGGCAGCTCTCGACTTTTAACATTTTTCACCTTTACCCGATCATGGTAGAGATGGCTATCGCTACATACTTAAAATTCCAGCCCTTGGTAGCAATTTGAATTTGGATGCCTATTTGACCTCACCTATTTGCTCATTTGGCTGCTCCTTGTTCTTTTGTGTGCAATCTCTTCCATCTGTGGCAATTAGCAATTATTATTAATGACTCTAAATGCCCAGAAATTATCTTCAATATCTTGGGCCATAAAACCACAGATCTTAGAACTGCAGCTGACATTTTTTTCTTTCTTAGGCAAGTTATAAAAATAATTTACCTAAGGCATCTGAGTTATTCTGAACACATCACTGATAAAATTTAATTAACTGTGCCTTTCTGAAGGCTAGATCCTATGAGCATCAGCTGAACTGGATTATGCAACTCCTAAAACTAGATGAGGGGGATAAAATGATTGCCCGCATAAAAATTATTCTTGCTAATAATGCCCTGCTGTTCTACAGAAGCAAGCTGTTACTTTTCCCCCCCAATGACCCGCTTTGCCCATCTCCTACTCTGAGAGGATACTGTAAGACAGAGCTCCTGAGCTACTTGTATAGTTAAAGAATGATGATGATTGTTTAAGTTAAAAGGATCTCTCTGGCCAGGAGAATCTCAGATGAAATTAAAGTAGCCCTTTGTCTTTACAAGACCAGAATCCAATTAATGTTTTTCAGATACCCACTCTTTAGAGCAAAGTCATGAAGCCGAGAAGTCAACCCTTGTTAACCAAACCAAATATTTAATTTTAGCTTTATTCTGGTCATGCCTTAACATGGGGGAAATAGGGAGTGGTGAACTGGCAGGGGGAAGAGGGTGTGGGAGAAATCAAGGTTAAAGTAAAAATTTCACCTACCGCAACACTGATTTAAAATTTGCATATCACATAGTTTAAATTCTGCTTCAACAGGACAAGCTTTTGCCATCAAATACACTATAGAGAAAAGAAAGCCAGTGGAGATAAACAAGATAAGTGCAGCATGCCCTATCGTCCCTGGTTGTAGTGTGCTCTAGTCAATTGGATGCAGGTGAAGAGATACGAGAGACTTCCCTTGGGCATGCCATTTGTCTTGAGATTTTTGTATAGGGATGACTGATAAAGCCACTGCCAAAGTGGTTTCTAGTTCTAGGTGTCCCAATTGGAAACCCTTCAGGCTTTAACTTCAGAATTGCAGAGCTCCCACATTGCCGGCTGACATCGGGACACTCAGATGCTTAGAGAAATGGGAGAGTCAGGACCCAGATTTTCAGGCTCTACACCAAAAGAGACAGGGAGGCAATTTTCAAGAAATTACAGCTTTTATCCTCTCTGTACTTCAATATGCCCACTAGAAAATAAATGACCTTACTCACAAAGGCACAGTAATAGTAATTCTTATAAAGAACTTAGAATGAGTGAAATATAAATGCTAAATATCATAATTAATATTTACTTGCTTTTGTAGTCTCCAAGTGCTTATTGCTTCATTGTTCCCCACTGTTTGCTATATCAGCAGCACTTTATTTTGAATGTACTTTGAAACACAAATTGAGGATAAGCCTTTGCAAAAGACTTCATTAGAGACCTTTGCAAAGGTAATTGCAGCTTCCTTAAATTCAATTAACTTATCTCAATAGCAACAAGGTAATAATCATCAATAATTAAGAGAGAGGACCACATAAAATTACAGCACAAATGTAATGTTAGAAATAGTATTTAAATGTATAACATTAAAAAGATGCTTATCTCAACACAGAGCTTTAACTATGAAACAAAACTATAATTTAGGACATATTTTTAAAAAGTTGTAGTGATGGCCACTGCCACTCGTAAAGATTGCATAATTTTTCAGGGCTGTTTGCTTTAACAATCTTTTATCACCATCATGCAATAGCCATGTAGATGCCCAAATTATTTTCTTTTTAAAGATGCTCATCTACCAATTAAGAAGGGATACATAGTTTAATCTCTGTAATCATGAAGCTCCATCCTGTCCCAATGATGGCAAAATTTCCACTGAAGTCATATGATGGTCAATTTAAAAAAAAAGAAAAAAAAAAAAAAAGAGAAAAACCTGGCAGAATAATCACATATTTATGTGGAGGAAGACATCTTGATGCGATTCCCCAATAGAACAGGAGCAGACAGTTATTTTGGGCAGAGGGCTGCTCACTGAGTTTTGTCAAGCCATCAAGGGCTGCATAACAGGCAGCCCAGAGCAGATAAATATTAATTTTCTAAATTTTTTAGGGCCCCCGCAGGCCAGATAGAATGGCCTGGTGGGCCACATCTGGCCCGCGGGCCGCATTTTGCCCCGGTGGGGTTGCCCCGGGCCCCCCCCCCCCGGGACGCATTTTGCCCACCCCTGCAATAGAAACGGGCAGGGCTGGTGCATTCCTGTTGCTGTCAACTCCGCTGCATTTATTCTCTTAATTGCACTATGAAAGAGGAATTTCATTCTCTCCATTTGATTGGGAACAATCAGCTTTTAGTTCCTGAAGTTACTTCAGAAATCAGTTACACAAACAGATCCCAACAGTAACACTCACACAGTGACTACTGAGTTACGTGTTCATGCATCTCTATTCTCTGCTTTCATTACCCCATAACATTGGGCCCCTAATATAGTCCATGGCCTGTTGTGACCTACTTATAAAACTTTTCTAACAAAGTTGCATGAATATATTGTCTCAAATCGTATACAATTAGAAGTTATAATCCATATTCCATGATGATATCTTTGAGCTTTAACATATCTTAAATTAAAACTATCTTTATATAGGCTTATTTTTCTAAAAAACTCTTTAAGAAAAGATTAAGTTAAAAAAAAATCTGATTTTTTTTATGAAAAAGAACACTGATTTTTATCCCGCCTGTTTTACCTTATTCCATATCAAAACAACAAGGGAATATTCAATGATACAGAATGTGGCATATTCAAGCATCATATCCAAAGCTGATAAAGCTCCCATGGCATGTAAACAAACTGGAACTCGCCGCCACGTGGCATTGCTGAAGCCACTAACATGGCAGAAATGGGACTGTCACATGAATAGCTATAATATTTTTAAAAATACATAGGGTGAAAGCAACCCATTCAAACTGTTGCTTCATGAGAAGTACAGGCAGTCCTCAGACTTACGACACAATTGGTTCCTGAAAACCGTGTCTTAAGTCGAAACGCTGCAACTCGGAACTGATCTTCCCATAGGAAACAATGTTATAAATGGGGGATTGGTTCCTGGCCCAAGGCCTGATACCCTATTTTCACCAAAAATAACCCAGAATTTTGTACTTAATCAATTATAGATGAGTAATATAGCTACATTAATGTATTTAATGATTTGGAAGGACTTCTTTGAGGTGACTGCTGGACTTTTTGAAGGGTTCTCGGCTGGAGTCTTCTCAGGAGTCTCAGCTGCAGGTTTTTCTGGAGTCTTGTCTGCTTTCTTAAAGAAAGGGTCCAAGAAAGTTTGGACAGATGCTCTCCAGGGAGATGTGAACTTGTTCGCTTGCATGGTGTGGCATCAGATCAAGCGTTGTAAAGTCGAAACTGACGTCAGAAAGTTGAAACAGGTGTTGATTGATAAACATTGTAAGTACTAAACATTGTAAGTCGAGGACTACCTGTATATTAAATTTGAAGCAGATGACAAAACAAAATAATTCTATTTTAAACTCGACCAAGTCTTGTCATCTGTCCCCAAAGAAGGAGATAATTCTTCTTGACAATTTCATGGCTATTTTCCTGCAAGAGAGGACAGGGAATCTGAGCTATGGAAAGAAACACTTGGAAAGGAAGAGGTGGGACAAGTCAATTAAAATGAAATTCGTCTCCTGAGCAAATACTTGGAACATGATCTTATCATGAACTTCTTATTCCAGCAAAGCATCAAAAACAAAGACATCCTGGATGCACCCAAGCTCAAAACATTGGTATCTGATTGCCTATATCATAATGTATGCCTGGGACCATTGCGACATCTCTATCACCAGAGCTATGACCAATGCAGACAACTGCTGGATGAATCATTATTTGATCCATTAAGTCATGTCCCTTCATAACTCCCAAAAATATAAACATAGAGAGCAATGAAGAAAGGAGTTCAATATCAAAGTTTTGAAAAACGCTGCTAAAAGCAATCATCTCCAGCACCACCTCGGTGACAAATTCTCCAGCCTTCCCAATGACCATTGACCACTGTGAGAGCCTCAAGAAGAGGAGCACGAAGAATCTTTAGGCTTCTCCGCAAAGAAACATCAGGACTGGTTCACTGACGATGATGAGAGAATTCAAGCTCTCATTGACAGAAAATGGAGAGCTGTCAAAGCTTGGCAGAATGACATCAACACTAAACAGAAGCAAGACACTCATGGGTCACATTAAAAGCCAAGACCTAGAGGAAAATTCAAATGCAAAAGAACAAGAGGTGGGAAGACCAAGCAAAAAAGAGATTCAAAAGTTGCCGACAGCCACAATATGCGTACTTTCTTCAGCACGCCCAAGTCTATCTATGGGCCAAGCACACAAGGAGATGTCCCTCTGAGGTCCAAGGATGGAACAACAGTCTTTTAAAAACAGCTCCACCATCCATGCATGATGGAAAGAACACACTTCCAAGAGCTTCTGAACAGAGATTCAAACTTCAAATTCCATCACAACCACTCTGCAATACGCCATTAAGGACTCCTTTGCAGATCCACCAACTTACCAAAAGGCCTTGAAAGGCACGAAGCAGATGAACAACAAAGCGTGTGGCCCGGATGGAATGCCAGCTAAAATGTAGAGGGTGGAATAAAAGCTCTTTTATCAACTACATTTTGTCATTATGAATATCTGGAAGAATGAACAGACAGACGATCATGACATCAGGACCCAAACCAAACTTCTCATTTACTGGGCTGTAGTCATCCCTACCCTGTTGTACAAGTGTGAAATCCGAACAACACATCAGAAACACCTGAAAGCTCTGTAACGTTACCATCATCAGTGTCTTTGGAAAATCCTCCGTATCAACTGGAAGGACAGAAAAACGAACCCAGAAGCCTGGTTCATGCAAGTACCAGCAGCAACACTGAAGCAATGTTATACAGCACCAGCTCCACTCAATAAACCATGGCCTAAAGATGCCTGACAACCGGATCCCAAAACAGGTCCCATCCTCCCAATATACCAATGGTCACCGCTGTAGAGGTAAGCAAGAGAAACGCTTCAAGGCTATCTTGAAGGCCAAATCTGAAGATATGCAATATTAACATCAGTACTTAGGAGACTCAAACACCAAAAATGCCCCAAATGGTGTTATTATGTAAGGCAAGGCATCAATCATTTCAAGCAAAAGTCACCTTGCTATGGAGACTCATAGATGAGAGAAACAAAGAGAAAGAGCGACGTCATCACCAGGATCTTCTACTACTTCTCAGAACCGTCAGCCACGTCTGCAATCAAACATGCAGATCTTGGACTGGCTTCCTCCGTTGTCTATGGACTCACTGATGACTTCCCTATTTACTGGAAGACGACCGCCTCATGTCTACGGACTTTCAACAGCAATTAAATTTGACGGAAGCAAGTCTTTCTAGGTTGGCTGCCATGTCTAATAGCCGCTTTCACCAGTTTAAAATATTCAGTACTATGGCAGATGTTCTACCCTCCGCTATGCAACGTAACATGACCCTCAACTGGCCAAGGAGAAAAGAAACGCAGTTTTCTTTCATTCCCACTCAATAACCTGGCTCCCAACTGAAATGAAGAAAATCAAGAGTTAGCACATGAATAACACCTTGAGTTTTAAAAATCCAAGGCAGAGGAAAAATGGTCTAATGCTTATTCCTCATAATTCACCCAAGTTTTAATCTCTTAATGAAGCAATAATTAAAGAAATGGATCAAACAAATGGACTGTAAAAGAAGCCACAGGGTTTTTTGTTTAATTGTCAGTGCCATAAAGCTTGCTCACATTTCACATGACTTAGTCTACATTAATACATAATCACCATAGTATAAAGGCCACCAATTTAAAAGTAATTAAATGCTCACTACTTTTAGCTTATTTCAGACGGATATCAAATCAGGATCTAAACAAACCACCTCTTTCCATAAACTTCCAATGGACTTGTGCTGTGTAGTACAATTTCACTGCCTAAAGGCTTTATTTTTACAACACTAATACAGACACAAGGAGTACCTCCTCTAAACTATAAGCATGCAGCAAAATCCTATGAATCAAAACAACACGGCAGGGGCGTATTCATCTTTTAAACAGATTGCCAGTTTTCATCAAGCAAGTGTTCCCACCTACATTGGAGTGACCATCATTTGGGACCACAGCACTGTATTTTCTTTCAGCAGTTCAAGGTGTTAGGTATATAGTGTGCCCATGTACTGCTAGGATGGACACATTAGAAATACGCCTTCGACAGATCAACCTTGACAGCACCCAGCAATATGACAGGTTAGGGGGAAAAGTGAAGAAAATTGTACCTGATGAGAACTATGGGGGGACCTAGGCACATGAACTACAATCGCCTGCCCTGGTGCTTGGTAAAAGGCACTGGGTCCATCACTACCTTTGATGTCATCTCAGCTAAACATACTGTTCAAACTGTACTAGAACATCCATTTTTCAAACCTGTCCAAGTTTTCCTCAAATGGCTATATAGAGACTAGATTGGCATGGAAATGAATTACAAAAAAAACCTTCCCACTTTGAGGATTTTGGAGTTACTTGGACAAAAAGGCACCAGGATACAACTGACCTTTCAAAAGTCATTTAATTCCCCACAATGACTGACAAGCTTTCAAACAGAAAAATGCCAGATGGAAAACTGCGCGCGCTTCAACATTTTAAGGGATATAAAACAATGTCTTCAGCTCTTGGGTTGTAAAACATGTCCCTCTAATATTTCCGCATATGAATTATTACTTTTTTTTGTTTAGTTCTATTGTAATGATAAATTGGGAGAGAAGAGAAAAGGGCAGAAGAAGAAAGCGGCACAGACTTCTCAAGTCACTGAACCCCAATGGAGGCCTCTGTTCATTTGGAAAGCCTTTATAGAGCCCTCTCCTCTGCAGCCAATATCATCCCAGAGGGCCTATACCCTGACAACCTGCCTTCTGCCTGATGCCAACTGAATGGGATTAATTTTGGGGTCCAAAAAGGACCTATCCTTCAACTTGTGAAGCATGAATTACACCAATAGGGACAAGGGACCATTGCGTGTTAAGAGAAGCAGATGTCTATAGAGAATAAGTAATAGGACGGCCCCATTTTGGTGCCCTTCTCTGTCTCGTATTGCCTTGATCATGCGTTTCTGATCAGTGGAACCCAGCTTTCCCCATGCTAGCACAGAGGGTCATGGGAAGGTCCCCTCTCTCCATCACAGTCACGGCATGTTACCTTCATCATCTGTTACTAACTCAGACTGTTCAGTGCACTGGCACTAACTGCAGCCTAAAGTATCACAAACAGCAGATGTCCAGCAACAATTCTTTTGTTTTCCTACAAATAAAACAAATTGCTATGTTGAATTTTTGGGCAGTAGTTAAAGGACACCAAGCCTCACCCCGAGACCCAGCAGGAAACTCAGAGCCTACGGCTGCGAGATCCTAGACTTCCTTATAGGGGCAAAAAATGTCCAGAGTCAAATGAAATCAATTTTATTCCTGAAGAGAAGGAGTGGAAAAATGTAAATAGATGTAAAATGCTTACTTTACCAAACTTTGTTTAAATAATTAAAAAAAGGCTTAAAGTTCTGCGAGTTCTCTGAGTCCAAGTAAAAACATGCTGAAATTATTCTCTGTTTGAACTGATGTTACATTAACTCATTCCAATTAATACACTTCCAAAAGCAGAGATATTAACTATATAACAAAGTGGGAGAATTAGAAGTCAGGAGAAGCAAATTATTCCCTTAATTTTACAGCAAATGTGCCAAGATCCCATTTTTCTCCAGCTGCTTTGAAGGTCCCACACAAAGTACTCCCATAAAAGGAAATTACTCCTGCCAGGTTTAGTGCATGAAAAGAAGTGCTTCTTTTATGAAGCAGACCCTGAGAAGTACTGCATCACTTGTGAAAGGTGGAGCAGAGGAGGCGAAGCAACACTCAAGATGAAGACCTTTAATATGCAGGACACCATGGAAATACGTGCACCTTTGTAATGGAGGGCTGTAGCAAGCAAGGGTATATTAGGAACAAGAGGAATTTTCAACTACTAGCTTAAATCGCTGCTCTTACAGTAACTTCTATGAGATTATTAAACACCCACGTAAAGCCTTATACCATCCAAAAGACTCCCACGCTACTGTAAACTGTGTAGAATTTAGTGTAACTGCAGTACCTCCGAAGAAAAAAAGGACTGATATAGCCCTGCTGACATTTTGTAGCATGCGTATAAACTAGATTAAGCCATGGCTGGCTTTCTTAGGGCATTTATAGATGTGCTCTGGGAGCAGGGGGGTAGGAGAGGGGGGCCATCAAGTAGCGCAGCTCTGACAGCCACGCTAATTAAAGTGCCCCAAGTGTCACGTGCATCAGGTGTCCCCACGCTGAAAACTAGCAGTGGGGGCGCTCTGTGCTAAAGCTTGTTGAACGAGTTTTAGTTTAAAGCGCCTGGCCACCATTTTTCTGTGCTGGGACGTTGGAGTCTGCTGGAGCACGGTAATTACCAGACTCCAGCAGACTCAATTAATCAAGTCTGCTCCGATGTGCTATACTTACAGCATGTCAGAGCAGCCTTCCTGGATGTGTATAGGAGCCCCTAGTCTGAAGAAGAGGAACAGAAAGCTCTGTTAGCTCCAAGCTAACAGGAAGATGCATAAAACATTGCTTGTATTATACCTACAGGCTTAGATGGAGGACTGGGAGCCAGGCCTTCCAAGTGCTCCTCTACCCAGCCCTGCTACACAGAGCTTGGCCAAAAAATAAAATAAAATCGCGCCCTTCTCTGAGCTTCAGTGTAATTAATCCGTAAAATGGAGACAGCACCCATCTCAGAGAGTGTGAATTGTCCTAAACCAATTCTCTGCAAAGTCAATTGTACATTGACAAACATTTTAACTTCCTATATGGAAATTGTTAACAAAGCGAGACATTAACCATGACAAAAGGTATTGTTAAGTACTTAACATGACTAATAAACTGTTTAGGTTCTTGCATGCACTAATGCTATTTACTTTAATAAGTGTGCCTCATGACATTTACTGAAGGAGACCCCAATCACAGCAGTTAAGTAGCATACACAGGCCAGAAAAAATATCACCATTCGCTTGTAGGCACTTGTACGATCTGCTATCGGTATAGGTCAAAGAATCTGGCCCCATGCTATGCTGTATAAGTGACTGGATAATGGCCACATGTTAGTCACAGGATTTTTTTTTAAACTGCAGTTCTTTGAGATTTAACAAATAGCATTAACTTGATTTTTCACGTTAAATTTTAATTTATGCTAATGTGCTCCACGTGAATGAAAACATGGGACACACTAAGCGTAGCACTGCCCTATTTTATGAGTTTCACTAACATTGTGATAGACTTCATTAAAAACAAGAGGAAATGATCTAATTTGGTTACTTGGGGCTTCTTTCTTTTAGCACTGCTTTGAAGGCACGTTGCAATAAGCAAGCAGCTCTATATTATTTGGGGCATGAGCAATCAGAGAAAGAAGAGGAAAAAAAACAGAGAAGAGACCAACCTTAAATATAAAAAATACTAAAGGAAAAACAATAATGCTTGACTTTATTTGTACAAAATAAAGCTACTCAATTCTCCAGAGCTAGTGCATCCCAGGTCTGTGGCATTAACAAAATAAATGTCAGGTGCTCCATTTAAAGTTATTGATTTTATAATTTCCTAGGGCTAATAAACATCAATCAATTGTATTAAGTAGCAAATGCCTATTTAAAACAACACAAGCAAAACACCTATGTGTTTCTTTTACAAAAGGAGTGCAGTGGATGTCAACAAAAGGCTCCTAATTTCTATTTCATTCCGATTCACGTGGAAGAGATTTTCCATTAAAAAACAAAGATGAGCAATCTTCATGCTGGAAAGGATTGCTGAAGGCAGAGCAAAGATCCTCTTAATTAGGATGGTCTTGTAGCCTCTCACTGAAACAGGCATGATCAATGGGGAGAGTAAAATTGATTGCTGCAGCTCATTTCATTAGGTGAAGCAAATGTCTCCATAGAGATTAAGCATGTCTTTAATACCCGAAGATGATAGCATCTGTCCCACTGAAATTGTGAGTACTCTCTGAGGTTAAAAGAGCACAACCAGACTATCAGCAGCTGAGTAAGTCTTACAGTTCTCTTCCCCACCCCTGAACCCCATGTTTCTAAGAACCCTAAAGATATTTTTTATCTAATTGACCCTCTGTACTGACAGCAGATGCCAATCCTCCCCTAGCAACATCAGCTACATAAAACAAGGTCACTGTCACGTATTTCTGCACCTCAGTCATCTGGGAAAACCAGCAAGAACGAGACCAGAAGACAGGGCAACGGGCGCTGCTCTACAGTCAGGAAGGCAGCCAAGGGGGAGAACCGCGGCAAGAAGTCGAAGGAAGACGAACTCAGCGGGGAGGAACTCTGCCACTCCCGGCTCAAGGCAGGATAGGACAGATTCCTCCTCCCACCACCATGCTTCACTATGTGCTTGCTGTGCCAGCTACTGGCATGTACAAGTGTCACCCACACCAAGCCACAACTTTAGTCACATGGGGTGCATCTACATGTATGCTTTACCGTGGAACTGACCAATCAGCTTCATAGTAAAGCATCACCATTTACATGTGCGCCAGTATTAGGGCACAGTAAAATTAACTCTACGTAGGATAGTACTATGGGGGACAGTACTTATACTGCACCGAAATGCACGTGTAAGTGGTGACCAGGCGGGCAGGGCCAGACTCGTAGCTGCTGGTTAGCCACACGGCTCCACAGGTTTTGCACCCGTGTGCCCCACCTCCTCCACAGCCCAATGCCACCACCGGAGCCCGGGGCCAACTCCCCTGTGCCAGCCCAGGCATGCTCCACCCCAGCTCAAATTGCTGCTGTCTCAGGCACATGTGTAGACACTGCGCCCGGAAACAGTTCACTCCGGCTCAAAGTGCTCTGGAGTATATTTCTTCACCTTCATCGCATGTATGCATGCGCCCAAAGTGACAGAAGTGACGGTAATGGGACAGCAGGATGAGCTGAGAGGGAACAATCTTTTTTAATTTCCTAATTTTGCAGGACTTGATGATTTTCCCAAGCATGGGGCTGAAAACACCTGTATGCATGTGGCATTCTTTGCTACTTTCCTCTCTCCATCCTGCTTTACACCTGTGCAAGGGGAGCACAGGGTGGAGCTAACCCCTCTCCAGAATGGGGGCATACAGCAGTGTAGATGTGGAACAGCAAGTGTGACAGGAGTGAGAAATTGGACCCACTTGTGCTTTTAGTTAGTTTTCTTTTGGGAGAGAACAAATCAGATCACTTTACTGGAAGTGGAGAGAAGCTTATGCCTTGAGTTAGCATTAACTTTGAGAGAGTTTTGCCCTTGCCAAGGTACACTGTTACAAGACCTACGTTACTCTAAAGAAGACACTTAAATCTTCTGCTAAAAAACCCTAAAACCTAACTAAGGCCAAGAAGCCATGAAGGCTTCCATACAGGCTGCTTGCAAGAGTGAGTCTTCACGGGGTCCAGATTCCAGGGATATTGAACAACCCCTCATCTTGGTTTAAACAACTGTTTTCACCATAACTACACCTGCACCAGCTGTCACAGTTGCCTAAACAGTGCCGTGTGTGCAGTTTGTACCATTCTCTGTAAAGATATGTACACACAGTTGTACAAAGCACTTGCTGAAAGCAGGATGATCCTTTGCAGCTGAAGGAAAGTATAGAGAACAAGAACCATTTGGAAACGACCTGATTTGGGCTTCTCAAAAAGTTATTAAAACCAACTCACAAGTCAGTTTATGGGATATATTATGCAATATTTGAATAAAAATGTAAAAACTGTCTGATGGATAAAAAGAAAAAATGCTTTCAAGGAAGCCAGTCAGGCTTTTTCTACTCCCCACTGTCCAAATCACGACCCAAGAAAAAGCAAACCAAACAACAGATTACTGGTTTTGTTAAAAATTTAACACACTAAGAAGAGTTTAGTGAAGTTGGGTGGCCATTTCAATTAAAAACAGATTTCCATTTGAGTCAACATCAGCTGCCTTCCAATTTTGGCATCACAGAAATAAAATCTAAATCTGGATGTTGCATTTCATACCCAGATTTCAAATCACTTGCCTAGTTTGAGAATAGCATCATTGCATCTATTTTACAGATTGCAAGCTGGGGTAGGGTGGGGGGCAATTTGTCTGGCATCACACACCATGCAAATGGCAGATCCCAGGCATGCTGGTTTCCATCTAGTACTCTAGTCACAAGGCCGCAAAGAGAAACTTGATGGCTTCAGCAGAGTTTCAGTTTCAGGCTTTAGATTATATTTAAATCCAAACTCAAAAGCAGACCTTAAAAGGTGTAAATCACAACTAGGCGATGTCCTAAGGAGACACTCCTTATATACCTAGCATTAAGATACATCAACACCAATATATTGCTGCAGAGTTCAAAGGCCCTGCAAACAACACGGAGAAAACTAGACTGCAGGACAGCTCTAGATACCTCTTCAAACTTTTTAAAATAGCTTTAGCTACAGGTATCTCATACATGCAGACAGAAAGAGACAGATATCTGTATAAGAATGTGTAGGTGTCAGAACAGGATAAAATATTTTTCAGACTAGGCTCATGAATTCACCTACCTTCTTTTTAAACTCCAACCGTTTAGCAAAGCAGGACACCATAGAACCAGTTTCTTGCCAGAGGAAAATATGACAACAGGTTGATTCAACGCACTCAATGAATCAGTAAACGCACTGAAAACACAGAATGAGATGAGCTTCTTCGGGAACGTAGGGTCTCTGCCTATGGAAGTGACATCTATATTCTAGCAGACATGCTTGAGATCATTTCCCCATGGTCCAGCCAATGAAACAGTTATGTTCACCTACATCTAAACTAAAACAGGATTTCAAGAAGCAGCTGCTCTCTCCCTGTATATAATTGGGAAGGTACCAGAGAAGCTAGCTTGCCTTTCAGGTTTGTGTGCCTGCTGTGGAAACGTCTAAACATTTAACCTCTCTTTCAAGAGTACTTCAACACGTCAAATGCATGGTGAAGTGGAAAGGCTTTGAAATGAGATTAAGACGCAAAGCAGAGTCTGAATGACAAAAAGCTGTTCCCACTTAAGTAAGAAATGTCTTACTGCCATAGAGAAAAGAATAACCAGCTACTGGTATTTATCAGTTTTGGGGCCCAGAGGAACACAACTTTCCAAGTACAATACTACAGCAGACGTTTTCCTGCTGTTCTCTGAATTGAAAGAAGTTTATGACAAAGGCTCAAAATACTTAGCCACAAGACTCAGTGGATGCCTGTACACAAGCCAGGAGGCTGTTTCAATGAGCTATGATTAAATCGAGTCTGCTCAAGAGTGGTAATTACCACGCTCCAGCCAGACTCTGCGTCTCGTGCATCAGTGTCTCCATACTTCAAAATGGCAGCAGGGACACTTTATCTAAAGTTCATCGAACGAGCTTCAGGCAAAGCGCCCCTGCTGCCATTTTGAAGCATGGGGATGCTGATACATGAGACTCTCCGGGCACTTTAATTACAGCAGCTTTCAGCACCACTCTAATTAAAGCATACCCCCCCACTTCCCGGAGCATGTGCAAAAACTCTCAATAGAAGCAGATAAGGTTAGTCCTGTCTAAACCAAAATGAGACAGTGTGTTTAGCAAAGGTATTAGCTAACACGTATGTAACCCCTCTCGGGACAGGGTGCGAGTGTGGCGGTGGAGACTCTGCTTCCCCAACAGGACAGCAGCTTAACACCACAACATGCATAAGTCAGATTTATTTACACTCCTAGGGCACCTATACACATGCCGGATGTCTGCTCCAACGTGTGCTAATTAGCACGTCAGAGAAGACTCAATTAACTGAGTCTGCTAAAGCATGCTAATGAGCACGCTCCAGCAGCCTCCACGTCACATGTATTCAGCATCCCAATGCTTCAAAATGGTGTCAGGGGCACTTTAACTAAAGTTTGTCGAACGAGCTTTAGTTAAAGCATCTCTGCTGCCATTTTGAAGTGTGGGATGCTGAATACCATGACACGGAGGCTGCTGGAGTGTGCGTGCTGCGTAATCCCCGTGACATGGTTGCAAAGGTTAAGCAGAGACAGGTGGGGCCACTCCAGGCCCAGGAAAACCCAGACCCAGGGAGCTGAGCTGAAGTATGAGTTCACATAAATAGCTAAGTGCAATGAGACACTTAATTCATTACAAAAATGAGCAGGGAACACAGGCCAGAATAGGAAGAGAATGAGTTAGATATATTTAACTTATCTAATATTCGTGAAGTCAGCAGAACCTGATGAAATTCTCTCTAGAGTCTATGAATAACTAGCCAAAGCAATTTTTGAACCAGTAACGATTTACTTGCAAGAATTCATGGAGCAGGGGTAAAGCTCCAGAGGTTAGGAATAGGGCAAATATAGCATTTTTCTTTCAAAGGACACATCCAGATAAGCGTGCGTGTGTGTGTATTTCCCTGGGGACAAGTAGCAGCAGCACATAATTGTTGCCCGAGGTGGGGTAGGGAGGCTGAGGCCAGCACCTGGGCTGGCCCCTGCAGCCTTTCCTGAGGTCCTGGGAGCCTCCCGGACTCCAGCAGCAGCAATCTGGGTGCACGGACCCTGGCTGGCAGCCAGAGCATGGCTCTGCCTGGCCAGGCTCCAGTTTCAGGCAGCACATGCTGCTGCCCTGCTTTTCTCCAGAACAGGCTTTTTCTGGTGTCAAAACCCCCCTGCTCTCTTGGTAATCGGCAGTGCGGTGAACACCTGCGTGTGCGGAGCATGCGGTTTGTGGCATCACAAACTGCACATGCACGCTTGTCTAGGCATGCCCAAAGGGGACCAAGGAAGACCTGGGGAATTACAGACTGTTTCACTCTGACACCTGGAAAAATACTGGAACAAATTATTAAGGAATTAATTTATACAGCAGCACTTCCCAGACTTTCTCAGCAATACCCTTTCCTCAGCATGGTCCCTCACTCCCCAACCCACCCGAGGTGCCCCTCACTCCCAACGCACAGCCCCTGGCCCTGCCGGTGCCCCTCACTTCCAAGGGAGAGCCCCCCACTCTCCGCAGGTACCGCAGAGCCAGCGCCCACAGGCCCCTGCCCCCCTACCGCAGCAGCACCTGAGCCCTGGCTATCACCTGCAGGAATCAGCAGCTGCTGAGGCTGAAGCATGGTACCTGGCTTCCCACCCCTGTCCTCTCCCCTGCGGGCAATATGGCCCAAGCAGAGCCCATGGAGGGGAAGGATGCAGGCTGCCCACTGTGGGCTCAGGGCTCTCTGCCCTGCTGCCCTTCCCAGGAGGGCAAGACCTGGCGCAGGAGAAAACGCCATGCCGCAACCCCATCCACTATGTTGCGACCCAATTTGGGGTCATGACCCACAGTTTGGGAACTGCTGATCTAGAGGACAAATTTATATGAAAACCGCCAATATGAATCTGTCAAGAAAACCCCCCCCACATCAAAGCAATCTAATTTCTTTCTTTGACAAGATGTCTTGGACTGGCGATTAAATAGTAAGTGGAAGATTTCAAATATCTCGACTCTAGTAAGGTTTCAACACAATCTCTCATGACTTTCTCCTAAGCAAATTAAGGAAATGTGGTCTAAATTAAATCGCTATGAAGTGGGTGGACAATTCTTTGAAACACTGCTCCCAAAAGAATAAGCACTAGTATTTCACTGTAAAACTGGGGGCGGGGGACATTTTGTGTGGAGTCCCACAGAGGCCTGTGTTGGATTCAGTTTATTTAGCATTTTTATTATTAAAATGTGGATGACAAAGTGTGGACACTTAAACCACTGGCAGACGACACCAAGCTGGTACGGGATGCAAATCCTTTGGAAGAATTCGATATATTTTTAAGAAACTGAAGAAATGGCCCAAGACCAACAAGCTGAAATTCAATGGGCAGAACTGCAAGATCCTGCAGATAAAAATTAAAAAAGAAAAATCGAACACACCAATAAAATGGCAACTGACTGGCTAGGCTGCAGCACTGCAGAAAGGGTCTGGGGGTTATAGTGGATCAAACTAAAATGCAAGTCAACAATATGTGCGCTATAGCAGAAGATGCAAATGTCTTAACACGTGCCATACATGAAACATGAAACTATGGTTTACGCTGCACTGGCGAGGCGTCAGCTGAAGCACCGCATCCAGTTTGAAGAACAAACTTTAAGAAAAGAAGAATTGGAGGGAGGGCAAAACAAGGCAACAAGAACAATTACACTTTTAAGGAAACATAACTCGAGGAATCATTGAAAGAAGTGGGCTTGCTCCATTCAGAAAAGAAGCATAAGGGGTGGAAGACAAATCTTTCATTATGTAAAATATTGTTATGAAGGAGTATTTGCCCAGTTCTTGATCCCCACACCCCACGGTAAATGGCTTAAGTAGCAACAAAAGATATTCAGGGTAAATATTAGGAAAACGTTTCTGGCTATGATGATAGCCTGTTCTACTGCTTAAAATCGGGGGCCTGTGGAAGCTCTCTCCTGGGAGGGTTTTAAAAGACATAGACAAGCATCTGTCCAGGATGGCCTCGGTCTAGGATGCTAGATCCTGCCTCAGAGCAAGGGGCTGAATTAGATGACTTCTTGAGATCCCATCCATCCCTCCATTTCTGCGATTCCCCAATATGCTGGCAGCAAACCTGGGATGACAACCAAAGCTAAAAGTAAAAATTAAAACCCACATGCCACATGTAAAATGATCCCTCAAATACTGATTCTTTTACACACACAAGCTAAGTGGTTGCCTGAGAGGAACTGGAAGAGATGTTAGCCTGAAGAAACACACTATTCATCCTGGTAAATAGACTTTAAACATGCCCTCCCCATCTACTGGCCCATCTTCAGTAGCTTTCCTTCAAAATGAAACATTTTAAAATAATGTCAATTGTATTTGGGGGGAAAAATAGAGCATCAAGGTAAAAGTGTGATTCACATGTAACACATAACTGAAGATCTGTTTTGCAGCTCTGAATTCATTGCTACCTTTAAAGATCCTTATACCCGGCAGGATATGTGCAAGAAAGGACACAATGGAAAAAATACCTAGAAAGAAAAGAGGCAGGAAGGGCATCTGATAGAGGATTTTATCGAGGCAAGCGCTCCCAGGACTAATTTTAGTTATCTAAATGGAGACATGCCTATAGGTTCCAGTGCATACCTATACCAGTCCAAGTCTTCTCTACATGATTTCCAGCACAATAACATTGATTGGAGACACTTTAAAAAAATTAACTTGTTCCTGACTGATGTTGTTTCAAATACCTGATCTGTCGACAAAGGCTTTGAAGCTCCTTACAAAAGCACCTCTCTCCAGTCGCTTCTGGACGAGCCCAAATCACTTTTGAAAATGCAAATTAGTGACGGCATTTTTATTAAGTTTCACTGTTTTAAAACACGCCAGGACTAAAGAGCAACAGCGCTTTCAAAGCATGTCAGGTCTGTGCACTGTGCCTGCCTTACACCAGGTAAGCACGACCGCAGTCAAGCTCTATCACCCAACATTTTCCAAAAGATGCTAAATGCTGTTTTCCAAAACCGCACTGACGCATTAAATACATTTTAAAAAATGCCTGTTTCCCCAATCTGGACAAGGCCTTTAAGCCAGTGGTATCAGTATTTGCTAAGTTCCCGATTCATACCAGCCTCAGTCGCATGCTTCTGTGCTCCCAATTTGTGTTCATTCTCTGACAAATTAACAGCTTTTTAAAACTACCTACAAGCAAGCAATTACTATGTTCTCAAGCCACTGCACAGCATCTACTATCCCTGTTCTGGGAGCAAGCAACCTCAGGCCCTTGGGAGTTTTGCCTGTGCCACTCATGGTCCGGCAGTGAAGGCAAGCGGCAGCAGCTAGGTCCTCGCACTGGCCCAATCTGGCCTTGTGCAGGGTCATTCTGGCCCACCACTGGAACAGTGCTGCTGACCACTGCTTTACATTAAGTTGATGAAAGTGACACTGCTAAAAATAATTAAGACAATTTGGCATCATTTAGGCCCTAGGGATAGAGCAATAGAAAAGCACAAAGCAGTGCTTTGGTGAAGCAAGAGCTTGTACAAGATTTAGAGATTATTGATACAACAGTGATTATGAAGGAGACTGAACCCCATATTATAAGAGCTAGTCTGCTGGTCAATAAGCAAGAACATTATAGGAAATTTAACGCACTAAGCAAACTGCCACAGTAAGCTACAAATGTTGAACCTGACTTGGGGCACGTCTACATGTGCATTAACGTGCTTTAGTTAATGTGCATTAAATCTAGCACCTCCATTGTGAGGTACTAGGAAAAATGTGCATTAGCCTGGCTTAATGCACATTAACTAAAAAGCACAGGCATTTTTACACATGGAAGGGGCGCAGCACCAGGCACTTTGAAAAGCACCCGGCGATGCAACGCTTACAGTGGTATAAGCGGCAAAATGCACGTCAGCTCTGAGAAAATGGCAGCAGCATGCTTTTGAGCTAAAACACATCAGAGGTGCTTTAGTTTAAGAGCGCACCACTGCCATTTTGTGTGTGCTGATGTGTATTTTGCAGCTTATACAACTGCACGTGGCGCAGCACAGTGCACGTCAGCTCGTGTGTGGAACAGACTCGAGTCTGCTCTGAAGCAGCAGATCTCTGGCATGTTGTGGGATGAAAAAGTATGTGTATAAATGTCCCACCACTTTTGAGTGATGCTTAATGCGCATATTAGCCTATTTCAATGCACATTAACTAACACTTTAATGTGCATTAAAATAGGTGAATAGGCATGCAAGTGCATGTGTAAACACGTCCTTATTATCATCTATGGCTCATGCCCTCTCTTGGCTGTATGTAGCTTAAAAAAATATATATATATCCATAATGCGTGGTCTACCACAATTTACCCAAACTCACTCATCCTGAATATTATTCTTTCCAGATTAGCAATTTCATGTAACCCAAGAAGGGTAATTTTGCATGTGATTTCATATTTCTTCCCTTCCCCCCTCCTTTCTCTGAAAAGCAATGAACTGAAAGAAGAAACTGAATTAGTAGTCAACTTGAGATCTGTACCTCATTTGGATGATATAGCTGTGTCCCTTCATGTCATCTGTGTTTTTTATTATGCTACTCTATCGTTATTATGAGTGTGACAGATGCTTGTGTATTTCCATTACTGTCAACTGCTCTGCATGTTCCTTTAATTGTATTGAAATAAAAAAAATAATCTGTTCAAAACAAAAACAACAAAGCAAGAAAAGGCCCACACACTGAAGTATGAACACTCTTACCCCCAAAACAAAGGCAAACACAGACTCTCAAGTAAAGCTCTTGCATTCAAGAAGAAAGGGGGAAGGGGAGAGAATTAAAAAGGAGAGAATCTCATAGGACAGGATCTTATGAGCCTCAAGTTAGTCCACCCCAAATAATAAACGTCTCTATTAAAGAAGGCAATCAAAACTGAATGGAGTATGAAAAGCCTCTAAAACGTCTCAGGCCCCTTCAAGCTTGGTTCTACCACGATGCCTGCCCATGACAGCAGGTACTGGTCAGGCCAGGAGACACCTGAGACAGCTTTCCACCCACATCCTCACTGGGACCTCTCCTTACACTCTGGCCTGTTCCGCGCCAATTATATCTCCTTACAGTTTTGGAGAGCAACCTCTTGAAAGCATGCATGTCCTATGCCTTAGTAATAGTACCCAATTCTCATGCCTGATTGGAGCTGCAAGCTCTCCATGTAAAACAAAAACAGGTTTGTTCGTGTTTTTGAAAAAACAAGAACAGCAAAATCTTAATGTAAGCTCTTAATCTTAACGTAAACTCGCTCCAGAAAGCTGATGAATATTAACCAAAGCAGCCATCCTACAAAAGAAATGTACATACGTGAGTTACAATTTGCAATACGACATTTAGAACTATTTGCAGTCATGATATAATGGCTCCTGGGCAACGTATAAGTAATGGATTGCAATTATTTTTGTCTTTTTTTTTTTTTTTTTTGAAGAGAGGAGCCTGACTCAGAAGATATGCGGTACAATTTATCTAGAAATGAAGCAGTGTGAGCAACATCTTTGAACTAACGAACACTTTTATTTGTTTGTATACCCAAGGCATTTAGCTGAAGAGACGCCAAAAAGGTTCAGAAATGTCTTCACATGGACTAGAATGAGATTTAAACTGCCCGCAACACTTTCCGCAGCAGCTCTTGTTATCCTACGATTCTAAGCTCCAAGCCTCAGCTGTCCTGTAAGATTAGATAAATGCCACCCCATTTTCCAGATGAATATACTGAGGCACACCTCAGTAACAAGCAATACTTTGAATAAAAAAACATTGATACTGGCTGAGAACATTGTCAGTGAGAGGGACAGGTGCTATAGGCCTCTGTAAGGTTCGAGGCCACAGTGTAAGTTAGGAATCTAAATACTGAAGTCATCAAAAATAAGGAATGACTTTTGAAGATATCGCTGTGATTTGCCCAGCACCACAGGATGCTGGGAACAGAATACAGATGAAAAGTGTTTCTATCGTCAGCTTTAACCACTAGAATTGCTGCTTGTTATTTTTGCATAGAAAAACTTAAACTTGAGAACAGATTTTTTGCTGAACAAGGTTAGCGGCTTGACACAAGTCATGTCGGCAGAAAATTAACAAGAATTCCATTTTATTTGTCCCCATCTAACCCAATGCACAGTTCAGTACTGTTTTACTACAAGGTTTTCCTTCCTAGACTTTTTAATCAATTGCCATTGAAAAAACTGCTTATCCCAACGGCTCAGCAAATAAGCCTTGCTTGGATCCTGAAGTGTTAGCTCATATTAAATCAGCTGCAAGGCATAGATCTAGAGTCCACGGGATCCATCCAACAATACCTGATAATCAAGGGTCCTGTTTCAAAATTATGAATTCTCCGATTAAAACCCCCAAAATGCCTTTCTCCTCAATTAAAATGAAACGTGTGTGTGCGTGTGTGTGAGAGAGAGAGAGAGAGAGAGTTGAGCACAATACTTTATTGATACACTTACAATTTTAAAGCAATTTGGAAGCCCACCAGTGTCTCTCAATCAATATAATAAAATAAATTCTAAATACCTGTATATTATGGTGTTAAATTTTGGGGTTTTTGTCATGGAAAAAAAATTACAGCTGCCCCTGCCCTCTTCGCTCACCAGGACGCAGATCCAGCTACAGCTGTCCCTTCTGCTGCTTTATGGTGTCGAGCAGCCCTGATATGCCAGTGCCCTGCTTATGCCATTGCCCCTTAGCCCCCCACCCACAGCTCCCCCAGGCCTGCTGGTTCCCCTTACTCCCCACCCACAGCCCCACAGCCTTACTGGTGCCCCTCAATCCCAACCTGCAGCCCCCAATCCCCTCCAGGTGCCCCTCACTCCCAACCCACAGCCCCCTGGCCCTGCCAGTGCCCATGACTACCCAATCCACACCCACCCCTGCTGGTGCCCCTCACTTGCGACCTGCAGCCCCCCCCCGCCCGGCCTGCCAGAGGGGGCTCCCAGTTGCCAGGGCTACAGGGCCAGTGACCTGGGTCCATAGCTCCCTGCCCTACCAGCAAAGCCTGAGTCCTGGCTGCTGCCCATAGCGGGTGACAGCTGCAGTGGCCAGAGCAGAGCCCGGCTCTCCCTCCCCACGGGTGGCATGGCTGGAACGGTGCCCAGGTTGGGGGGGAGGCACGCGACTGTGGGTTCGGGGCTCCCCACCATGCTGGCCTCCTCCCAAAAGCCTCTGCAGCTCAGTGGGTGAGTCCCAGCACGGGAGGACAGAGTGGGGCTAGTAGGCTCAGTGCTGCCACCAGGAGCCCTGCACTGCCATAGCAAGATGCCCCCCTGCCATCCCCCGCAGCTCTGTCCTGGCTCCCCAGCTGGGCCCTGCAGCCGCACATTCCTGCCCCAGGCTGGACCCAAAGCACCGGGCCCCAGGCACTGCCCCGGCTGGGCAGCACCCCTAGCCCCAGCCCTGTCCAAGTCCCTCCCTCGCTTTGGGGGCCTCATTCCCTTGTACCGTCCAGGACTTACCTGTGGGGAGCCGCAGGCGCTGCTCTCCACAATGCCTGGCTGCCACGTGCATGTGTATGTACGTACATGGCACCCCCTGCTTGACCGCCCTCCTCCTGCTCCCCTCAGCCCCTTGCGGGCTGGAACTCTGCCTGCATGCAAGGGAAAACCCGATGTTTCCTGTGTTTTTCTCCTTAACAGGAGAAAATCCATGTTTTTCCATGGTGAATGGAAAACCCAGGTCCTTCTGATAATTCTGTCAAAATACAAGCTATTAAAAAAGTGGCTGGGCTAGCATGTCTTAATAAGGTCTGAGTATAACCAATTCTTTTTTTTTTTTTGGTCAACAGACTAGGAGGCAGTTTATGATTAACTGAGTATTGAAGCCCAGTAAAACTAAAATTATTGTCTAGTTTTAAGTAGAAGGAGCTTTCAGAGAGAGGTGCAGTATAAAAAAATCAGATCTAGGACTGGAAACCAGGAACTTTGATTTCATATAGTGCTTATCATCTCAAAGCATGTTAAAAAGAAGTAAATAAGCGTTATTTGTGCTGAAACAGAGATACCAATATGAATAAAGGTGTCTTGCCCACAAAGATCCTCTGACAAGACTGGAAAAAGAACCCAGCTCTCCAGTAGCGCGGCCGTGTCCTCTGTTAATTAGACCACAGCACGCTGCAAATACTGGCTTCTTCCCCCCAAGAAGGCATTTGCAAGTAAACCGACAGAGACAAACTCATTACAATTCCAAGAGAGCCACAGGCAACAAACTACAACTTAGTCTGCAGCTTTACTAAGACATGAGATGTAGTTTTATGCTTGCTCTACTGGAAATCGCAAAGGAAGCAGGACTCACACATGACAGCATAACACCCCAAGGAAATAATGTTTTTCCTTTTAGCAGATGTTACAGGAGCAGACAAACAGTAAGGACAGAACTGGATTCCAGCAATGCTCCGCAGAAATTAATCAAAGGAGTCTAATGTACCCAAATTATTGCATCACATTCAGCTCAATGCCAGTGGGTAACAAGGTAGCTAGGTTACCCTGATATCTCAGTGTATTTAAACTAGGATTTTTATCTTGTTAACATAAAAGGAAGAGATCATTAGAGACCGCTCTGCATTGCTGCATTTTCTGCAACTGTTACATAACTAATTTCCCATTTTAAAAGGGCACAACGGTGTAAACTGGCTGGGAAGCAAGGGGGGTGGGGAGACAGGGGATGATATCTGCTACATCTAATCCCCTGTCCTGTCTTACTACTGCAAAGTCACCCACCTTTATATTAAATGATGCTGAACACTAAATTTGCCTCACCAAACCTTTTCTTTAAAAACGAGCGATGTGTTTGGGAACCCCAACAGGTGCAGCTCCGTTTCAGGTTCAGGTTGCACTGGGTTTCTATACTCGCTCCATTCCTGGTGTCAGATCCCATCCTCATCACCGCAGACTGTATTTCTGCTTGCTCTTCACACAACAGGCACAATATGCAGAAACCCCAAATGTCAGGACTTACTATACATATGAGAAGACATTAGACCCTACCTACCTCCTGACTGGTTCTGGCTGGACTGAGGTGGGTGCCAAACAAAGACCATGGCACAAATTACTACAGGGCCCAAAGCTGTTTAAAGGGACACCAGCCTAACCATATGGGATCTGTTATATTGAACAGCAACAACAAGAGCCCCCAAAACACTGACACTAAACAATGCTGGACCTCCCCACTCCCCCTTCCCAAAAAAGAAAGGCATTTTAGTAGCACATGAAAATAAGGAAGCAAAACTGAACAGTTTGCTCACAAAACTTCCAGGCTTCCCATTATTCTCCAGTTAGCTCTAATAATGCTAACATACATGTCAACTGTGTCACCGGGATTCCCTTTAACAGAAGGTTTTAACACTGTCTCACCTTGTGGATGGAGTTTGAATAACATACCAGTCGCTCATATCCTGATTGCTTTCCGGTCAACATGGTTATAATTTTGCTTATTATCCTTTCATTATTTTAAATAATAGTGTTGCCCTGGTACCACTTCTGGAAGTTGAGCTATGCATAATAAAAATACAGCGGACAAGGTTCCAGACAGTCCACAACAAATGCAAAATGTGAGTCAAAGAGCAGCTATTCGCTCATCCCTGAAGACTCCCCCACAGCCGATGGACTTTTTGGATTTCTCTCAGTTAAAATTTCTCTACCATCCCCTGCCATTTTCCTTCATTTCCACGATTCTAGTGGTCACTTCCCTTTTTCAGCCCAACATTAGCAGGCTTCCCCCAGTCTGCACTGAGTGAAGCACTCTCCTGATCTCACAGGGAAGAATTTGGGCTGCACCAGACCTGCCTCTATGTGCATTATGAGAAGCTCCTTTAATCTCACTGTCTCAACAGCAGCATTGTTTTCTGCTTTCTAATTCGCTTTCAGCGAGAGGATGGATGTGATGCTGTCGGCGCTGCTTGTGAAATTAAATCTAGGCCCAGCCATCAGAGTCAGAATGCAGTCAACAACAACCGAGGAATTTCTTTCATCTTTTACTTGGTTTAAAGAACATATAACTACTCTGGGTTTTAGCTTCGCAAGATCAAAAGCTTCTAGTGTAAATCAAGCAAGTCCTTTGCCTTGAGAATGCAGCTAGTATAAGGCTTTCGGAGGGGGCAACCTTTCTGGATAAATCTACCAAAGGAAGCTTCAGATAAGAATTATGCATTGCAGGAGTAGTTCTGTCTTTATCATACTTACAACTGTGCCATGGAGTATTTGCTGCCGCTGCAGATGCCATAGCCCAGCAGGCTACTGGCAGTCCAGGGGGTGATGGGGAGTGGGGCCTGCCACAGAAGCAGACGCCCTGCTGGATACAGCCACGTGGCAAGCAGAGCTGTGTTGGCACAGCCCTCACTTGCCCTTCTGCCCAATGGCAATCTGTCCTGCCACTACCACCACCTGAACTGTGGCCAACTCCCTACCATCTCTGGTGCTGGCCCTGCCTCAGGCACTGCTGCCTCCCCTACTACTGCTTACCCCGCAATCCGGATCCGGGCATAGGACAAGTCTGATGCCCCTGCCATTGAACTAGTCACGTGTGTAAGTGGCAAGCACTGTAGCCAAAACCCAGATTGCTTCAGGTGTATTCTACCTCCTTGCAACCTCCTCGGTGTCAACTACATATTAAATTCTTTGCTACGTGTCCTAAACTGTCACATAAAGTTGTAGTACGCTGTCAGAAAGCTGCTGCATTCCACTGCAGAGGTGGGCGAAATGATTCATGGGCTATCTATCCATCCATCCATCCCCGGGGCTGAAGTCCAGTTTAAGATAAATAAATAAAAATGATCTTAACATATGCATTTCCCATTCGTTGGGGTTGTTTTTTTTAATGGCATGCTGAACATTTATCAGACTGAAATATGCATTGGCTGTGCCTTACCTTGCAGATCAATAGACAAACTCATCACGGATTTAAGGTTCCTAGTTTTGCTCAAGTTTTCTAGCAAACCTACAACCTTAGTGTAAGAGTCTTCTTCTAGGAATCACTACTTGTGTTCAGATATGCAAACCTGATTCAACTATTTGCACAACCTCTAGTTGTGCCTTTTATGCAAGCCATCTGCAGTTGGAAAATTCATTGTTAAGAGTCTGACTGACGAGACCAATAAAAGATACACCCCGCAGGATTGGTTAGCTAACACAGTACTGAAAATTCTTGGGTTCAGTTCTCACATGCAGCTATGTTAGTGTGCCCCTCCTTTCCTCCTTTATGCGATCCAAAACATGGAAATGAGGGAATTCCCATTTTTCTCTAGTCCTACTTTTTTTTTTTTTTCTTCCAAAAAACCTACAATAAATAAGTTGAGTGTTTCTAAATTTATCTTTGGCTTGACGTTCTGCGGAATAGGTAAAAGGGAAGGCTGCCTGCCAGATACTTCCTTTGCTGCATTTCCTAATTGACTTTTCCCTACTCTCTATTGTGGCAAAATTAAAAAGGCATGTCTTAGGTTTAGTCATGCATTCACCAATTTTACTTTCATCCCGAGAGCAAGCCTATGCTTAGTAACTGTCACCTCATATCAACAGCTATATTCAATGTTAACAATGGCTCCTTTTCATCCCCTACTCCTAAACTTCAACTCAAGTCTATCAATAGGTGAAACTTAGTTTTTGGATGCTAAAATGGAGACAGGTGAATAGTTCATAGCACCAAGAACTTGTGGATTTTTTCTTCTCCGTTAAAAATAACAGAATTGACACAAAGTACAGAGCTGGAAAGGACAGAAGTATTTGTTTCCCTAGAAAACAAGAAAGCCATCAACACTGTGCATTTGCCATGGAAGAAAAGCTCCTGGTTATACGTATTACCTCATCTGATTAATCAAGTAAGTTAGCTCCAGGTCAACGGAGATCCATGCAGGCCCCTTCTACACGTTACATGCATTATGCAATTAACTGGTTAACTGCGCAATTAATTTAGACTGGTTACACGTGCAAAGTAACTGTTATGCCCTAAAAAGGTCCACCTACCTATAAACCGAGGGCTGGAAAACATGTAATAACTTTATAGCTGGTCACTATCCAGCTTTAATTTGCACGTGAACCAAGGTAGTAGCTATGCCCCTGCGGCTATACTGGCTACAGCGGAGGGGCTCCCAGCTGCAGAGATACACTATGCACTGCTGGGGCTGAAAGTCCCACAGCTGAGGGCATGGCAGGAGGTGCAACTGTGTGGATGGCACATCAGATCCTATTATGCCTTTACTGGAACGTCTAAAGGAGACAAGAATGAACAAAAACCCCTAAGGTTTGGAGGATTGGGAATGACAAGATAAGTCTGTGAGGACACTTGGCCTAGTTCGGACCCGTTTCTAGAACTCAGAAGTAGGTGATATAATAAAAAACCTGGGGGGATAAGACAGGCAGAAAAGCAAGATGCTTTGCTAGTGGGAGCTGATCTGTTCCAGCCAGCTGGGGACGGCCAGAACCCCCCTCACCAGCCCAGCTGTAAATAGTCTGATCAAATACTCAAAACTAATTGTTGCGTGGGTGTGGGCTTTAGTAAGTACTGTAACACTGCTATTTCATGCGTAGTTAGTATTTTTTTTTTTTTTTTTTTTACAGTATTTTAGAACATTCATTTAAAGTATTTGTACAACTACTCTTGGCCTTTGGATTTAATAAAGGCATCTTAGGCGAATTACTGACTGGGTCATTTGAATTCCAGCAGTTTGGAATTAATCATGTGATTAATCTCTAATCTTCCAACTAGGGGACTCACCCGTTACAGATTATACTTGACAAAGATCATACCTTGAGAAAAGGATTCCTAGCCCCTGCACTCCTCATTTTCAAGTAACCTCCTAGCCTTCCCCAACTCAGCATCAGAAGCAAATTTCCCACTCTTCAACAGACATCAAATGGGACCCAGCCTTTCCTTAATAGATGCAAAACCTGCCAACACATCTCTGGTGCTACAACAATGAACACTCCCCACAATGAAGCCAGCAGAACCCAACACATGCCGTTCCCAAAATGTGGTGCATCTGATCCAGTACATCAAATACCCTCATAGTAACTATGTAAGTGAAACTAGACCGAAACTACCCACCAGAATTAACTCTTACAGGAAAAAAAAAATAAAGGACAGAAACACAAACACCAGCAGAAACTTTTTTTTTTTTTTTTTTTTTTTTTTAAAACAAAAAAACCCCTTTTTTTTTTGTCCCCCCA
>NW_005842447.1:75994-79101 GCF_000455745.1 Alligator sinensis
CAAAAAAAAAAACCCCCGCAAAAAATTTTTTTTTTTTTTTTTTTTTTTTTTTAAACACAGAACAGCCATTCTCTTTCTGACCTCACTAACCTTTGGCTCAAGGAAAATTTACAAAACACCTTCACAAGACGAGCCTGGGAACAAAAAAGAAATCATAAACTGGCCGGACAATAAGAACCAAGAACTGAACACTGGTACCGACTTTAGGGCATCATACTATCTACCTGTACTTCATTACAGGTGATAATGACCCTTTTGCCTTTTGAAAGGTCTTGATCTCTCATCAAGCAAGCTATTTTTCTTCTGTTAATTGTTTGTCTGCTACCCCTGGGAATTTCTCTCTTTTCCAATTTCACAGCCCTCCACACTGCTATTGCTGTGCCTACTTCTTCCTTCAGACCCAATGAAGGATGCTTTGCATTCAAACACTTGCCTAAGTCTATCCCAACCATATTGTCCAATAAAACATCACCCACAAAAATCCTTACCTCATATTACTGATTCAAGTTGACACAGCACTGTGGTTCTTTATCACCCAGCTGTTTAATGACACCTCTTAATAAAAAGTGATAATCATACACGTTGACACAAATTCACCAGACCATGAAAGCCAATATTTGCTCAATTCCTAATAGCCACATAATTCCTCAGGAGGTTTTGAATTTGCCTATTACCTCTCCACTGGAAAGCAGTTTTCTTCTTTTCAAATCCAGTATTAAAATTAAGCAAGACCTATTTGAAATTTTTACCAAGTTATTCAAACTTAACATTTCCCATCAGGTGCTACAACTATTCTACTGGAGAGTACAAGGGAGACTCCTTTCTTTTTGAAGAAAGCCTGAGGTTTAAGCACTAAAACTGCAACAAAAATATACCTTCAACTTTGCATTTAAAAAAAGATTGGGGCCGGGACGGGGACAAAAAAGAGAGACAGTCGATTACAACCTGGATAGCAAGAGACCAGTGTGAAGGCCAGTCCACAGCTTCGGAGTTCAGGGAATGCAATGGGACAGGGAATTTCAGTTCCTTCCTTGCATCATATGTCAGATCTCTTATAAACGGCTCCTGTTATAATCTTCCTGAAGTGGAGGAGTATTGAGAGAGCAAGAGCGAGGCCGACTGACTGGACAGACCCTGCCATGCTCCCGGCCGGACCCCGCTAGACAGCACTACTGTAAAAGCACACCCCATATATACACTTGCTTCCCTTACACAGCCAACACATTTTGGCATATGGGGGGAAATCACTTAGCTGCCAGTAGGATGTGTTATCACCAATAAAAACCAGTCCCAAGGCTGAAGAACCTGGCTGTGACAAAAAGCAGCTACATGACTGTTTCACCATTCAACCCACGTGGAGTAGAAGTGAGTGTATGGAGCATGTTCACAGCAGCCCTCTTGAGCACAACCAGATGCAATGTGGCTATGCCTGGATGACCTGCCCAAGATCCCAGGGGAAGAATTTAGCAGAGCATGAAACTGAGCCCAAGACTCCAGAGAGCTCTGTGCTAATGCTGTAGCTATAGGGCCATAAGGGGCAGCTATAGGGCGCTGTAGCTATGGGGTGCACAGCTCAGGTAACCTGGCAAAAATGAAGGCTGAAAAGGAGTATGATAGCTCCAATTACATCAGTAGGGTAAACATCAAAGCAGAGGAAAGGCTCCTCGAGCTACAGGACAGAGGTCAGCAGATGACCAAGCGAGTATGATCTAGCCATGAATGCATGTAAACTGGAAGTCAGATGGTTTGTCGCCGGAGTGAGGTTCTTCCAGCAAAGTACTCAGAGTTGGGTGGGGATCCCTAACTAGTTTGAAAAGTGAGTTCAATCAGTTTAGCAGAGAGCCTGACACAGTTATCTGTGTAACAGGAACTGGACTCGATGACCCAGGAGGTCTCTTCTAGTCCTCACTCCACACGCAGAGCCCGGAGTAGTGTTTCTAGGGAGACGAGGCAGGGGAGGACGCGTGGGCAGGTGAGTGCATGTCTTCCTCCCCCTCAAACCCTCATGCGCTGTGAACAGCAATGCCGTCAAGTGACTCAATCTAATGAAACAGTCATCTCCTCACAGGAGGAAGAAAATATGACAAAAATTCTTCAGGTAAGTTATGTGCTCAACTATGTACGATAAGGGAACAAAAAACCATACAAATAACCAGCAGTAATGAAAAAGCGCACACACACACACTTGCCTACGGCATTAAGAGGTTGACTCATTTGCCTTTGACACTCATTAAAAATCAAGTCTAATCTTTGCTGTACAATAAGGGGGGGGGATCTGAAAAAGATAAATAGCAATTATTTAATGAAATCATGGAGCTAGCCTCCCACGTCTATAGTGACTTTCATCCAAGGACCCTCGCCTGCTTACAAAGTCATTGGGCTATCTTCATTGCTACCAAGCCCTTGGTTTCCCTGAGGAACACTTTGCAAGACATTGCAATAATGAAAGTAGAGGGCAGAGGTGTGTGCATCTCTCTCCACAAAAAACAAAAATATCTGGTTAAATGCACAGCATATTGCTCCTGACAAGAGCTATTACACATCTAAGAGAGAGAGAAAAAAAATCATATCAAAAGAAGAGAAAGCTCCAAATCTCCTGTAATTTACTCCTGGAAAACTCAATTGCCTTTGACGGATTTCTCCTGATGAGCAGCAGTGTAAACAGGGAGAATCGTTGCCTCAAGTCAATAAAGGCAGACTGGGTCATGCCAATGCAGCGGTTTTCATTCTCGAGGGCCGCACTGCAGGAGGAGTGTATTGGAAATACTTTCTACTGCATTTTATTAAAGGAGTAATGTATGATCCTATATGTAAAGACTGTATTGCAATGCAGATGCACAAGGGGGCAGAGTTAAGGTTGCATAAATCAACCTTGAATTTCAGACCTCGAATACTTCACTTTTGCGGGCTCAGTGATCCCTTAGGAGAATTTTATAGCCCTGAATTACTTGGATAGTTAAGGAACAAGATGAAGCAAGCTCTTAAAAATGATACGTGTTCCTCTGCATTATGAGACGCATCCAGAAAAGGCTAAATTCAGGCAGGAGGACAGATTTCACAAACAGACAGTTTGTGAACAAAGTCACGTTCCAGGTACTTCCTTCCTG
>NW_005842447.1:79111-90140 GCF_000455745.1 Alligator sinensis
AAATCCCCCTTGAAGCATCAACAGGATACAAAAGTCATTCTCACTCTTGGTCCTAAACTACTGTGCAGCAAACAACAGCTCAACAATGGAAAACCAGGAAGATTCCCCATAGGGGAGCTGCGTTTTGCTGTGGGAGAGAAAGATTTCTGATACCGTCACTGGTAAAGTGCCTGGTGATGAGCGGAGTAATACCATTTATGTAAAAAGAATAAAACAGCTTCAGGGACAGGGACCAGAACCCAGGACTCCTCTCCAGCAAGTAGCTGTTTTAGCCACTAAGCCAGTCGTGCAACCTCTCTCTGGCCCCACAAATCTTGCATTTTTTGCTTCAGTAGCACAGCCAAAACAGGGAAGATGGACAACGGGCCCCACCTAGACAAGCTTGTCAACTGGGGGCTGACGTATTCTCCAAAGGGACAAGAACTGTGGGTCTGAAACCCCTCAGGCTAGGAGACCTGAAAACCTGCACAAAAAAAGTTTGAGTTGATCTAATAAGAGATATCAGATGTACCCTGAGAACCTCGTCTGCCTCAGGTTAGGAGAAGCACTGAACCAAGTCGCTCAACTCCTGGGAGAGTCTTCTAACCACCATCAGCACCTCCAGGTCCTGGGGCCAAGCTTTGAGACCAGAAGAGCAAGCCCTGCTCAGGCAGGTGCCTCCAGGCCCAAATTCCAGGTGGTGGATCTTGAAGAGACAGAGGTGTCTCCCTCCAGACAGAGGCAGGCTCGCTGTTTTGGATCTCCTTTGGAGGAACGGAGCTCTCCCCCCACATCAGAGAGGGAGATTAGGTACCAGCAAATGGTTTTGGATTCTTCTCTGAGGCCAAGCATCTAGGAGGTAGGCCATGCAGTGCCTACGTCCTTTACTGGGTCTACAACCAAGTGTTTTACCAACAGCATCCTTAGGTTTTACAGAGCTTCTATAACACTCCCCTGAAGACCCCTGTGACTCCATCTCCACGGGCAGGCGCATCTCCTCCGAGGAGCTCAGTGTTTGGAGCAGCACTGTACGCCGCTACTTTGCAAGTGCTGCTGTGACGACCAGCACATTTAGTGCTACGGTACAGGAGACCCTAAAACCTTAAAGTCAGCAACAGAAGTGTATAATGTGAAAAACGGGTCCATCTTTGGATCTGGAGAGATCTGTTCAGCTCACCACGCTGAATTACTGACGCTGCAGAACAGCACTGGCAGTTGCTCCACTCATGAAAGCACTAAATGGATAATGTTATTTTCTTTTACTCAAGATCATGCTACACAATTCCCAGCTCTTATAAAACAGATTAAAATGGCAGATGCTGCTACCAATTGGATGGCGGCTACAAAGTCTAAAAATACATAAGGAAAAAAATCTGGCTGTTTTTTATTAAGGTTTTATTACTAGAAAGCTTGTCTATGGCGCCTGCGTAGACTTCTATGAAGTGTACGAGCAAAGTTGTAGTCCCAGGATGGGCTATCCCTCCCGTCCTTGCTGTATTGATCTGAATGCAGCTATTTTTTCATTCTGAAACATAATAAATTCCCCCGGATTCAAAAATAAAAGTTGTTGCACCAGACTGTACAAAAGATGCACCTTCTGCTTCCTTTCTGGCTCGCCTTTGGTTGCCATGGAAACACATTTTCCTGCAGTATTGTAATCTCCAACCTGGCAAGATGATTTCAAGATGCTGGATTACAATCATTTCTGCTTTGTGGGGGGAAAGCAATGGGGGCTGGGGACTAAACCCATCCGCCCACCCATCAATCCACACACTGGTTCTAGATTTGCATGCAGCCAACTGGCTTTTAAGTTGCAGCCTTTCCAAAATCAGGTGAAATGATATCAAGTAAAAAGGATGATCCAATAGTTAGGATTTAGCCTGGAATTTGGAATGACTGGATTCAAATTCCTCCCTCTGCCACAGACTTCGTGTCATGACAGGAGAGCCACTGGGTGCCAGATCCAAAGATGGGTGTGGGTGGACTCCAGACACCTCCATCTGAAATTGTTCCACCCTGTCCTGCAGATCGTGAGCCCCTAGAAGGAGCCTAAACTGACCAGGAAGTTCTTCTTTTGACCTGAAATCTTCTTAAGGGCCCACAGTGCTGTCTTCTGCGCATCCCCAGAACTGCCCTGCTCTAAGCAGCTAGATGCCTACCTCGCACTGGGGTCCAGAAATTAGGTGAAACGGTGCCTGAAGGAGCCGCAAAAAAGAGGAGAAAGGCTGGGGTTAGAAACACAAAAACCCCCCCAAATAAAACCATGAAATATCAACCACTGATCTCTCAGTGGAACCTAGGACAGTTAAATATCTCAGTTGAGGAAATCCATAGCAATATTACCGACACACTCCAGCTTCTTACAGGAACTTGGGAATAAGTGACCCTCCCAATAAAAGAGGATGCCCCACTTTGCTGATGTCCAACACGACTGAGACAGCTCAGAGTACTTGCAAAGAACCGTGGGAAAAAACGAAACAATCGGGTAACTAACCTGTGAGCATCCATCACAGCAGCAAGAATTGACATGAAAGACAAACCAGCTCAACCTCCGATCAGGCAACTTCCACCTCATATTTGGAAACAAACCTGCTTCATTCAGCAACCTGAAAACGCAGCTTCTCATCTGTGGTGCCATAGGTCTAATTTACTTACAACTGTACTTCATGATTTGAAAAACCATAATGAAAAAACCCCTCAAGTTCATAATTAAAATCATCTTTTGGGACCTGAATCACAGCTACTTAAGGAAACGCTACTCGAACAGCCCAATTACAATTAAGTGCATAGCCAGTTTAAATAAAAAAAAAAAAAAAAAAAAGAAGCAATTTCAGGGAATCCATAAAGAAACAGATTACTTGGTTTCACTCATTATGGTGATTTAGAAGTAGATGAGCCATTGCCAGACCTGCAAGCATACAAATTATCAGAAAGAAACAGTCTCAATCTAGCAATAGGATGTGGGTGCCATGACTACAAGAAAATATCTTATCAATAGATAAATTTCACTGTCTGTCACAGAGAGTACAGGACCCATTTTCCCTGCATCTCAAAGTGTTTTACCAATATAAATTAGGTCTGCAAGATAGTTATGATGTCCATTTTATGGGAACAGAAAAATTAAATGACTTCTCTAAGGTCACACGGGTTACCCCCCCCCTTCCATTTTTCTGAAGCCCAGTTGTCTGCTCTAGCCAGCAGCTGACCCACATTGCCTTAGAGATCAGATAAAGCAGACACAGTCTCATGTTTGGTTAGCCTATTTTATTAAGATCTGTTGTATTGTTATTCCTGATTAGACATGGGACCTGCATAGATTAGCCTCCCTCAAGTATAATTATGCACTCGCTGAACATGGCAGAGGATCAAGATTGCTGATTTTAAGACTAAAACACGCTAATTTCCCAGAGCCATGGGCCCTCCAGAGCGCGACAGAAAACAGGTGATGATCCAAGGGCAGCAAAATGATCAAATGGTGCTGGCTCACTTCAACATTTCCAGCAAGTAAATAGTACTGAAAAGGTAATACACATCCCATGCTTCCTAATGTCGATTTTTCTGGGTAAGCAGTTGCCAGTACTGCAATAGAAAGAGTCTCTATTAGGATATGGCTTAGACCTAAGGGAAGATAAATCAAGTACCCAGTCACAAGGGACAGAAAAATGTTCTCATAGCTATAGATATAGCAGCAACCAGTTAATAGTGCATTCTACTGGATTTTATTCTCAGCTCTCCTACTGACCTGCTTTGTGACTGCAGGCAAGACACTTTACCTCTGCGCCTGTTTCTCTTCCTGCAATACAGGAGGAATATTTCTTTATTCAATTTCATTTCTTTATTCAATATCTCTTTCTAGTTTGGAAGATAAACTCGATAAGCTAATGCTCACACTTTCTCGCCTCAAGTGAGCACGCACACAGTACTACTCTATCTAAGGAACTTTTCACTTTGGTGACTGATCTGAAAATAAAGCCCTTGGTTTTGGGTTTGACTCCACTTTTAGCTGTAGGTCCATTTAGAAGTCTTAATGCCTTTTTTTTTTTTTTAAGTTAACATTTTTAGACTCCTGTCCCCTCCCCAATAGTTTTCAGTCAAGACTTAGCTGAAATTTGATATTGGCAGGTTTTTGACCCTCCTGGAAAAAGCTTTTTGGTGGATTTGCTGTTCAAAAAGTTTTGCATGAGACACACGATTAAATGTCTATCCATAGATGACTAATAGCCACTGAAAAGGTGGCTCAAACAGATTTATGTTCAGCTGCTAACATAACTGAAAATATGAGAACAATTTATTAAAAATTCACAGAATCCTTTAGGTCAGAACTATTTTGAAGGTGTTTGCCAGTGGACTGAGGAGTGGAATGAAGGAGGCGGCACTGCTGAGAGTCAAGGTGAGTAGGAGAAAGAGCAAAAAACCAGAACAGTTAGCCCTATGTCCCTCACTGGGTTAATAAAAGCTAATACAGGTAATGGGATAGGAATCAGTAGTCTTGATTTAGATGATACTTAATGCAATCTGTGGATGACTTCTTGTTCGACAATTTTCCATTTAAGTTTGTTTTCAAAGTTTTGTTATCCAAGATCAGCCACTCCAATGGAGCATCCCGAGTCAAAGTGTTCTGCCATAACTTTGCCTGGTCTTTCCGGTGCGTCAGACTGATGTTTGTTCATACTTACACATGGAGATTGTCCCCATCCATCCACCGGCAGCAGGTGATAGTGTATATAACATTGGTAGAGGTCCAGGTAAATAAATCTGGGACATATAATCATTGGACCAAATAACATGGATTATTGTTTGTATTGATAAGGCAGCGGTACAACAGGCATCTGGGTGCAGAGCAAGGCATGGTGCGTGGGTGAGAAAACAAGTTAGGTAGTCTGTTGCTGGAAAGACACTGTTTGAGATTGTGGGGATGCCTGTTAGTCAGGACTAGTTTCCAGCCCCCTGACTACCTTGAGATGGCCATCATTTTTCAGGACTGGTTGGAGGAAATTACTGACATATCTGAGGTGTTCAAGCTGGGGACTGTAGGTGAAAACCAAAAAATCTGCTGTCCTTGTCTTGCGGTTGGTATTGTAGCAGACGAAAATGGAGTCTGAGACTTACTGTTGATTAGAGTGACTACAGTTTTAGGATTGTATTGTTATTGTAGGAATCTGTGCTCCAGATCCTTACAATGTGTATCCCCGTCAGTGAGATCAAAAGAGATACAGCTGTAATGTAGAGCCTTGCTGTAGACAATGGATCTAGTAGCGAGAGTTACTGGGAGGCAGCTGTAGCAGTCAGTCGGTTACTGATGCAGGCACCGGTAATAAGGCCATCACAAACTTTCAGAGTGGTGTGTAAGAAATGAATTTGCTAGGAAGAATATTCCAGAGTCTGTTTGATGAAAGGGTAGAAGTTGTTAAAAAGTGTAATTTCTTTCGAGATTCTTTTCCATACATCCACATGATGTCATCATCAATGTATTTTGGGTGTACCTGGGGGAAGAGAGGGCAGCTGGGGGGGGGAAGCTGACTTCAAGGTATATTGGCATACTGGGAAGCCATGCATATGCTTATGGCAGTGCTGTTCACTTTCAGCAATAGGGAGCCCACAGATCTAAAATAGTTGTGTGTGAGGACAAAATAGTAGAGTTTGATAAAAGAAGCAGTGCCCTCATTCAAGATAACGTTCTTTATGACCTGTAACCCACCCATGGTAGGTACGTACTATGGTGTTAGCTGAAAGCTTGTCATGGGAAGCTAGTTTCTTTAGGAAGTCTGTGGTCTCTTTCCAACAGCTGGCAGCTCCCGTAGCATATGGAAACAGGATTGAGCCCATGTAGCCAGAGACTCCCTCTGTGATGGTGCCAATGCCCAAGCTCCTTCTGGTATTGTGCCATGGGGCCCTTGGGCAGGAGTTTGTAAAACTCCGTGTTAGAAAGTTGTTACTCATCTTCCTGTGGGTCTGCTGTTCTGCCCATGACAATGGTGTACATTGCTCGCTCCTTCCTTGGCAATCTCAGAATGGGCAAGGAGGCAGGAAGAGTTTACATACAGGTTCAGAGTGTCTGTGGCCCACAGGTGGAGCTCAGGAGCTGTCCTTCTTGTGCTGTGTATGGTTCAGCTCTGTGGGTTGATAACTGTCTGGCTTCTTGTCATGGAAATGTTCCCTTAGTCTTAGGCAGCAGGGGGAAAAAAAGCCTGAAGGTCTCCCTACAGTTCCACCTTATTAAATTGTGTAGTGGGGCAAAGGAAAAGCACAAGATAGTACAGTACAGACACCTCATCCAGGCTGAGGGTGTGACTGGACAGAGTGATAATATTACCTTGGATTGTGCAGTGGTTGTTGGAGCATGTGGGTTTGGAGAGGTTTTTTTGCTTCTTTCATTTCCTTCAAGGGGTGAAGGCATTTGTGATAGGCTTCACAGCTGGATGAAGATCTCCCCTCTTGGTAAACGACTGCTACATCTGGGTGGTGCGGTGCTGTTAGTTAGTTCTGCAAGTCTGGCGTTGATCTGTTCCTCTTTGGTGGTTCCTCAATTTCTCAGCGACAGTAAAGCACAGCTTGTCAGAATAAGCTGTATGGTACATCAAACACAGTGGATTCATCACCCAGCATCCACTGGGCTTCATATTCAGCTACTTGCATCTAGCAAGAAAGAAGATATCTGAGCAAGTTTCTTGTGTAGTTTGACTGCAATCCATTTAATTTGGGTGAGCATGGTGCTAGCCATTAGCAGAGACATAGTTATATGCGTTTTGTCTGCAGTCAGGAGGAAAGCAAGGTAGATGTTCCTCTTTATAGACTAAATCAGAGATTTAGTAGACTTTTGTAAGCAGAGGGCTTACTTCATCATGTAGTGTGAATAAACAAGGTCATTATTTACATCGGAAGGCAGCCTGCTTATACAGTTGCTTAGTTTTTGCAGCTGACAATTAGGACGGATTGTTCTCAAGAAATTAATCCATGGGCCCAATGCTGATTTTAAACAAGTTTTATATCACATCTAACTCTGGGGGCTTCTTCCAATTTATACTAGAATACATGAAACCAGACTCAGGTTGCAAATGTACAAAGTCATTGTGGTAAACTCAGGAGTACATGCCACCACCACTCATCTCTTAGTGATGAGAATGCGAAAGTCTGGCAGCTTCCGGTGGCCAAGGAACAAGGGTGAGGGAAAAAAAACCCAAGCAAACTTATGTATAGACAAAAGTCAGCTCTATGTTGAGCAGAGTCTGGAGCTTCTTCAGTTATACCCCTTGGGACAAGACACCGAGCTGTAGTTTCAGCTGCTGTTTTCTGTTGGAACCAGACTAGGGAAGGGAGCCGATAGCTTTGAGCAAGAGTGAGTTAACGTGGACTTCTTGGTTCTTCCTGTTTTGCAAAGCAATTTTAACTAAAAAAGTCATTCCCTTCTCTGTACTGTCTCCTTCCACACAGATAGGGCACAAACAAGGGAACAAAAGAGGCGCATTTATTCCAGCTCTACTAGAAACACAAGGGCATTGTTTTGGTGGATAATTTGTTTGCTTGGGAAAGCTCAGCTCAGTCGCAGAAGATTCTGCAATTCCAGAAGCGAGCTCCTATCCTGCTGAGGTTTTGGGGGATTTTTTTTATTTAAAGTTCCCCCATTTTGCGATGAAACCACCTCTTCATTTTGAGCCCAGTGTTTTTCAGTGGATAGGCAAACACTTTGGATGCTACAAGATCCTGTGTGAAGAGTCACCAAGGAAGAGCTAATGCGAGCCTCCCATTTTTGTGGGTTTGATTTGCACTCTCTAAAAAGATACTCAAAGCATTTAGATACTCAAAGAATTTATTAAAGAAGAAAAAAAAAACATTCTGCTCTATGGCATGGCTAACATCTTTCCTCTTTTAGAGCACACCTCTCCGAATATGTTCTCTCTCTAGCAATTTAATAATGAAGTGCTGCCAGCCAGACCCGGTAGGAAGGAATTAGGACACCCAGGTCTAGTCTCAGCATGGCCACTCCCCTGCTGCAACACTGAACTCCCCCACGCTGTTTCTCCCACGTCCCCTCCTGTCCTTTGCCTTCTATGGGATGTTATCTTCAAGGGCCTGGCAGAATTTAACCACAATACAGGTTCCCCTTGATTTATGTGATGCATGTGTTCCCCGAGAACGGCACATAACTCGAATTTGCATAAAGCGAACCCACTTTATAAAGTAATAAATAGGGATAGGTTCCCATGGCGGTGAGGAAAGGAGGGAGTGAGGCACTCACCCCGGCCCTGGGAGCAGCCGACACCAGGTGCCTATAGCAGCTGGGCTGCACCGTGCCCCAGCCCCCCGGGGCTCTGCTGGTCCCCACTCACCCCAGCTCGTACCAGAGCAGCTGACACCAGCTGCACCGTGCCCTGGTGCAGGCAGCTGGTGTCAGCTGCTCGCAGGGCTGCACCAGCACAGGCTGGGGTGAGTGTGGACCAGCAGAGCCTAGGGCAGCACAGGGCACGGCACTCACCCCAGCCCCGGAAGCAGCTGACACTAGCTGCCTGTAACAGTTGGGCTGCACCATGCCTCAAACCCCTCAGGGCTCTGCCGGTCCCCACTCGTGTGGTGGAGCAGCCCCAGGAGCAGCTGACACCAGCTGCTTGCACCAGGGCACGGTGCAGCCCAGAGGCTGCAGGCAGCTGGTGTCGGCCGGTCCCAGGGCCACTCCAGCATGGGAAGGGGTGAGTGGGGCCATGTCCCTTTCCCCACCCCACACAGACTTACCTGCTTGGGCATGGGGGGGGCGTCAATGCTGATTGCATAAGAGCGAATTTACCTCGAATATAACAAATTGTGGGTCTAAATATGCTCATCACATAAGAGTGAATTTGCATATAGGGAACCCACATATATCGAGGGAAACCTGTACTCATAAACTGGCCATCACATGAATGGAGAAGCAGCACGCAGAATCTGAACGCTAATTTAACAAAGAATCGAACAAAAGTAGTTTTGGAGAGAGCCTTACCAAAGTGCCCTACATGAAATCTCAAAAAGCCTTACATTAAGTAGAAGCAGAGCTTAAACGATTTTATTCCAAGTACGTCCCATTTCACCAGACAGCGTCTCACACAGTCTACTGGAAGACTACAGCCCAGTCAGCCTTGCTGAGGGATCTGAACCAAAGGTTCAGGTAGTCCAAGTATTTCATCACCAATCCTCCTCCCCAAAACAGGAACCCCTACCCACTCATATTCATGAATGCTTAAAATCAGTGGTCTCCAACCTTTTTAAGTAGATCACCTTTGGCATTTAAAACCGTCCCAAGATCTACCGTGCGCTGCCACCACACAACTCCTGGCCAGCAGGTAATTCTGTCCCAGTATGGAGGGAAGGTGGTGGGGTGGAGAGAAGGCAGGAGATCGCGGCAGTGAGAGAAAAAAATTATTTGAGGGCGCACCTCCCCAGCAGGTAAGTGCCACCCGGCTGGGGCCCCACTTAACTTACCCCTGCTCTTGCCTCTGCAGCACTGTCTCTCACCGTAGGGATCGCAATCTAGCCCCCACCCCCTTCCTTCCCCACGGACTGACCTGCTGGGCCTGGGGTGGGGAGCGCGCATGCATGCACGCGAGTACTCAGCATCCCAACCCCAGCCTCGGATCAACTCCAAGAGGCTCCGAGATCTACCGGTGGATCAAGATCCATTGGATGGTGACCACTGGTTTAAATCAAGGGATGTACTTAACCAAGAGATAGTCTCGTTGCCGTGCACTGCTGAAGAGTGATATTGAGAAGCTGCGAGTCATGGATCTTGCAGTTTTGCTTACTTCTGAGAGTGGGCTGATCTCTGAAATCAGGTAACTGCCAGAAATGAGAACTTATTTAAAGCCATGCGTGTTACTTGCAATGACGTTTTCTTTACAGGCTGGTTAGAAAGAATTCACACAAAACAAACAACCAAACATCACTTTTACACTAAACAAGCAACGACAGTCCAAATTTTGTGCAACGGTCTGGGCAGCCTATTGAGAGGTTTACCAGTATCAATCAATCAAATGCATTCATCATCTGCTCTACTCCTTCCAACACTGAGATAAAAAAAGATACTACAACATTCTCCATCTTTGTCCGCTGAAGTGCAAAAAGCAAGCCCAGTCACTACAGTGGAAGCCCAGTTGGTCTTTGTCCCTATGCTACACAGTTCAGAGTTCTGCTCTTTTACCTACGAGAGCATCTGAGCAACTCCCACGTGAAAACAGATTGGAAACCATTTACTTCTCAAGAAATACAAGGAAGTCTCTGGCTTTTTACCCTCTGCAACTTATAAACACACTGTTCGAGGAGACTAAGAAAGGAGGCCAGCAGCAGACCACAAGTTCAATACTTCAGTCCAGTTAGTCCATTGGGACTACTGCATCACCAAATACTGTATTTAGTTGACTAAGATGCCATCAGCTGTTTCCGACTTTCCTCTCCCATCACAGCAACATAGCTTTTATTTCGAGTTGCAGGGTTCAGCATTCACACCGCTCCCTTATCAACACAGCCCATCTTACGCATAGCCTTAATCAGCTACACAGGGTTCATGAGCTTTGACTGCAGACCACTGCACTATAACCACTAACATCACACCAAACTACATGTCTAGCATATTTATTAAGGGGGGGGGAAGGATGCTGGACCTAACTAACACCATTGCAGATCTGTGACAAGAGGAAGAGAAAGTGTCTAATGAAGACCCAAGCCAAGCAGTGTTTATGGCCAGCTTGTACATGCAACAGGGGTTTGGTGCGTTTTTAATTGCGACAATTAAAAACCCGATGTTTCAATTTAGGGTCTTCCATTACTGTTATAGTAAGGAGCCCGATCCTTTTTCCTTCCCCCCTGCAGAGCCTGCTCACGTCTCCAGCAACCAGGGGGCAAGCTGCTGGCAGGGCAAGTGGCCCCTCAGCTGTGGGGGGGGGCCCTGGTCCTTCCCTCCGTGGTGGTGGTGCCCCCCCCGGGGCCACCTGGGTAGGCTGCTAGCAGACGGGTGCTGCTTGGGGGCGCTGCTGCCATGGAGGAAAGGTCTGGGGCTCCCCGCAGCTCAGTGCCCATCGGCAGGGGG
>NW_005842447.1:90366-121887 GCF_000455745.1 Alligator sinensis
GCAGGAGAGACAGGCAGGCTTTGCGGAGGGGAAAGCTCAGTGCCCCCTTGCAGCTTTGGCTTCCACCCCCCACATCCGAGTCTGCCCATGCGAGCTGCCACTGGGCTGTGCAGCCCCTGAGCCCAGGCGAGGAGCTAGCAGCGCACATGCTGTCTCAGTTCACAGGCACCACACGCCAGATCCAACTCTTCCCCAAGCCCGCACGCTGGAAGCCCATGGGACGCTGCTATCAGCATGGGCTTGGGGAAGAGTTGGATCTGGTTGGTGCTGCCTGCGAGCTGGGGCAGCATCTGCACTGCTAGCACGCCCAGGGGCTGCCACCACCACAGAGGGAAGGACCCCGCCTCCCCACAGCTGAGGCTGAACAGCCCGGTGGCTGCTTGTGCAGGCAGGCTCTGCTGAGGAAAGGGAAAAAAAACCCAAAACCCAAAAGCAGCAAGGGGCCTGATCCTCCCCGCCTCTCCCACGGCCAGGGGATGAGCTGCTGGCAGGCTCTGAGCTGTGTGGGGCCCCGGACCTACCCTCTATGGCGGTGGCATCCCCTGGGGTCACCTGGGTGGGTGGCTAGCAGGTGGGTGCTGCCGCACCTCGTAGGCAGCACCCAGCCCAATCCAACTGTTCCTCGAGCCCAAGCTGGGTGAGCGCCAGCCTACTAGCAGCCTGCCTAAGCAGTCCCAAGGGGTGCCACTGGCATGGAAGGACTGGGGTCCTCTGTAGCTCAGGGGCCGCTCGGCCCACCAGCAACTCGCCCCTCTGGCCGTGGGAGATGTGGGCAGGCTCCGTGGGGAGGAAAAAAGGATCAGGCCCCTCACCACTTCTGCCTTCAGCTCACCTCTCCCGCGGCGGGGGGGAAAGCTGTCAAAGGCTGAAACGTTACAACGAGCTACCTTGCAAACTACACTACATGCAGATGTGGTTTAGTTTGCAATGTAGCAAACTCATTTAAATCATAAAAAACCCCACACATGTACAGCATGATACAATTAAACTGCAAAACGGCCAACTTTCGTCACGTGTACAAGCGCCCGAGTTGGCTAAAGGTCTTCAGGCAGCCATGTTCCTCAAGGGCCTGACACTGTGGTTTGACCAGTTTATAGTAACTGGATTCCCGAGAAGGTCCTCTGGAGCTCCACTCCACTTTATTTCTCCAAATATGGGATTTGAAGGGGTATCAGAAGTTAAGAGCCTGACTCCAGTACTCCAATTATATGAACTCAAGAGCACAACACTGAGAGGCAATAACGCCTGCAGTGCACTCAGGAGACAGCCACTTGCACAACCCCCATAAGGACTCTAGCTAACTAGCTCTCCAAGTACATATACATTGCACACTTGTACAGAGAGATAAAATTGCTATTTAAAAGGAGTTATGTATTCCAGCATGAAGAATAATCACATTAAGGCTTGTTACAGTTCCCTCCCATCATCTTATTATTACAGGATGCTTCAGAGACTATGTTGGGCAAAGTGTCATGAGCAGAAACAAAGAAGGATGGCCCATCGAGCATTAGACCTCTCCTGCCAGGGACTGCTGTTTCATCAGCCTGTTTAAGTCTTCTTTCCTAGCTTCCCTGCTGCACCCTTTCTGGACACCTTGGCTTCAGTACTGTAACAGTTACTCTGCTTCAGGGATCATTTGCACAGGGTTTATTCCAGAATAAACACAGGGTGCAAGTTTAAAGCGGCATAGCTACTCTAAAGAAAAGTGTGTCCACACAGGGAGATAGTCCCGAATAGCTCTTGCCATAAAGTTTATTCTGCAGTAGTTACTCTGACTGATTTTTCTCTGCAGAAGCAAGCACCTGACAAAGTAGCTGTCACCTACAATACCTCCCAGCTCTCTGAACCAATTAGTCTGTAACATGCCACCCTGCCCTATCCTCTGCTCTTAGGCTGTACACTTCTGCAAAAGAAGTATTGAGCTTGTGCATCTGCAGTGTTTGAAATCATTTAGGTATCCCAAGGGCATACAGTCCATGTCTTCTTTAGGATCAGCAACTGGTAGGACTTTCACCTTGGGTGAGAGCCATCATAAGCGCACTTCTCCGAGGCCTCAGTGGTGTGGCTTTGGGATCTTCAGTAACACTTGCAAGTTGCACAGGATTATTAAAGCACCAGACTGGAAACTAAGGGCATTTGTACACACATTAATGCTGCAGTGCTGAACACTTTTAAAAGTGCCCGGTGCTCTGTCACATGCATTTGTATAAGCAGCAAAATGTGCGTCAGCAATGAGAAAATGGCAGTGGCGCACTTTTGAATTAAAATACAAAGGTGTTTTTATTCAAAAGTGCGCTGCCCCCATTTTTCAGGGCTGACATGCATTTCACCATTTATACAAATGTATGTGACAGCACCAGGCGCATCAGCTTGTGCACTCCGCAGACTCAATTAATCGAGTCTGCTCTGACATGCCAGATCTCTGGCACTTTGGACCAGACAAATGTATGTGTATAAATGCCCTGGGAAACAGGCCATATGGAACAAGTCTTGAGGAAGAGGGACTTGACAGTCTAATCAGTCCTTCCATCTCAAACTTGTACAAATCTAGGTGGTAGAATTCAGAGTTACCTTTTTTGCTAACATGATAAAATGCACTTCAGTCTCCTTCGACATAAACTGGACACCATCCTGAAGGAGGCTGATTTATTCAGAGGCTTCAAACCAGCTTCAGCTGCTGCAAAAGCATAGGCTACAATGGTCAAGCAAAAGGATTCTCATCTTCATAGATTTCATAGACGTTAGGGCTGGAAGGGACCTTGAAGATCATCAAGTCCAGTCCCCCGCCCCAGGGGCAGGAAGTCAGCTAGGGTCAAAGGACCCCAGCAAAATAAGCATCCAAGTGTTTCTTGAATGAGTCCAGAGTAGGTGCACCACATCTGGAGGTAGTCTATTCCAGGTCCTGGGAGCTCGGACAGTAAAGAAATTTTTTCTTATGTCCAGCCTAAAACGATCTTGTAGGAGTTTATGACCGTTGGTTTTTTGTTTTTCCTTGGGGCGCTCTGGTGAACAGACGTTCCCCCAGATCCTTGTGTAACGCATAACGCAAGGATGGAGTTAGAGGGGGGAAATCCTCACTGTCCATTCAATACATCTATGAACTCTGCCATGCTGCTGCTGAAATAGTAAAGATGATAGTTGTTTAATCAGTACTTCAGTGTATAATCAATTCTCTGGGGAGGGGAAGGCAGCAGAGAGGGGAAGGCGAGGAGGCACTCAGCAATTAGCCATACATCTAAAAGTCAACCTTTGCACAGCCAAGAACACAGCCCAGGGCTCCTGCGTCGCACACCGTGTTCCTACTCATTGGCCCCCATTGCCACTAATTCTGGGAATGGCTCTTATAGCCAACACATCTTTTCCACTGGCTTCGCTTTTCTCAACACAATGCTGTGCTGAGGTAGTTAAAATTATAGCATGTCCTCCTGAACAGAGCTGGGCTTTTACCCTCTTCCAATCAGGTCTTCTTTCATTCACCAAAACTCTCATGAAATCTTAAAAAGTGCTCCACCTTTTAAATTAAAACCTCCTTCTCACAGAGGGTTTGGAATGTGCCTCACGTTTGACTTTGCCACTGAACAAATATGCAAAGCCGTTTTGTTTTCCTTTTATGGTCTCCACTTTTGGAGGATCGTGATAATTTTAGTTTGCATCCTTGAAGCAGAGCTAGATTAGGATCCTGTAACGTTTACACTCTTTTCTAGTGTGTATTTTGGAAACACAAATACAAATATTTGGGGAGGGGGGGGGGGACAGAAATCACATTCAAGTCGCTCACTAAGCATGAAGAAACTAATACAAACCCATGTCAAGATTAGTTACACAACCTTTCAATTATTGAGCAGTGTCCTCAGAGATTTATTAGACTCTCCCTTTGGAATAACCTGGAGTTGCCAATCCACTCTTTAATTATGCAGCTTTATAACACAGAGTTACAACACAGACCAAGAGCAACAAAACCGGCGGCAGGACATGTACATGCCTATTCCATGCCTTGTGAATTAAGTCTTTGCATGACGTAACTTCCTAACATACAAACCACTTTTACTCCGAAGTTCAATATGTGGCTCACAGAATAATGCACAGCAAGACCATTTACAGGAAGTGATGCAGAGTCCTGTGCCTACGGACAGTTTTTTATCCTTTGTGTAACCCTTCTAGCCGGCACTGGTCGGCAGCAAATAGGGGCAGGTTCACATTTTGGGGTACCTCAAATTATACCAGTGGCTTGAGCCCACAACCAGAAATCTAGGAACACTATTTGCCGGGGCATCTGGTATAAGCAAAACCCCCTCCTCACAAGCAGTGTAAATACTACAACCTAAATTAATTAAAGAATTAAAAAAAAAAGTCAACACTAAAAATAGTTTTAAAACACTATTAACTACAAAACAAAGTTTATAGGTGGCACCCTCTTGGGGAGCCTTCACCCATACCCCAGCAGTCTGGGACTTGGGGCTCCCCAACAGGTAGCTCCAGGGGCCTGCATCTCTATACCTGCCCTTCACCAATGGGCTGGAGAGGGTGCCCACATCAGAAAGTCCTATGAGCTGCTCCTTGGGTTCACTGCACCGCAGGGCGCTGCTTGAGTGTGAATCCTTCTGCATTGCATTAATCCTCGGGACGTGGCAGAACGCCGACCTCCACTTCCGCAGGGTGGCTCTGAGGGGTTAACTGAGGCTTTCGTCAGCATACTGCACCCCAAAATTCCTAATCCCAATCCCAGCTCTGATGGTCAGAAAACTGCAAAACAACTTGAAGGAGAGGTCAGGCCTGTCTTGGCTATAACTGGCACCCAACCATACCGCTTGGCTCACTCTGGCCCAAATCTGCCAGCCAAACAGGTGGCCAGGGTTCAGCCACACAGCTAGATTAACCATGATAGCTGTGAAACAGCCAAAAGGGCCCAGGTGTACGGCTGCAGCCTGGACACCCAGTCTCAACTGTACCACAATGCTGAGACACTACAATTTGCAAACACAGGGGTCAGTAACTGCCAGGACCCATTCCTGGCCAGTCTGCTCCAGGAATTAACACCCCCACAGTATTATCCCGCTTAAGGCCTGTGTGGCCCAAACTGCCAGGACTCCATTCCTGATCCCTGGAGCAAACTGGTCAACAACCCCACTCGTGAAAGAGGGGTGAAATAGGAGTCTCAAACTCCGAGACAGACTTTCTCTCCCTGTACCCGAGGCTTTCCCATCACATAGCTTTTGCTTCCCTCTCCAGTGAAGAAGGGGAGCAGGTTTTCTGGCTCCCAATGCAAATGTGCAGCTCTTAGCACATGGCCAGAACAACAGGGGCCATCTTGCCCACATAAAAACACAAACACACAAAAAAAACCCCCACAGTACACAACCAAAAGCACACACTTTTCCATATACAACCCAAGTGTGTGTGGGTGTTACATTTGCATTACCTTGAAAGTGCTGCCTTTGTAGCATAGATCCTATATTTATGTGCACTGCCAACTCTGAAAGGAACTGCCTGTATAAAAGCCAGAAGATCTATGATGGCATTTGGGGTGTTCTGAGAAGAGCTTCTTTGTTAAGGGTATTTTTTCCAGTTTAAGTGAACAAGCTGTAATACATTAGCTTTTTGATCATAAAGGAATCGTTGAACTGCTACACACGTAACTACTCCATAATGAGAAGGCTGCAATAATCACATGAACAACACCCCGAATATTAAAAGGAAAGACAAATATTTAACAAAGCATTAGGAAAAAAAAACAGCTGAGGTTTTTCTACATGCTAATACCAGGAGTTTTTAACCATTAAATTAAAAGTGATCTAACTCACTAGCTCTGTATTTTTTAAAGGAACTTTAAAAGTTTCACATACGTGATAGTTTTCTGTCATGCTATTTTTTCCTATTACAACACAGGAGTTTCCTTAAAGTTTCAGACTGATATCAGCAGCATCTTGCAGTAACTTGCATTATTGTGTGTATGAACCCAGAGTGAGATTCAATGCCACAAATTTAAGGGGGTTGCAGAACACAATTTATCGCCTGGGGTGAAGAAAAGTTAAAAGGTAGACTGCTACTTTGGGGGGCTCCAGGACAGCTGTGAGTGCCAAACTTCCCTACTGTAACTTAGTCCCTGACCAGGCTGCCTATAAACGTGCTCAGAGGTAGGGGGCATTTTAATTAGAGTGGTTCCTGGAAAGCTGCTCTAATTAACACACCTCAGCATCATGTGTATTAAGCCCCTGCATGTTTCAAAATGACCACAGGATGCCTTAACTAAAGCTCATTCAACAAGCTTTAGTTAAAGCGCCCCAGTAGCCATTTTTAAACCCGCAAGGGCTTATACACATGATGCTGGGGTGATGCTAGAGCATTCCAATTAGTATAGGCACCGTGGTCAAGTACAGACAATCAAAATGCCCAAGGCTGAAGCTGAATCTATTCAATCTTTGCAGGTTGGTCTACGCTGCGTAGACTGAATCGATAAGCAAGTGAACAGACATGCACTTTTGATTCTGGAAATGCAGCCACATGCCTGCAGTGGCTCAGGCCAGAAGCTGGGGGTGGGGGCTAGAGCACACCTCCCTGCTCAACTGGAGCAGAGATCTTGAGCCAAGGCTAGCCCATCCACCCTGTGGGGAAGTGGGGGTGTTCAGGGAAGGTGCAAAGTGTCCTGAGATGCTGAGGCACTGAGTTAACTTGAAGCTGGAGGGGATCTGGGACAGAAGCTCAATAAACCAACTTAACCTAAATCACTTAAGTCTGATACTACATTCATCCAGGTTTATCTTAACCTGTTTTGGCCATTTTGAAAGCAGTTTATGTGCATTACAGATTTGAATCGGTTTCCAATCACTTATACTGGTTTGTGTCATTTCTGTCCCTAGCCCCCAAGTTATGGCAGTATCTGCAGAATGCTACTATGGACCACTAAGCTGTCCAAAATTTCTGCACTACTTTGTGCTGTAACCCTCTACAAACACCTCCCTCTAGGCCCAGTCTTATGCACTGAATAACTATCTTCCAGCATCTGTTCTGTCCCCAAGACAGAACTGGGCCTAGGGCTTCTATATAATCCTGAAACCTCTCCACCCAGCACAAAAGGCTCTTACACAGAGCCCCTGAATTATATTTATAAATAAGGTCTCAATGACATGCTTCATTTGGTGCACATATTTCAAGGCTGTGCAAAAAATATTGTACATTAGAATGGATTAGTTGTGGAGTAATGTGATGCATCACATTACAGCACATTATAATGCCCATGCACCAGGGGAAGGCATTATACTTGTATGTGCCAACTTAACTATGCTGTTCCCTGCCTTACAAGTTACAAAAACATGCAGTGAATGATAAAGGGTTTTCAGACTGCATTATTAGATGCACCCATGGGTCTTACCAAGCTAGCATTAATATGACTAAAACCTGTGCTGGAAGAAGGTCTCAAGCATCTTTAGAAGTTCTTAGATGCTCACTTCCTACTGAAGTTACCAGAAATAGGCCTGGGTATCTCGAGGTGACTGCATCTCTCAACTGAACAGTGTGCGCTAAGACCTGATTAAGGCCAAATTAGTTATCAACTGGACACACAAAGTTGCATCCTCTTGGAGTGACAAAAAGCTGGAAGTAAATGAAAAGAAGACTAGATATACTTGGCCAACTTTATTTGCAGCAATCACATTAATGTTCTAGTTACAATACCAACTCATTATCACAATCCATTGGTTAGGAAGGGAAAGCAAGTCTCTAGCAACAGTCCTGCCCTTCGGTGTGAGAGATGTGGAGCAATGGGCTCTGACAAGAGTCTTCCTATAAAAGAGGCGAGTTTGACAGAAATACTGTGACTGGGGAGATGATACAACTTCTAGATGTTACAAGACCAGTGTCACACAGGGCAGTCCCCCCCTGGAAAAGCCCAGTCCAGTCAGTAAGGCACTGGACTTGGAAGCAGGAGACCCTGTGTCCAACTGAGCTTCAATCATTAATGCCCTGTGACTTTGAGAGAGTCCATTCATTTCTGCAGTAATGCCCTTTTCCCAGCACTCCCCATTCGTCTCATCTATCTAGAGTGCAAACTCAGAGCAGGGGCAGTTCCTCGCCCTACCTAGGACATGGGGCCAGGATTCTTGTTGTGGTCTCTAGGCACTGCATTAATAAGTGAGGAGCTTATACATTATCCAGTAGCAAAGATGCACCGACAGCTTTTTTTCTCCCTGAGCTTCTAACAAGGTTTCTGCATAGGCTAAATGTTCACTAGTCCAGGTTGTCATCAGCTCTGACAACCTGAAGAGTCTTGACACTTCAGGTTTTTGTTGTTTTGGGGGTTTTTTAATGCAACTAAGTCATTAAATTGAAGTGTTGCAATGAACATTTGCCTCTTTCAACTTTAATCCCAAAGCTTCCTTATCGCAAACGTTTTCATAGTTTCTAGGGTTGGAAGGGACCTGAACAGATCATCAAGTCCGACCCCCTACCCTGGGCAGGAACGAGTGCTGGTATCATAATATCCCAGCCAGATATCTATCCAACCTCCTCTTGAAGTCCCCCAAGGTAGGGGAGAGCACCACCTCCCTTGGGAGCCCATTCCAGAGCCTGGCAGCCCTAACCATAAAGTAATGACTCCTGATTTTCTCCCCACCTTTTTTTAAATTCAGTTTTAAATGTTTTGAGGAATCATTGGTAACATTCAGGTATTGCCAGACACGCTCCTCATCAAAAGAATCAGAGATGCAGAAGCTTTTGTAAGCAACAGCTCACTTCATCAGGTGCTACCGATGAAGCATCTGCTTAGTCAGATGCTTACGAAGCTTTCACATCTTATTCAATCAGTCCCTGCCTTCTGCCCGACTTCTGATTAACATGACTAACTACCTCGCCCCCTTATAATTTCATTTTTTATAGATAACTTAAAAATACAAAACCTCTGAAGTGCTAAATTTAATCCTCTTTCCTAAATGAAAGGGCACAAACCATGAGAATCGTCCCAGTCCTCTGTTCAGCAAAGTGATAGAACGGTTCTCATCTGTCCTTTTTGGAAACCCGAGTCTTTGGCCCTTTAGGTGTGGCATGAGAGCAGTTCATAAACAAAAGCAGCTAGATCAGAGTGGCAATTTGTTGGAAATTAAAAATATTCTTCTGAGCTATTCTGAAGCATCAAATAAGCTGTAGCTTTTAGTTTAAAAAAAGTAACAAATATTTTTGGAGAGAGATACATGGGCTGTCATTATTCAAGGAGACATAAAGGGGTTGAGCAAGTGTTTGAAAGCCCCTTTGATAAAGACCATGATTGATTAAGTTTGACCTTAGCATTTTAGAGCACAGCCAGACACTGAAGCATTTCTTTGAAGGGTTACAACTTAAAAGAGATCCACGAGGATTTTCAGCTGCATAACTTCTATGGTCTTTTGTGGACAGTTGGATGGTTGGTTTTTACCCTTATTCAAAAAATCAGATACAGCTACAATATTCTTAGTACTTGAACCTATTAATTCATCCTACTCAAAACCCTTTAAAATTCATCCAAGGTAATAGGAAGCTATAAATCACTTTTTAAAAAAAAATACAATTTATTGCAACTCTAAACAACTTAGAAAAAAGTTAGCAGACAAAAATTTTGAGCCGTAATGTTTTCATCAATAGTCATTGATTAACACTGTAAAACATTGCAGCAAGTTGCACTCTGAACACAATTTGGGTCAGGGTGCCCATCATAATAGGGGCATTATCACACTTCATGACACAAAAAGGTTGGCATGATTACAAAAAGCTAGAGGTAAAAATAAATAAATAAGGATTTGACAATGCCGCAATAAACAATAGGCTTGTAGCGGATGTCACAGACCTGCAAAAAAATTAAATTGGTCTGTTTATTTCCACAGATGGCAAATTATTTGAAAAGAAAAGGGGAGAGCGGGCGATTTCTAATGCTAAAAATCACGACTGTTCTATCTGAAGCTTTAAAGGGATGCATTCATATTCCATCTGTGTATGGAGGACACAAAGTTTTCAAAACTGTCCAAGATTTGCTTAAAACCCGTTATTCTCCAGCTTGCGTTCCTTGGCTTTGAGTGCCTCAGACATTTTCACCTGCCTTGACCCCTCCATAGTGAAGACCTGTCCAAAACCTTCTACTTCTTCCTCACTCCATCTCCAATCCATCCCTACACCCCCCACATAAAGCTTTTACTTTACCTTCATCACAAATCCAGTTCTGATTATAGTCAATTCCTCCTTTTGGTCCACACAAAGCCTATATAAATCCTTCTCCTTGCCTAGGGATTTGGACCACGGTCAACCTCCTTCCAGCAACTTTTCTTCTATCTCACCATGCTTAGTTTCAGGTATCTATCCTCAAAACCATGCTTAATTTGGATCCTTCAATTTATTCTCCATCCCATATCCATGAGATTAGCTCTGTTTCACACAAAGTGTCTCTACACACACCCAGAGCACTGAGAAATTACTTGAATTCAAAGTGACTCGTATTAATTGAAAACACATTATTAGAGCCAGCTTTATTCTTCATATGTCCAGGCAGATGCTGTTTCCACAGTACACAGTATGGAATTGGAGTCACGAGACCACAGCTCTAACCCTCAGCTGGCGACTGTTTGATTTGGACCAGTCTTTGCCCTCTGCTCCTCACTTGCTGGAAACGGGGATAAGTGATGCACACTTTTGTGGATCTCATTTAAATTCTCAGATGAAAGGTGCTCTTTTAAATGCAAATTATTGTTTGGAGCTTTACAGCTTTGCTCCCTACCCTCTCAAGTTTGACAAGCCCACCCTCTAAAAAGTACTCTAGGGCTCAACACTGTTGGCTTAAAAGGAAAAAGAAAAACCCAAAAGCACTCTAGTAGGGACTACAGTAAAAACTCGTTAATTTGAAATGCAGGGGACCAAAAACTACGGACTTTGAAATAAACAGGTTTGAAATAAACGTGCCTGTAGCAATTTGCATATAGATTTCGTTCACCTACGTGTGGACCTTGCTAACTGATAAGAACCAAGCGAGGAGTTATCTCGCTAAGTAAGCAGGTTTCATGGGATGTAGCACAAGGAGTTCCTAATGCAGACCAGCAGCAATGATGTAGGAGGGGCTCTCTTTCTTCTGCTTAGATCAATCTAAGCATGAGATTGGGGGGAGTGGGGCGGGGGGGACAAACTCCCTACAGACCCGGCATCCCTCATCCTGTGAAACCACCCTGGATTGTGCATGCAGCTGGGGATACTGCCCCCACATCCCACCCCTGCAGACTCCCTGTGCCCCGGCACTTGCTGTCCTGAGCCCCAGCTGCTCTGCATGCTCCCTCCACCCCCTCAGGCCAAACCCTGATCATGCCAAACTGCATTTTTTCCAGGCTATGGGACCACAGTGTGATTCCTGCAAGGAGTACTGTGTGATAAGAACCTCACAGGCAATGGCTGGAGGGATGGTGGGGGCTGCATTCCCCCCTGCCTTGCAGTATGGTAAAGGGCAGCCAGGCATGAGGACCAGCCTCTGCAGGTAGCGTGCAATGGACCCGGGCAGCTCCCTGCCACAGGAATCCCTGGAGACTGGAAGTGCCCGAGGGGATGATCTAATTAGAAGAGAAATAGCACCTAGATCATCGCTGCTGGTCTGCATTAGGAGCTCCTTGTGCTACCTCCCATGAAACCTGCTTACTTAGTCACTGGAATAACTCCTCATTTTGATCTGATCAGTTAATAAGGTCTACAGGTGGGTGAATTACATTTGTACCTACACAGAGTAATCTGGATATAAGCAAATTATTATTCATACATTTATTTCAAACAGATTTACAGTATTTTAAAGTTGGTATTTTTTGGTTCCTTGCATTTTGAATTAATGGGATTTTCCTGGTCCAAGGGACCAGAAGAGAGCTTCAAATTTCAAAGCAGATGCAATTCGAATTATCCATGTTGTAATGCATATGGAAGCTTGCCCTTTCAGCTGGGGAGTGACAATAGTTTCGAGGTATACAGCGCTTTGAACGATCTGATATCAAACTAACAAAGTTTTACTGTATTTCTTTCCTGCACGTTAACAGATTTCCGTATAGCTTTATCCTGTTAAAACCCGACAGAGAAACTCCTGAAGGTGCTCTCAGTAGTTCACTGATTCTAAATGGACATAGTATTTGTTTTCTTTGACAAGCCATCACTTCTGTTTAGGAAAATCAAGCCATATCTGTATTATGCTCTATAGGAAACATCTGTAAGACAGGAGGAAACTACTCTTGTTAGCTGGCAGAGGGTGTTGGCCTTCAGTCAGTGTTAACCCTCCCACTGCCAAATTCCTTCTGGCTGCCTCACACATTTAAGAGATTTGATTGAAAGTCATTTTTTGCACAGAGGTGGACTGTTTGTTCCTATACTTCTACCATTTTCAGATCGTGTTATACAGCTACTGATGCAAACAGCTGCTCAGCTTATGCTGGGCTTGTATCATGCACTGTTACTGAGCAATGCATAATACATTTGATCACTCTCTCCCCTGCAGCGAGCATAGCAATCTACCAATCACACAGCCCACACAAACTTTCCATTAGAAACACTTATGCAAAAATTAGATGAAAAGATTATTCAGTATGACACAAGATCAGCTAAGGGGAGAAAAAGAATGCACCTCATTATGTACAAAGCCATATCTGGATAATATGTTTACATGGATGCAACAGGGCCTGATTTGCAGATCTGCAGGGTACCCACGACTAATGATGGAGGCTATTCCTTGGTTGGGGCCATGGCCCCTTCAGAAATCCATTAGGTTGGACACTGTACAGGTAAATCGTAAGCAATGGTGATGGCCTCAGGGAGCATACGAACTAATAGGCAAAACTTAACAGATGGGCCAGAGAGCTAAGTGGGCAAAGGGGAGTGAAGTAATAAGAGGATGCTTCAGTGCAAACGGGCAATTAAAGCTGGCCAAAGGTTTTTTTCTTTTTTAATTTCAAAATGTTGATGAAATTATTTTGAAGCTGCAGCTGGCGAGGTGCAGGGAGCTAACCTAGATTACACTACTGATTTAGCAGCTCTTTCCCACTCCCATCTGCAGGCAATGCTGACTTTTCCCCCAAACCTTTGCAGAAGAAAGAGAAAGCTTGCACCAGGTAACCAGGAGGCATGCGGAGCCGGGAGGAACGCTATGCTTCTCCGGCAGAGACTGGCCCAGGTGAAAACTTACACAAGACAGGACAGCCCATAAGCTTTCCTCTAAGCTACACCTGCCTAACAAGTTGGATGCCTTTTGCACCACGCCAGGGTTTGTGCCTCTACTGAACAACATTAAGAATAATCTCTGCTGTAGAAAAGGATGTTTTAAGTGCACGTTAAATAAAGGGCAAACTCGGCCCTGACAACTCCCCGACTCAATGAAGCTACACCAGAGTTGACTTTGGCCCAAACTTACCTCGTTGCAATTAACCACCTCAGCAATCACACAGCTCTGGAAACTGCAACGATTCCAGACTTTAAAGAATCTCTCTTCCATTCCCACTCTTACGATTTCATAGGCAAAGGTCATCTCGAGAGAATAAAAAAAAAAGTAGCAAATGTCATCCTCATTATGAGATTTCCATGGAAACCCTTCATATGCAGCTCCACACAATATGTTGTTAAAATGGGTTAGCTCATAAGAGACTGCTCTTTGTCAAAAGAAAATGGATACGCTTGTATTACTGCCTGCAATGTGCTTAAAATAAACAATGTCTTGCACTTTCCTTCCAGGCTATCTTGCATTTTTCTCCTGGGGGAAAGAAAGAGACGGCCCAGAAGATGCAACATGATACAGAACCCAGGTGAAAGGCAGATGGAGAAGACTAGGGAGTGTCTTGGAGCTTGTCTGTGGGAGACAATTTACTAGCAAGCTTGCCCCGTGTTGACAAGCCCCAAGACAAAAGGCAAACGGTGATTTTCCAAGCATCAGCCTGATGGTCAGCGTGCACCCAACACTCATCTCAGACAGCTGCGTGCAACTAAACTAGTACTCTTTTTGGAAAACCTGGCAGAGGCCGAGGAACAAAAGGGACATGGAAATCAAGCTCTACACAAACTCCTAGGGCTGGGCTCATCAGAACAAGGTGGGAACACCTTGAGTAGGTTTCCCCAACTCATCCTATGCTGTCCCTGCTCTGTAAAATAGTTAACTTCGGTTACCAGGGAGATCGAGCCAACACATCAAACAAGCATAAGAAATAGAGAAGAAGGCAGCTGTGATGCAATTTCTTTTTATGACAAGTACCAAGAAATGTTTTGTACAGCAGCTTTTGCTATACTGTGACAGTTGCTCAGTGTAGTTTTTAAAAGTACAGTAGTAGGTGAATCTGGATTAACCTGATTAAAAAAAAAATTGCAATGGAGAAGTGCCCAGCAGTTTCTTGATTTTTTAAAAACTGTATTAAAAACCTGATTTCATAAACTAACCAACTTCTTCCTAATCTGGGCTGTAGCACTAACACATGTTTAGGCATAGCAGGGATTATCCGCTTGTCCCAACATCGTAAGTGGGAAACGTGTGTTGGGATGTACTGCAGTTCCAGTCCTGCTCTGAACAAGATTTCAACATCAATATACGGATAGAGGTAAAACTTTTTCAACAAGTTCTATTAAGCAGGGTCTACGGTGTGCCAGTAATGAAACAACAACATTCATAATACAGATGGATTTGAGATGGGGGGAGGGGGGGGAGGAGAAGTCACATTGAATGCAACGAATACTTGATAGGACTTTATAAAATTGGAGCTGCCAAGCAATGCATGTTTCTGTAATCCAGAGAAACAGGAATGAAGTCGCAAAGACCCCTCTTCCAGGCACAGCAAGAAGAGCGGCCACCTTCGCAGCGTTCAGAACAAAAGGACGGCGTATTCCAAAGTGCTCGACTTCGACATCACTCTGCTCTCACTGCATTCAGATGGTCCGACTCCCCTTGACTTCAACAGAAGCAGACAGAGGTCAAAGCTGAGTGCTTTTGAGAAGTGTCATCTCAATGCAAATTGCACCTCTTTAACCCAGCTCTCCTACAACAGCTTCCACACCATAAGTACTTGAGGCCTCCAGGTGCTAACATAGGGACCACAGACAAGATCAGGAGCCTATCTTGCTAGACACCATGAGAACACATAGTTAGAGACCTACCTAATTCATGCGGGCTGCCCCCCCCCCCAATTTCACAGGCAGAACACAAGCCATTCTGTGGGCAGAGTGCAGCAGGCCCCCCCATGCCTCTGACTGGCCATCCCCTACCTCTCTCATGCTTTGCCCCCCCCTTTCTGCGGCACTTCTGCACCTCCAAGACCAGCAGCAGCAGCGTGGTCCCAGCCTGACCCCAGCCCAGCCGTGGGGCTGGAGGGACAAGAGCCAAAGCGGAAGGCAGGGGGGAGGGAGAGGGAGAGGGCAGCAAGAGGAGGCAGGCACAGGCACCAGGGGTAAGGGGTTGGGGGGGAAGGCTGCAGGCCCCCTCCCTGCAGTCCCCCTGACATTCCCATGTGCTTCCTCCCGCACCAAATGAGCTATTCTGGGGTGGGCGACAGCTCAGCTCTGACTCTAGCTCAGAGTTGTAGTCGAATCCAAGATGAGTCTCCCCCCGCTCCCCCTATGCTGACTGGGAATAAAACCTCTTACCTTGGATTTGAGTCAATATGGCAGTATCTACTTATATATATGTACACAACAATTCTTGGTTGACTTCCTGCTACCCATGCAGGTACAGATAACTAAATACAGTCACAAATATACAGGCTGATGAAGGAGCAGTGAGCAAGGAACTATACAAAAGAAAGCCATGCGATTTGTGTGGCAGAAGCAGGTTACTTAGTGTAGGAAAGGCAGCTAACAAAAGTTTATACAGAGAGAGGTTTTATTTTTTTAAGCCTCTTGAAGGACGGCATCCTTTCCAATTGATGCAGAATTTTACTCTCAGCTTCCAGTATTGTAATAAAGGTCATACATCCACACTGAATTTATGAGACTTTCCTCATTCACTCACAATTGTGCCTCGACCCATTTCTGTACAGTTATTTCTATTCATTGTAATAGTTTTCCTTCCTCAGGCACTCAATCTGGCAAAAGTGTGCTGCTATAGATTCCTAATATTTAAATTGTTTCTAAGTACATGTTAGTTTTTTGTTTTTCTACTGCCAACAGTCTGGTGCCTCCGCACGAAACCTTTACTAGAAAAAAAAAAAAAAGATGCTGTTAAAAAATGGCTTTTCAAAGCAAGTTCCCCAGATAGGTGACACATACAAAGCCAGAAAGACTCTGATAAAACATCTGTAACTGGGTAATAGCCTGTTTTACCAACTATGCCATAGCAGAGCTTGAGGGATCCAGTGCAGGACTGCTCCATATTAAGAAATTTTTCACGCTCACTTACCAGACGAGTCCAGCTTCACCTTGAGTGATAAAAGCCCTATCCTTTTCTGGTCCCTCTCTTAATCCTGAGGCCAACGCACCAATCCATTCAGGGAAATGACAAAGCAATGCATCCACCTCGAATCTACCAGCAAGCTATTAATATTGACGTTTGATGAAATAAAAATGCATGTATTCCTCCTCTCCCCCTACACGGGACAAATGAATATTCTTGTGTTTACAACCACCCCAGTATACCGTGGTATAGGGCAGCTCCAAAAAAACGGTTTAACTGAACCTTAGCTGTCATTTAATCCTCACTGACACACTGAAAAAAAAAAAAAATGAGGTAGGGAAGCAAATGGTCAACTAAGAACCTCTGAGGCTAGCTAGGGTATATGTTTTTAGTGACAGTGCATGTGGAAGAAGCTGAAAGATTTCAAAAAAATTCATCAGAAAAGGTGGGGGGCACTTTTTCCTACCCCTGCACCCCCCCGCCACAGACTTGTACCTGCAGAACCACCAAGAGTTATCTTCAAAATACTGCCATAAAAACCCAGCTGCATACCAGCATCTTTCAGAACAGCTATAGCCACGGGCAATCGCTGCCCCAACACTGCCAATATTGTTTTATGGCTTCAGAGCAAACGTAAGAACGGCCCTGCCCACTATAGCACATGAAACTAATTTAACGTGTTGGTGGTTTTCGAATCATAGTTTTGACCTTTCCAGTTTTCAATTATTTCTTTCAGTGACTGAAGAGACTTGTTTTCTGACACTCGTAATTTAGAGGACCTTGGCAAGCGGACACAACATCTTTCAGGACTGCTGTCAAACAACTTGGCTTCAAATTATAAATCAAGCCATAACTGTCCTCTGGCTGATAAGCAACACCAGCAGTAACACATGTTTTATAGCTTAAGGATACCAGTTATTTATAGGAATTTAAACCCTGGTGTTACCTGAGGGAACTACATGGGAAAGTACAATTGCAAAGCGGCAGTGAAGTACTGCACAAACAGCGCTAATAATTTTATTTTTTTTATTGCTTTACTACTTGTCATGATTTCCAAAAGCTTCGAGAGACAGTAACAGCAAGCCATAGCACTCCCTGGTCAAAGAAAAATGGAGCTGGAAGAGCAAATTTATTATCCAGCTGAATACAGATTCTATTCCTTTCATGAGATTCAATATTGTTTTAGCTGCTTGGACTTTGGAAAGGCAAATACTTTATTAAATTGACTCAAAAACTTTCTACTACTACTGAAGCTTCCACAAACATTGTATTAGGGTTCAATCATGCAAACACTTGCTTTTGAGCCGAGGGCTTTACTGTTGCCACTGAGAGAATAAGACAAATCCAGCAATACAATGTTCTGCTCTGGGTTTCTCAAGCTTTCCAGGTTGCCAATCCCTTCTGCAGTGAAAAAGTTTTGGTCCCCCCCTATATTTACCATAAAAAGAGGTGGTCAGATGCTTCAACTGTTATCTGCATAAGCCATCACAGGTGTGCGTGTGTGCACGCATGCAGAAGTGTTGGAGAACACGACCTTTCAGGGCCTCTTGCAGCGGGAGCAAGGTTGTCCTTGCTTTCCAGCGTAAGCCGTTTTTCAATGTCGCCTGGCCCTCACCCCCAATTTCCTTTTGTGACCCCCACCTCAAGGTTCGCAACCCACTGGTTGAGGACTCTGCTCTACGCTACTCAAAGCTGGTTTCCCGTCTGCTCCCCTCCCCTGACACGTGCTGTGCCCCCCGCAGCTTTGCACGCTAGCGTCTGCCTGCCGATTCCCTTCTCACTGCTGAGCTGATCCGAAGTATGGCTAAAATAGCTGGGAAACAAAGGTAAACCAAATGCAGTCTCTCTAGGGGCTGTCTCCCGCTGAGCTGGAGATGGGCTGATGGGGCAACAGGAAGAAGGAAAGTAGCACAGGGAGTTCTCCCTCTTTTTGTGCTGTTGTGTATGGGATGGTTAGAAAGGCAACAAGGACTAGCTAGTGCTGCCTTCCTGACCCTCTTCTCCCTAACCCCTGGCCAAGATTTCAAGATGCCAGGTAGAGGAAGAGTGGTAGCAAAGCTATGCATGGCTACCCCACCCCTGCCATCTCTGCCAGCCTGAAGAGTGGCAAGAGGGAATGTGATGCATGCCCGGGCAGAGGCAGTGCAGTGATCGTGCCAGCCTGTGCCATCTGCTCTCCCCTTGGAGGTATTCTAGCTGAACTCTGAATTCCTCCTGGCTGACCGCAGGTGCTGTCTGGCCTCTCAACATGCCCAAGTACAGATTCAAACTCCAAGAGACTGAGCAGATCTATAATAGCAATTTTCTACCTTGGCTTGCTACAAAGGGCATTGTGGACAAATGGAGAATTCCTAGAGACTCGCCCTTACCAAAACAGGTAGGACACTAAGTACAAGGTTGGAAACGCTTCCTCGTGTCCCGCTTCGTTAAAAAGTGAAAAGCAAATGTGACCATAAAAGGGGATTTTTCGCAGCAGAATTCTAAAAATAATGCAAGAGGGGGCTCATTTTTTATTATGTGCGGTATATGCCAATTACAAAGACATTTTGTTCAATCTCTGAATCTAGAGGAAAAAAGTTTTAAAGAGAAATGCATGCTATTTTAGTGCCACTCGGTTCATTTTTCTTCTTCCCAAAGGAGCGTATTTTTCACCTGACACTTTCTTAATGCAGCAGCGTAGAGCAGAAGGGATGTCAGACGTGGAGAAGCTCCACAATAAAATGGGACCTCAGGGGCTCCGCTCTCTCCGCTGAAGAAGCCTCTCCCTACCACAGAGGTGGCACAGAGAGTCGGACTCGGGCTGCAGCTGTCCCAAAACCATCTCCTGTATTTTGCCAACACAGAAAAACTCTCAGGCTGAATTAATTTCTGAGAGCCGCAGAAATGGACTGGAGCTGGCAGCAGCGTTCTCCACAAATCATGTATTCACTGAAGAACGCAGGCTAGGCTTTACCAAGATTATTGGGACATTTGGGTTAAATTTGGTAAACATTCCGTCAAAATTCTGAAAATGTCAAAATTGTCATTTTGACAGTTGAGGAGGGAAAGCAATGAAAGAAACCCAGCTGCAGCATTTTCAATTTTCCACTTCAAAACACTGAAAGAAAGAAGCCTTACCAAAGTTAAATTAAAATATCCAGATTTTATCCTTTTTCTTTTTTTTTGCCACTTTCATTACATTAAGAAAATCAAAACATTTTCTTCCCAGGTAAACCCAAAATCCTATACCCACTACCCTAAAAAATTATTCAGTTTGGCTCTAAAACTTACCTCCTTCCTCTATCCTCATCGCACCCCATATTTTTTAAATAAAAGCGGGCTCAGTGCATCTGCAGTGACTATTTACTATTGTTCTCCCTTCTCTCTCTTTCACCACAAGGATCGTAACACTGATTCAAAAGTGAGGGTGGTATTCACGGTGTGGAGGGCAGCAGGGATTTAGATTGAAGAACCAAATTCAGGAATACAATTTAAAGGGTTGGGGTTTTTTTGTAAACTTAAAACTTTATCTGGACCCTCCAAAGCCACCTGCAGTGTCCCCACCATGCTGAACCAATCCTCAGAGCTACTCTAACCTGGGATGACCCCCAGGAGAGCAAGCGGCTGGTAGGCAGGCGTTAGATAACAGCACACTCCCAGCACGTCTCCTTCTTGCCACTGAAATATTCCAGGGCCATACTGATGCAATCACAGCCCCTCCATTTCCCTGAAAGTGCTGCTTCCAAATTTGGGACCCCACTGGCTCACTGCTGTCCTATTTTTAGTGAGGGAGTGGACAAGGGCTCTCTCTTTACCCTTCGCTTTACGGAGGAAAAAATCACTTTGAGTACAAAAACACAATCAGCATGAGTCCATCTTCTCCATGCCTAGAGAAGCAGGAGGGGCAGCAGGAAGGGGGACAATTCAGCCCCTGGCTGCTGGGTCACTCGCTCAGGCAAGCAGACAGCACAGGCCTGCTGCACACTTTGTTTCTGCACAACAAGCCCACGGCTCAATACAGCTGAGAGGGTCCCTCCCCACCAGAGCAGCACTGCGTAGCATGAAGCAAGTCGGTGTCCTCCACCTCCAGATTGGAGGAGCCATCGCTACATCGCTTGCACCAGGGCATGGTTCTGCACAACTGCAACCCTTCTAATAAAGATTAAAGTCTAGCTCAAAAGTCATAAGTGGAGGAACTGATGTCCCAGGTACAGGCACAACCCAGAGGTGATTCTCCATGTGTAAGGGGCATTTCTCGCTGTGTGTACTGCACATGAGCTGGGTCGGAGGGCTTTACATTCAATTCCTTGTGCCTAGAAGTTAGACCATCAGCTCTGCATTTGTTTGTTTTTAACTGCATTTTTAAATGGCGCTGCAGATCTGACTAAACAAGGAATCTAAACAAGGATCACCAAAATCTAAAGAGATAGTCAAAATAGCCATTGCATCAAACAAAACCATGCAATTATAAGGGACAGGCAAATTCCATGCTCTCTACCACCACCAAGCTCCAGTTCCTTTCTCCAAAACGAGGCATCATCCCTGTCATTGGTTCAACTCACCAAATTAATCCAGAAAACACTGGACAACGTTTTGTTGGCAGGTTGAGTCACGATCTGATCCCCTACCACACCATACCCCTTTGTCTGCAGCTGCTCAGTGCTAAAAGCATTCACCTTTGGGCCAATCCTAAACCCCAAATCCAATCTCAACTTAGAGATGTTTCGCCAGGCTGCGCTTCACTTCCCCCACCTGCAAAACATCGATTTATACTTGCCTCACAGGATTGTACAAGATGCACTGAAAATCCTGTTTTGTCCCACTCGCATATACGACCAATCTGAACATCACCTTTCTTCTAGACCTCCCAATACCAAGTCGAGCCACAACCGTTGTCAAAACCCGACAAGCAGTTTTAACTTAGGTTGGCACACTGGGAAATTCATCTCCATTAACTGGTCCAGAATACTGCCATGAACCAAGCACTAGCTCAGCTGAGGAGCAGTAATACAATATATGATGATTAAAGAGGCCACTGTCCAGGACAGCAGTGCAGGTGTGGCAGTCAAACACCACATTTCCTTGCCGTTTCCGGGGACTTGATGAAAACTTCATCAACTCAGAACCCAAAATCTTGACATCTCCAAGTTACAAAAGGAGCAATTGCAGCCACATGTTATTTTTCTGCTAGGGTTTGACTCATTCTCCCAAACTTCAATTTAAAATCAATTGTCTATTATGTGATTTCCATGACACAAAGACAGCACCAGCTCTTATTCCCCCACGGTGGCTTTTAGGAGACCACAGTATAGTTTGGGGGATAAGGAAAAAAAAAAAAGGCAAGTATAAAGCACTGAGCTGATCAGCTCACTTAATTAGCTAAGCATTCTAATGACTTTCTATTTATTTCAAAGGAGCAATACTGGAAGTCACGGGGGCCTGCCAGCTTTCACAACTAGGAGCTAACAAAACTCTTCAATTGTCACTGGGTGGGTGGAAGTTCTTCTAAATCAATTTGGAAATGAAGCTGCCCACACATTTCTATATTTGGAAACGACCAAGGGGCAAGTGACCACCTACCCGCATACGGGGAAAGAAAAACTAAAGCAGAGTGCCACAATTTTCTAGCTTGCATTTAGCGACTCAAAGCATGGCTACCCAGTTTTCATTATTCTGCAATAAAGCAGATGAATGTACAGACATATAGCCTGCATGACAGTCTTTCTTTCTCCACTGAAGTGAGGGGGAAGATTCCTGGTAGACCGCCACAAAATGTTTCTGTGGAGTCAGAGATCAGCATGGTGCCCTGAAAGACTAACTTATCTGCCAATCAAGAGCTCAGCGAAAGACATGCAGATAATCCTGATAACTGAGCAAATCTGGCGTCTTTGCAAGCTATATAAGAAAGTAATAAATGTCCCTAAAATCACAATGCCTGGAGGTGGCTGAAGTGTATCCAACAGCGACTTAGAAATGGCATAAAACAGGTGGGGACTTCCGAGGAAAAGTCAATAATTAAAGCTTCAGGCGCACCAGCACCATCACAGTCATAGGGAGCAGGGCCTTGAAAACATGCCCTGCCCACTTGTTCCTGCTCTGGCACATGTTGCAGGCTGACAAAACAGCACGTAGCCATTGTTAGAGCAGCTTTAGGTGCACAAAGTGCTGCTCTTGTGAGTGGGCGAAGACAGAGCAGTGCCAGGGGCATGGTCCAAAAATAATTGTGGCATGCGTGCAGCATGTGCAAGAGAGTGAGTAGGTAAAGCTCGTTCTTGTGGAGGCCCTCCCAAGCAGTCTGATATAGTGCAGATGCTCTTAAGTGTTTCTCCAAAGCACGTGGGTTTTGCCGTGTGTTGTTAACATTTTCATTGTACGACAAGATGAGGAGTTAAAAGGTTGTTGCAATCCAGAGATGTCCACATACGATATGATAAACCCTGAACCACGTACCAACAGTTCTCCTGGATGGATTGCCCCGACTCCGTTAGTGTCTGTGTTACTGGGCTGCCATGTTCTGGTACCCCCACTTTTGAAAGAAGACCAAAAAGTGAAAGGCGGTTACAAAAAGTTACTAAAATAATCTTTAGTCCAGAAAACGTAACTGAAGGAGTGCATGTATATCAAAAGAAAAGGCTTGAGGCTCTTTAACTTTAATTACACAGATGTGGAGTAAAAGGTCTGATACGAGAAAGCTCTTTAACCTAGCAGACAAATGCACCACTAGATCCAACAGCTAGAATCTGAAGAAGTCTAAATAAGTCACATTAGCAACAAAATTCATACTAACATCACAGTGAGGCAAAATTTCCCAACTGCTTACCACAGGAGCCAACAGACACCAAATGATGGGCAACCAAGACAGGACTGCTCTTCCAGAAGAGGCACTAATTTATCCATGCAGGACGCAGGAATGACTGTGTGAAATTATGACTCATGGTATGGGGAAGCTAGTTTCACTTCTCATGTAACACTTTAAAAAGCTATGTAGAGATCTAGGTTCTGCACAAAAAGTGATTATGGCTTCACAAAGTGATTTACTGAAGGGTGTCTCTCCACTTACTCCCAGAAGAATTGAATAGTTCCAACACAACCCAGTTTTGAGCTTACATCAACTAACATACACATCCCACACAGGGAGTGGTGACGACTATGGAGCAGACTGAATTCTTTCTGCACCATTTGCAGTTTTACTAAATTTGAAGTGGACAGAACTATACCCAAGCCATTTGGCAACGTTCAGCAATTTCCATTTAGGGAGAGGAAATGACCTAGGACATAAGAATATAAGAAGTACCACGCTTGGTCAGAGCAACGGCCCATCTAGCCCCGTATTCGGTCTCAGAGTGGCAGAAGTGGATGCTATTCAGCTCGATCCTCTCCCTGTATATCTCTAGAAGGATCCATCCCTTATTCGATACCCTCCTGGCATCCACCATTATAGGTTTAGAGATGATGACACAGCAAACAATCTCCAACTATTCTGCTCAAAAGCAATTAATAGATCCAGCCTCCATGAATTAATTCAGTCACTTTTTGAACCTGGCTATGCTATCTGCCTCCACCACCTCTTGTGGCAAGGAGTCCCACAAGTTGACTGCACGTTGCATAAAATAACACGTTCTCTTGTTAGGCGTAAACCTGTAACCTACTAACTTCAGTGGGTGCCCCTAGCTCTAGTATTCTGGGACTTGGTGAACAACAGGTTTCTGTTCACTTGGTCCATCCTCTTCATTTTCTAGACCTCTATCAGATCCCCCTAAGCCTTTTCCTTTCCAAACTGAACAGTCCTAGCCTTTTTAGTCTCTCCTCATATGGGAACTGCTCCGGGCCCCTGGTCATTGTGGTTGCACCTTTTCCAATTCTACTTCATCCTTTTTTATATGTGGGGACCAGAACTGCACACAAGCATTCAAGGTCTGGGTACACCATGAATTTGTATTGGCATGAAATACAAAGTGGACAAAAGGATGAAAGTGTTGATGTCTGCCACAAACACTCAAAGGCAACCCTTGGTAACCTGTAGCAAGTAACATGATTTTAGCTCTGGGTTTTCTGTGTGAAAAGCATATTCACCATCTCTGTTGACACCTCAGGGTCAACACAACTAGTAGTATTATACCAGGAACTACAGTCTGTGACTTTTACATTTTCGAAGTGTAGCAAAGCCCCATTCTGAAAGTTTTTAGAGATGTATTAAAAGGAACACGTTTGTCTCTTATGCTGTAAAGATGTTTTCTGTTAGTCGCAAGACACAGGAACTAAAGCAACCCACCTTTAAAAAAGGTGAAGATGAGCAAAAAGTAGTATTAACACAGGAGACCTTTATTTATATATACTGGGTGCATCTACACGTGATTATTAAGGCTATCCAATGAACTCCAGTGTGAATATTGCTTCTGGACACTGCATCTATACGCGTGCCTGGGACCACAGCGCACTGAGCCAGGCTGCAGCAGGAGGCCTGGCAGGGGTACACCTGCCAAGCCTGGGTCTTCTCCAGGCTAGGCACAAGGGGCTAGCCGGTACGCAAGCCCTGCACTGAAGCACCCTTATGCCCCAGCCAGCTGCGTCCGCATCTATACACGTGCTGCTGTGGAGTAAAGCACTTTATTAGTTTAGTACTTGTATTTACAAGCGCTACCCTGCTGCAGAATTATTTAGTTTACTTCAGCCTAATAGGGCCACACGTGTAGACGCAAGATGTTTACTGCAGAGCCAATTAGTCTACTCTGCAGTAAAAACGTCTAAAATAGGTTCGCCTAAAACATACGGCTTAAAGCAAAATGCGGTGATGTGGCAGAGATTGCTTTTACTGGTACTTCAACGCAATGAACTGCATTCAAGTGGCGTTGCTATTGGTGAGTAACACACAGCCCTCTTGCACTCGTGCCAAAAAAAGCATTATACCATTTTGTAATTAAATTTATTTTCATATATCTTATTATCTGCAGGATGCTCCTCTTAACTCCTCCAGTAGGAATTGCCAACGCTGGCCAAGGGCCAAATAAAGGTGAGACAGAAGTTGAAAGAAAAGAGCTTTTAGAGCTATAACGTGAATGGAAATTGGTAACATGTACAAAGGCAAGAGTAATTACTTATTTCAGGATGTCTACATATGAAGTGAAAGTTAAGAGAAGGGAGAAAGTCCTAACCAGTTATGCAAAAAAAAAAGTGTGCATGACACCTTATGAACGTAAGGATCTAGGTTTCCACATAGAAAGTGATTATGGCCCCTCAGATTAACAGCAGTGGAAGAGGCCCAATTCATTCAACATAAGATCACAGCATCTGAGCCAACAACCAAACCTAATCATGCTTAAATATGGCCAACCCACCTTATATACATGCACACAATTTTCTACTGAATATCAGTGCATTTAATGGATAATAGCTAAAAAGAAATGCTCAAGCTGTAAGAAATGAAGATGCAAAGATTAAAATACCATAGTGTAGGAGGATGATAGCGGAGAAGCTAGCTTCTGGTTGAGCTCCTAAAGTACTTCTACTGATTGTACATATTGATACTGAACAATAAGGCTGGCAGCTCATTACCGGAGTTAGTAGGCAACTTGAACAAATGGATGAGACACTAACAGGGTTTTTCTTCTGATCTGCTTTAACCCAACAGGCAACTTTGCTTCACTGTGCCACAGTTTCTGTATTTCTGAAACAGGTGGGATGGTACTTTCTCTTCACTGTACAGTGCCTGGAAGATCCGTGGAAGGCATTCCACAAGCTAGCTAGTATTTGTAAAATGGAAATAATTCTCGTGCTCAGTAGTCCATCAGCGATGCAAAGTAGCAGATGGTATCTTAGACTGTATTTACATGTCCACAAATATTATACATCTCCCACTGTATTATATATACAAAATATACATCTCCCACTGTAATGCTAAAAGGCTGTGCACAATTCATTCTTACAACAGTACAGGATGCTGAGAGCGTGGAGAGCACAACATGTAACTACAAGAGAAGGTGGGAGAACGAATTCTCACAGCAGCACTCAAACTGCGAGGCAAGCAGGCAGCGCTCCAGGAGAGGGTGAAAGAGGAAACATCCATCTAGTCTTTTGGGAGGAGTGTTGTCAAAACATCGTGGTGTGTATAAGTGATATGAAACACTGCCAGGGCCTATCTACAATGATCAGCATCTCCAACCAGGATTGCAGACCCACTGCCTGACACAGAAGAAAGTAACAGAGTAGGCTACTTGAGATACTGTAGCTAGGCACAGAGAAAAAGCAGGAAGGGCTTTTTGTTCTTTTTTTAGAGATGATTTCTACACAAGCTCTGTTTCATTCCCAGATTTTGGAACAGTTTCTTCAGCCTCGTACAAAACAGGAAGAAACTTTTAGTTCCCATTTAACTGTATCTGGGTGATGTCTGCATTAGAAGTGTGACAAAGTGGTCACGCTCGCAGGGAGGACATTTGATCCACTTTTACAGCAATGCTTGGGCCCCAGAGCTCCAATGACTCCTCATTAACACAGATATCAAGTAACTGAAGTGACAGTAGTAATTAGAAACCAAACCTTAAAAAAAAAAATCCTCATCGCTATATTATCTGACTGCCTTCTTTCCATGTGGATCATCAAGAGAATCCTCTCTCACCTTCCCAAGAAATAATACCCCCAAAAAAAGTCACCTATAACAACACGTGGGTTGTGATGTCCAGGCTTACTTACTACATAAGCTCTGTTTGAAAACAGAACTTCAAACCCTGACAGTGCTTCAGCTGGGACAGTATGACGACCAGGGCTCCTAGTTTCTCTGTTTAAAAGTCCAAAGTTTTCTGATTAAAAAACCCCAAACCTGAATTTTTCTGTGATTAAAATGAAAGGCCACTATATATAGATAGGTATCCAGTTGAACACAAAGTTTTATTGATATATTTACGATTTGAAAGCAATTTGGAAGCCTACCAGTGCCTCAATCATTATAATGAAATACATGCTCAATACCAATAGATTTTGGGGTTTTTTACCATAGAAAATGAGAGCTTTCTCTGCCCCTTTGCTCACCAGGATGAGGGTCCAGCTGCAGCTATTCCCATAACTGCTTTGTGGCACTGAGCAGCACTTATATGCTGGTGCCCTGCCCCTGCCCATGCCATTGCTCCTCACTCCCAACCCATAGCCCCCACCAGCCCTGCCTGTCCCCACTGCCTCTCTCCTGGCAGCAGCTCCCCCCCTGCACTAGGGCACAGATCCAGCTGCGGCTGCTGGCTGCTCTGTGGCTCTGAGCAGTGCTGACCCCTGCTGATCTGCTCCCCACACCTGTGTCTAGGCTCCAGAAGTCCCTGTGCCCTTCCAGGGAAACCCTGGATTGGGGCTCAGGGACTGGGCTGGGCTAGCCGTTGCCGCTCCTCCCCTCCTCTCCCCTCCCCGCGCCCTGCCACACAGCACACCCCCAGCCACCACCTCCAATGCTAGCTCCAGCAGAGCTGCCAGCAGCTGCCAGACACAGCCCAGTGGGATGCAGTGCAGTAAGCACTGGCATAGCAGATGGGCACTGTTCACCCTCAGTGCCCTGGCCCCGGCCCTGAGCACTGCCACGGCTGGGCAGCACCTCCAGCGCCAGCCCCCAACCCTGCCCTGAGGGCACCTGTGGCCTGGTGTCCAGGGGCGCAACACGTGCTCCTTCCCTCTCTCCCGCACTGAGCTGCTGCCACTGCCACCCCAGCTGGACAGCACCCCCAACCCAACTGGTGTGCATCACGGCGGGACAAAGCAACCTGCACTCACCCAAGCCTTGGCCCGTGGCACAGGACAGTATGACTGCCACCCACACACCCCTGCCCTGCCCCCCACCCACCCTGCCAGCTCTCCCCATAGGCCCCAGCCGCCCTGGCAGCTTGACCCTCACCCGACCCAAAGGACCCCCCCCAGCCCTTCCAGATGGGACCCCCAGCTGTCCCCCACCCCTAGGGCCCAGCCCCAAAGGCTGCAGGAGGGAAAGTGAGTCTGAGCCAGCCCTGGCAGACTCATTCTCTGGCCCTGCCCTTGCCCCCTCTGGACAGGGCTTAGGGTTTCCTGCCCTTTTGCAAGTAGCTCTTGCAGGCTGGAACTCTGCCAGCCTACATAAAACTGTTTGCAAAGGGGGAAACCTGCATTTTCCTGCTTCAAAAGGGAAAATCCACGTTTTTCTCCTTAAAAGGTAACTATCTGAGTTTTTCCATATTGTTCCCCATGGGAAAGGGAAAACCCGGATCCCTGATGACTACCAGTCCAAGCAGATATTAGATCTCTCCAAGGGCTTTGAATTTAAAGCTAAATATGGTAGCCTTCAAATGCCATGTTCTTACAGGTGATGTTCAGGTTCTCCTAGAAAACCACTTACCATCACAATCATGGCCTCCTGAGACAGCCACATTCCTCAAACTACACAGAATGAGACAAAACCTTCTTGAGACCAAGCCCTCACCTTCTGAATTCAGTCCCACGAGTTTAGACCTGCACCACCTTCACACACAACACACGGCTCACCCTTGCACTAAAGTCTGACTATAACAGTGAGCAAAAATAAACCAACGAAGTCTGGTCTTGTGGAGGGGGAGCTTTTGCAGGCCAGTCATTTGGGCTTAAATCTGCAGACTGGATTTAAATCTACCTAGTTTTCAAATTCCAGGGAGAACTGTGGTATACCTGGACAGATATAGGAACAAAAAATGAAAAATCATCTTGATTGATCTGTTGCTACAGTGGAAATAAGAACTACTAAAATCCTCCAATATATTTTGTGCACACTTTAACCAAGTGGTTCTTAACCTTGTTAGATTCAAGGCACCCCTAGGAAAATGCCAGTTCTTAGCTTTCACTTATTTCTTGACTATGGAAGAAACAGAGCAATTGTTTTAATCGCAAAGGGCTCAAAAACCACAACAGGTCAATATTTAAGACTGTGGATTCCTATTTGAAGTTTCTGGGTTTACCTTGTGAATCAAGGGAAGGTATTTACACACCTAGCAGTGCTAATATTGCAGGGCACCCTTAACAGGATCTCACAACCCCCAGCCAAGAACCACTGCTCTGCCTACTAAGATACATAAGTAGCAGATTAAAAAAAATTTTTTTTACCCAACCAAGTCACATTCTTAGTGCAGTGAAAATGCAGAAAGCAAAGAAACCTATTTTAGCTCCCTGAGCAAAGCTGGAACTCAACCCAGGGGTTTAATCTATTTTGTTTAATAGGTTTATGCAACATTTTAGATGTAAAAAAGGAAGACATCAATCCAAGCATGTGAAGTAATAGGGATCATTTAGAAGTTAGCAAAAAGCATGCCATTTGTTCCAGCTCTGTCTGCATAGCTAGGGATCGCTGTTTCAGCCAAATTCCTTACCTTTTAAAAATGCAAAGACTGGTATGACAAAAGAGGCTAAGCAGGCTGATTCTAGCCTGCAGTCTTGCTAGGGACCATGTCTGTGTCTGTATCCGTGTCAAAGGGGCTCAGCTTGAGCACACTTTCCTGTAAACAGTTTCATGAACAGGACACCTTAATGCCCTTTCCACCCCAGGTGCAGATGGCCGTCTAAACCTGACAGCAGGCCACAGACACTGCTCTCTAATCTGCTCCCCATGATTTTGTTTCATTTTACTGTTGTGCCCAGTTTAATACTCTAGCTTTGGATTTGTTTTGTTGCAGGGGTAGCACACTGGGCCACAGAAGAATGAGCAAGGGTCAGAAAGCTAGAGTCAAGAGGAAAAGTCCCAGGGGGAACAGAGAGCTGAGAGGAAAAGGGTAATCCAAGGAAGGGCAAAAAGAGGAAGCCCCAGGGAGCAAGGACCACGTGAACCGCGGTGGTACAGTACTGTCGGTTTGGAGCACGGTTGCTGTGCCATTTGGGATGTCGGCACTCTGACCCCCTTCCCCGTGGAAGGAGAAAAAAATACACCTCTTCCCACGACCTGACCACAGAGGAGCTCTCCAAGGCTAGGGTGCTACAGGTAACTAGGGAAGCCACGGACAAAGAGTCAGGTCTCAAGTCAGAGACTTGCTCCTCGAGAAGCCATGCCAGAGCTGCCTTCAGGGGATCCTCACAGGAGAGGGAGACCAGACAAGGCTTCTTCTTGGCAGGTCCCGAGGTAAAGCTGCTCCTCAAAAGCGGTGTGATCGGTGTTGAGTGGCACAGTAAAAAGACTGTTTGCCATGCTATTTGGGATGTGAGCACCGACTCCCCCCTTTCCCCAGCCCCCGCCGGCCAACCTTTTCCTGGGAGCTGACCAAAAACAAGGGTCTCTCCGAGTTGGGGGTGCTATGGCTTGGAGTCATTCCCATTGTACAGAAGGAAGTACATTTCTCACTCCAGCAAAGTACAGCCCCCACAACACAAATGCTGTACACAAAGGAGGAAGGAAAATGTCAGTGTTAACAGAGGTTTGCTTCAGTTTGCCAAAAATGGTAGATTGTATTGCCTTGTACCTGTGCGCACACAACAGGGGAACCTGGCGCATGCTGGAAAAGCTCAACGTGTTCAGTTTCCATGAATTCATTTCTCCCCAAGGACAACTGCCATTTTAGTGTCGGGTTGAAATAACAGTATTTTAAACAAACAATCTGGGAATGTTCTAACCCAGAAGAAGGTGATTCCTTCCTAAACTGTTTGTTCTTTGGGGAATGTAAAGTTATGAATCATCCAAGCCTTGCAAGAAACCATATAATTTGCTTTTAAAGGCAGCAGGTTAGCCCAAGTAAAGCATGAGACTTCTGGTCTACAACAGCAACCACAACCACCTAGGGAGGAGAGTCTCCTATGCTCTCCTCTTCATCTAGAAGAGTAATGACTGAGGTTGGAAACAACTGTAAGGCACAGTAGAGGGGCACTGGACTGGGAATCTGGAGGCCCAGTTCGATCCCTGGCCCTGTCATTGATGCACTGGACAACACTAAATTGCCTTGTGGTTTCCAGTCCCACTGCTTGCCTGCCTCATCCAGTTAAACTAATCTCTTTAGGACAGAGACTGAAGCCTAACACGACCCTAGATGGCGACTGCAAGTGTTATAATGAAACTCGCTGAGCGCTAATTGAGATCAGGTATCATTTTTAAATGAGCATTATAGTGAAATAGCGCTAACTGAAACAGCATTAAGCAGGGGTTGCCTCTATTTTTCTGCAGTCAAAAAACAAATGAAAAAAAAACCTAAGAGCTACCCCCCATTTTCCAAGGAGTGCCTTCAGCCCAAGGTTGAGAACCACTGTGTAGGCAT
>NW_005842447.1:121897-131669 GCF_000455745.1 Alligator sinensis
CTTAAATAGGCACCAGACATTAGAAGGAGACAGACTGCCCTTGCCATTAGGAGCAGCGTATACAGTATAACCTCATAAATCTGGCACGCTCGGGACCGAACACCTGCGGGAAATTTGAAAATTCTGGATTTTTTAAACCAGAGTGGCAGCCAGTCATGGAGCTGAGAGGTGGGAGTATGGCGGGTGGTGGATAGCGGTGGCAGCCACCGCATGCAAGCTTTCCCCCTCTGCTGCTCCCTGAAGTACTGTATTTTTAAAAAGTGCCCGAGTTTAAGAATTATGGAGTTTTGCTATCCAGATTTATGAGGTTATACTGTATTCTAATTCAAAGCACTGCAAAGGCCTTTCACTTTGTAACAACAGCGCAACAGAAATAAAGCCCGGGACCTTCAGCTCCAAAGCACAGGCTTCTTCCACCAGAGCTCAATTAATTACTGCTCTGTGGTAGAAGGAAGATGACTTTCCATGCAGACCACTGTGCATGCACATGTACATATCTACTCACTCCATCACCCGCCCACCACCTCCCTCCTTCCAAGCATCACCAACCACTGACAGATTAAAATTTTTGGCTTTTGTAACAACTCCTTGTAAATCATAATGGGTCACAAACCCCACTCCCTTGAAAATACCTTAGGGCACCTATACATGTGCACTGAGGCTGCTCCGACACGTAATTACAGTGCATCGGAGCAGACTAATAAATCGAGCCTGCTGGAGCGTGGTTATTACTGCACTCCAGAGACTACAGCATCACGTGCATCTGTGTCCCCATGCTGAAAAATGATGGCAGGGGGCGCGTTAACTAAAGCTTTAGTTAAAAGCACCCCCGCTGCCATTTTTTAGCACAGGGACACTGATGCGCATAACACTTCAGGCAGCACATGTATAAACACCCTTAGCTTCCCTGCAAGGGGCTGTGGGAAACTGTATATTATGATTCCAACTGCTGGTACAGATGGCAGAAGGTTCTTGCAGTTTCTTTCCCAGGTCAAAGACACTGCTTAATCCTAGACCAGGGGTGGGCAAAATGTGGCCCGCCAGGCCATCCTATCTACCTGCGGGGCACCTAAAAATATTAGAAAATTAACATTAATCTGCCCTGGGCTGCCTGTCATGCGGCCCTCGATGGCTTGCTGAAACTCAGTAAGTGGCCCTCCGCCCAAAATAATTGCCCACCCCTGTCCTAGAGAGTTCATGGCTTCATCTACATGCCACCAGGTTAGTCAAGCCACATTCAGCTAGATATTATGTTTGGTACAGAGAAATGCTAATTTTTTAAAGCTACAGCTGATCAAGTCCACAACTTCAGGGATTTTTCTTGAAATCAGCAGACAAAGCCTAACATCTGGGGTGAAAGCTGGAAAGCCAGAAGCAGGAAGTGAAGGGACAGAGATAGACTGAGCGTGCATGCAAGTGGAGAACGTTATTAAGAAATGTACAGTAATGTTGGGGCATAATATAGTTACGTTTCACTATACTGAAAGGTTGTGTGTTATAATGAAGGGACAGGAGTCTTGTATTTACACATGGTTAACTACATAGGATCAGGCTTCCATTCTTAACGGGACCAGCAATTTATTCCAGCTGGATCCACTCACTTTTCCTAGATGCCTGGTTCTTTTGGTATCAACAATAAAAAAATAACACTTGAATATTCATAATTTAACAAAGTACTGCACAGCCATGACTTTGAGCTGGGAAGGGCAAAGAATCTACTTGGAAGAGACTATTGTTTGCTTGGTACAGCCAGCTGGATGGAAAAAGCCAGTGCTGATCCTCAAGTGCATTAGTTTTTAATAAAGCTATCACAGAGAGAGTGCAAGTTGTCTTTTCCCAGTATAAGCATTTGGTAGCATGCAACCAGTTCCTAGCAAGAGCCCTTGGTAACAATTAAACAGAACTCAACCTGAGTTTTCATGCTCTTTTCCCCAGGGAGGCAGCCTCCTTGTTCTGCAACTCTTGCAGACAAGCTCATACTTTCTGTTTTCCAGCTGGTGGGAATTCTCCATTTTGAGATGGACTAGGGTTTTCCTCAAGCATGGATGCAAACGGGCCAAGGCAGGATAGCCCTCTTTTGAGGATGCACATTTCCAGTCTCACTGAAGGCTTATAAGTAGATGTGCACCAATACATCGGTCCCATATCAGATCGGCACCGATATAAAGCAAATTGACTGTATCAGAAATCGGCCCGATGTGGCCGATTATTTGGCCATTAAATGCCTGTGCATGCACACAGCCACAGCACAGCACATAGGCGGCGAGGAGCACAGCCCGGGAGCTTGGAGGGCTGCGTGCATCTCTTAAGTCTGTTGCAGGGGAAGGGGAGGGGAAGGGAGGGGAGGAGCATGGGGGGGACAGATCAAGGCCCCCTGCAGTGAGGGAGGGAGGGAGTGGGGCAGGGGCTGCCCACCTGGGGCAGGACATGGGACAGAGCCTTGGCTCATCTGGGAGGCGCGGCTCCTGTCGCTGCGTGCACCCTGGGAGGGCATGGGGGGCAGAGGGGGGCATGTGACCCTGGATCTGCACAGGGCGGGTAGGCTACAGCAAGTTTTGGGGTAGCTGCAGCCCTCCCTGTAGTCCCCTTCTGCTGCATGCCCCAAGCACAGCCCGGCCCAGCCCCCTGCCACCCCAGTCCCAACCCACCCCGTGCAGATCTGGGGGCACAGGCCACCCTCCCCCCACACCTGTGCATGCAGCAGTAGGAGCCGCCCCCCACGAGCCATGGCTCCACCCCATACCCCACCCTGGGTGGCCAGCACCTGCCCTAGCCCCTGCCCCACTCCCTTCCTCACTGTGTGGGCCTTGATCTGCCCCCCACATCCCTTTGCTTCCCCAGGGGAGTTTAAGGAACTCAGTATCTTGCAAAATGAAAGCCTGAAGGCCTCATTCTCCACGACTGTCTGCCGTGTGTCATTACCCCTGTGCAAATGGGTGCTTAGAAGGGTAGCATCTTGACTAGTAAATGTTGCACGGCTGTAAGGGATCCAATGAGCTACAGCGCAGGGAAGAATCTGGACTGGCAAGATCAACTCATAATGCTGTTAGGTGACGTAGCAGTACATGTTGTGAAGGAGGAAAATTTTCAAACTCCCTCTCATTTCTCCTCCATTTTACAAATGCTAATTTGTAGTTCTTCACTAAAGCAGGAAATACCATTATTTCATATTGGCCTTTCGCTGTGATAAGGTTTTTCAAACTATGGCTGTACTGCAAAGCTAAGGCACCTCTTTACAGCTCTCCGTTGGATAAGACTTGTTTTCTTCTGTAGCCCAGGAGAAAGAAAACTCTTCCTTTCCATCTTGCCACTGGGTAAGTGGTTCTTTAAAAGACAGCTGGTCACTGCACTGCAGACCTCACAAGCCTGAATGAGGTGAATTATATATAGACAGTGGGAGCGTCTAGATGGGACCTTTGTGCTACAGATTGAATAGGGTTATGACAGACTGAAGAGGGAGTGACAAGGAATCCTCTCTCTCAGACTTAAGCAACAGAAGTAATAACTGAGGGAATATGCAAAGAGCAAGTAGACTTTCCTTATGAGTGCTCATTAAATGCATTCCTCGATGCTGTTGCTTAGCACTTCAAAGCAGAGACTTTCCGTTTCTAAAATGTTTTACCCAGCACTATGCCTCACAACCCCCCCCCCCCCCCCAAGATAGCCTCTTTTTTTTTTTCCACTTAATCTTTGTGTGACTATATTCTTACGTTGCCTTCCAAAATGACAGAAGCTAGAACCGCAGTTCGGCTCTCTGAAATCCAAGCTTTTCTCTCCAGAGATTTGGGAGTAGAAGAGCAGAGACTATTGAAGATGAGGACTGAGGTACAGGACTGCGGTGCAGAGACAAGAGCAGCCAACCCTATGACATGCTATCCATCTTTTAGAGCCATCTCTTCTCCCTTCTTCAGTGCTGTGGGATGTTATTACTTCAATGGGATAACAAGATAAAAGCACTCAAAAGGCATTATTATTAAGATTATATATCCTCACCCCCCTCCAATTTATGTGTCTCAGCACTTTGTCAGTAAGAATCTTTTTATATGATTGTCTCCTTAAGCCTTTCTGAAATAATTTTAGAAGCCTGAGTCAACTGGAAGTTGAATTTTGACGTGCTTTCCCGGAAGAGCCCCACTTAACAAGTGAACTAAAATGTCTGTCTTAATTCTAGCTTTGAGAAAGAGATTTGATTCATAACAAAAAAATACCCTAACAACAACGACCCGGTTTTTCTTACAATCTTTATAATCTCTGTCCTACTTCAGAGAACATCACTTGTTAATTGTGGAAGCTGCTAAGCAAAGGGTCTAAATAACCCATGGTACAAGTGCTAGAGTCTTTCATTGCCGGAGTCTGAACCCTACTGTATGTCATCAGCAAAGCGTCAGCTTATTTTTGGCAAGTCATCATTTGCCCTTATTATTTATTGAAAAATGCTTTGAAGATGAAAAGGATTAAGGCCAATGTAATGCATTAAAACCAATCTAGGATTTTGACTAGACTGATTTCCTTATGCTGGAGGGCTCTGTGGTCAACAGTGCAGTTGGACATCACTTGGGTGCAGTGAGCAGAGTTGTGGGTGTCTAAGGTGAGGCAAGCAGGTGCCCTAACTTGTCTGGATTCTACTGTAGAGAGAGTCATTCAAGGAAGTTCATGCACAATCATTAGCATTATTCTCTCTGAATGCTGGGCTCGTGCACTGCTACAAAAAAGTTAATCAAAAAATCCAGCCTAAAAGTAAAATGTATTAACTTTAAACATTGTACTAAAAAGGGCAGGGGGAGAGGGGGACAGGATTTAAAACAAAGATGTGATTTTTCTATAAGCTGTCTTAACAGTAGCTGTAGTGCATCTCAGTGGACTGATGCAAGTCACCACAGCATAAGCACAGTCTGAGGTCCGATAAAAACATCAGAGCAAACTCTTAGCATTTACAGCGCTGCACCTGGCTGCTGCAAGCACAGGGATAGGGGGCAGAAGAGAATTATGACGTTAGGGTTTTTTCCTGCTTAGTGTTCTCCTCTCTCCTCTCATTAGAGCAACTAAAGGCATAATGGCATGCAAATTTTCTTTACTCAATTTGGTCCACCAGCCTCAGTAGACAGAGGGGTACTCGGAGTGCATCATCTCTCAACATGCAGTGCTCTGCCTTTGTGAATGTGTGTGAACAACGGAAACTAGGAGCTGGATCAAAGGCTCATTACAAAAGGTTTATTAATAGTTATGCTGTTAGCGTTTATCTTTGAATGTATATAGAAAGGACTCTTACACTACAGAAGAGTGGAGCACAGCATCTGAACCCCATGTACGTATTTAGTTCAGGAGCAGGCAATTATTTTGGGCAGAGGGCTGTTTACTGAGTTTTGGCAAGCCAGAAGGCCGCAGGACAGGCAGCCAGGGGCAGATAAATATTAATTTTCTAAAGTTTTTAGGGGTTCTGCGGGCCAGACAGAATGACTTTGAGGTCCACATCTGGCCCCTGGGCCGCATTTTGCCCACCCCTGGTCTAGTTCATGATGAGGCCAGAAAGTTATCAGGCTGGGGAAGCATTCCCATGTTATCTTGGACAAGTTACTGATTCTGAGTAGATACGGGAGAGACAAAAAGGTGTCCTGGCAACCACCTTGCCAGAATAAAAAGGGAAAAAATAGCCCACTTTAGAAACAAAAGGACATTCATGGTTTCTACTGCTGTGATCTTTTTGTCACTGGAGGCAGACAAAGTGATGCTACTAGGAAAGTATTGTTAGGGATTCTGGAAAAGGAGGACAGATGAAGTTGATCTTTATTTATCTGCAGTGATATATCTGTGCTCAGTCACCCTTTGAAGCTGAACACAGGACTTGGCTGAGGGTAGAGAAGGAAACAATGCAAGTCTACAACATGAAGCCTAAGTCTTCCTTTCTCCCCTTAAAAAAAAAAACTTTTACTATGGTATGGTGCATGTTAAAACAAAGGAGGAAACACCTTGAACAGCTTGGCTATTCATAAAAGGGGCTGTTACCGTAATGACCCCATTTGAGCTGCAGGTATGCCACTTAACTGCCTCCGCCAGTCTGATGCCTGCACTGCAGAGCTGTGGTTCTGATGACAGCTTCCTGTGAAAAAACTGTGACCAAAGTGAATGAACCTGCCACTCCACTGCCCTTTGCAGAAAACCCTCATGGCATAGGTTTCCAATCATCCTTCCAGGCTTGTAACTAAAAAGGTATCAAGCATCCTTAAGCCCTTATCTGTAACTCTTCCCCTTCACAAGATGATATATTACTAGGAAATAATTGCAGCCTGTGATTGGGTTTCAACAACTCAAAAGATCTTCCCTAATTAAAGCCTGTGATCTGATGAATTTCAGAACTTATATATTTTCTTTTAATTTGCCTGTTTAAAATTCATGCATACTTGGCAGATTTTTAAATGAACAGACTCATGTTTGTAAATCAAAACCTTGGGAAAGCTTTGGTGAGTATCAACACCATCCTAGCAAAGCAGCTCTTGCTGACAAACCTTATTTTGAATAAAAACACGGGCCCCTCGCTCTAACAGAAGAGCTCCCTGGTTATGTTACCAAGCCTCATAGGTTTTCTAAAACCACATAAAGGTTCTAAAAACTGACTGGCAAGGTTTGAACTTAATGAAATCATAGTCTGATTTCTCTAGGGTTTCATTTCAGAGCTTAGTCTAAAAGAGAGGTAGCAGACACTAATGGTTACAGCCCCAGACTGTTGCCAGTAATCCAGGATTATTTCCAGCTCTGCCACTGACTGACAACAACAAAAATTCTGAGTGCCAAATACTATTCTTTAAGAAATGCATCAGCAGGAGTTATGTACTTCCTCTACTTTAATACACTAGAAGATTTCCTTCCTATAGCAGCTGCAACACTATTTTGCATTTCTCTGTCTCCAGAAGAGAACAAACCATTTTTCTTACCTTTGTAAACAGGGTTTCCAATTCTGCAATATAAATCTTCTAGGTTTATGTATTACCCAACAGGTGCATTAAACCCAAGCAGGGTATATTTAAACAGGATGTCATTTTCCTTTCCTCAGGACATCTGGTTTTCTTCAGAAGAAACACACCCTAAATTTAAGCACTAGGAAGAAGTTATCTGGCTGATTGTGCCTCTCCTTGTGCGATTAGTCTTGGTCCTACTTTCCTATTTGCTAATTCATGATATCCTCCAATCTGAACCTCAAGAAATAAGTGCAGGTTTATCTTCAACTCTGTTGCACTATTTTAGTCACCATCCCCAGTAGCTTTTACCACATTTACTAACTTACGTTTTTAAGTGTCTGGATTTTCCTCCAGTCTAGGTCTTTTAGCTGTTTGTAGTGACAATGTTTAGCCCTTAATGCCGTCAAGCCCTAGTAATACGAATTTCTAGCCACTATGGAACGGACTGAACTGAAACAGCAATGAGCTCAAACAAAACTTTCAACTGCTTGTAACCTCTGCTGAATAACAGAGGGGGGAGATTTTTTTTCTATCCAGGTGATTTCCCCACACATTATCAATGCACAAAAACATCCCCAAAAACTGAATGGAGCCAACGAAGTGAGCATTTTAGCCACCATGAATATTGCCTCCCTTTCCTTTCTTCAGGTTTCTCCCTTTTCTCCTTTGCACAGAAAAGGTTTGCAGACTACAATATATAGGCAGTTTGCTTCAGGCTACCGCCGGGGCTGGCCATGCCCCCTGCCACTCCAGCAGCGAGAGGGGCAAAGTGCCCAACAGGGGCTGCTGTGCCCCTTCCTGGCAGACTGGAGCTGGGGTCTGTACTGATGGGACAGGGGAAGGGGGGGGGAATTAACCCCCCCCCCCCCCCAAATCCATCTCTGGTCCCTTCAGGCTGCCACTGGGGCTGGCCATGCCCCCCACTACTCCAGCAACGAGGGCAAGGGGGAAAGTGCCAGAAAGGGGCTGCTACACCCCTGCCAGGCAGACCCCAGGTGGGGTCCCCCAGAGGGGAGAGGGGAATAAACCCTGCCTGCTTCACTGGGCCAGTGTCTGGCCATGCCCCCACGCTTGCTCCAGCTAGGGAGCACAGGGGCAGGGCTAGCTCTGCTCTCTAGCATAAACAGCACAGCACAGCCAGGGCTGAAAAGCATGCTGGGGGAGTCTGATTTACCTTAAACCAGCAACGGGTCTGGGACAGAAGTTCCATAAACCAGTTGGATCCAAATCAGTTCAGTCTGATACTACATTCAACCAGGTTTATCTTAAGCCAGTTTCAGCCATTTTGAAACTGGTTCATGTGCACTGAATTTCTGTTCTGTTACAGGTTTAAACCAGTTTCTAATCACTTAAACCGGTTTATGTGCAACTTCTATCTCTAGCCCTAGTGACTAGGCCCTGAAACACTTGAAGGCTATTCGCTTGGGAGAGCTGGTCCTATGTCTTCATATTACTAAGGAGTAAAATTGCAACAGAGGAAGATCCTGGGTAGATTATTCCACTGTAATCTTATCATGTGATCACACCCAGGCCCACATATTGAAATTGAGGAACCTACTAAGCACCTGGCTAACAGAAAGAGGAGTCCTTTAAACAACAGCATCTTATGGGTTTAGGAGCATCAAATGGTAACCTGTACAAGGTTTTGAGCTGGGGAACGTAAAAAGTATGTAGAGTTTTTCCAGTCGCATCCTAAAGAGGTCATTCTGACCCAATTCTTAGCAGGTCATTTCATTGTTAACATAGCTGGATTGACTTTGGACAGAAAGAGACAGCCATGGGTTCCCCAAGAGCTGTACCTACGGGGGAAAAAGAGGGAAGGTGGATCGCTAAGGCAGTGTCCCCAACCAGGCTGCCACAGCACCCTGGGATGCCGTTAGATCCTTTTAAAGGTGCCGCAGGTGCCACGCAATATCAGTACTGTTAAGTGTGCAAACACCTCCACATGCTTCACAAGATACACCCAGAGATTTCAAATAGAAATCCAGAGTGTCAGAAACCTTCTGACTCAATTTGGTCTCTCCGAGCACTTTGTTTTCTTGAAAAAATAGTAGAGTAATTCTGTTACGAGTGCAGACTATGAACTGGCATTTTTTGAGGGGTGCTTTCAAATCTCGCAAGGCAAAGAACCACTGCTCTAGGGTTTAACCACACATGGTTTGACATTTTCAGACACAGATTTCTTGTCCATATTAGGTGTTTGCTAGTGACTGACAGTTTATTAACTAGCATTTATTGACATTTCCTGACATTTCTTCTTTCTGCAAGTGTAAACAGAAGCCTTAGAGTAGAAATCTAATCCCCCTTACCCCTCTGAGCAATGGAGAATGGGAACAATTAAGATGTTCTACATTAAAGGCTCAGGGCAAGGTCTAAAGCAAGAAAGGCTGGTTCTGATGTTTTCATGGTTTTAAGGGAGGAAAAAGATACAGTAATTGTTTTGTGGATTAATTGTCCAAATATTGCCAAGCAACGTACTGTATGTGTGGCAGCTAACAGCAATGGTTTACTAGAAGTGGGCGATACATTCTTTAAAGCTTTTTTTAATGCAAATTCATTGGATAGAAATCAACTACAGTGTTTAATCACACGACCAACCAGATTTCCACAAACAACTTTGAGATGGTGTAATCAGGAGCTACCCAAGGGGCTGAAGTCACAATTTTTAGACCCACTGTGCTAGGGCTCAGAACAGACAGAAGAGGACAGTGCCTATATTTTCTTAAGGGAAATATCTATTTCTAACTCGGTGTACTCTTGCCACTAAGCTCAAGGGGAATGAAAGAGGCAATTAAAATCACTCAGTGACATGGATCCTG
>NW_005842447.1:131679-143841 GCF_000455745.1 Alligator sinensis
ACTGCAATTAAATGTGGCAAGCAACTATAATAAACACCAATGCCAGATAAGCATCTCAGACAGAGTTTGCATTTTACACTCCCTACTTCAGAGGGACACTTGGGTTATAATCAAATGAAAAACAATAATTGAGTAGTCATTTACTTATGCCACTTAAGCTTTTCACTCAACTTGGGCCAAGAGAAACAGACATTCGGGGGTTGTGTCATGTCTCTCTCGCACACGTTTCATTTTCTGGTTCTCAGACACTAATGTTATACATTGCAGAAGAACACTGACATACAACCCAGATCATAACAGGTATTAAAAATTACATAAAACCATTAACATTTTATACTTCATGTAAACACTAGGCCAGGACTTAAGGTTGCCAAGAACATCTTTCAAGAGTGCCTTAGAAATCCGGCTGAGCTGCATTCTTTCTAGCATCTTTTCAAACACTCACCGACTGAAATAGCAGCAAGAGTCCAAATGAAAAATTAACACATATTTGAGGAAAGTACCTTATTTTCTAAACATTTTTCAGATGTTAAAAGGTAATCAAATTTATGCAAATCCTTTAAAAATAAATACAAGCAAACAGAGTTGTTTCCAATTTTGTCATATATGGTGCGAGAGAACACAATTCTACCCGTTTCTCTTGTCCCTATTGAAGTTATGGCTTTAAGGATTAAACTGCCAGAAAGGGTGAACAGCAGAGACTATAAATGCTAATTGCTTTGGACAACCCTTGGGATGAGGCTCAAACCAGTTTAATTAAGGCATATCATGCAGCCCAGCTGCAGATTAAGAAAGAAAACTCCACCCAATTTAGCACATCCCCAGTTTGGAAGCTGAAGTCATAAGCAAACTGAGAAATATATCCTTGACATTGTTTCTATGACCACAGGTGCATCTTTGAGGTGAACTCCCAATATCTCATTAAGGACGGCACAGTGAGGGCCTCTTGGAGCCTCACACTAGTTCTGTGGGGAGGAGAAAGATGAAGGAGAACTGAGCATATGGAAAAGATCATGGCCCAAAATTCATCTTCTGATCACCCACAGGGAAAGATGGCACTATGGTTAAGGCAACAGCTGACTACTGGAAATCCATCTTCCATCCCTGAAATGAAATCCTACCCCTGATGAAGTCAACAAGAAGATGTTTTCCTTCTCAAAGGTTTTGTTGGACTGAAATGTCATCTCTGGGCTCTAAAGTGATATAGGCCATATAGGCAGGCATGCCACAAATTAGCCCTTCACCAAGTGCCACTGATCCCCTTCCTCTGCTTGATCTGCTACTCTACTATCTGCTTCCTGCCCTATGTTCCTTACCCAGATCTGCTGCTCCGCTTTATGCTTCGTGATCTATCTACCACTGTGCTGCTTGTCTCCTGGCTGGTATGCCACGCAGAGGCTACCTGTGCCATTTGTCAAACACATGCTACGTTGGCCACCACTGATGCAGGCCACACAAGCTGCTCAGGCAAGCTCAAGCAGCAGCTTGCTGACTCACAACTGGTACTCTCCCACAACTGAACTCACAGACCTCTGAGGATCCACCCAGTTTTGAGTAGCTGGTGGCTAAATGGTGAAGCAGGCAACAGACCAAGCCCAACACACCAGATGAGATGCACAAAAAGAACAGCATTGGCTGAACACCAAAAATTCATAAGATGTTGTGAGGAGGGGGAGGAAGACGCACTAAAATATTAAGTGGGGGAAGAACCTCCCCACACACACAATGACTGTGAAGCAAAAGAAACAGAAATACAGCAGTGGCTGAAGTAATTTCAGAGCCATTGGCTAGCCTCTCTGAGTGCTCATGGAGGTAGAGTGAGGTCCCAGACGACTGGAAAAGTGCGCGTCTGTGTGTCTGCATATGCAGATCCAGATTACAGACCACTCAGTCTGACCTCAATACCTGCAGAGATCATGAAGCAAGTCCTCAAGGAATCTATCGTGAAGCACAGAGGAAGATGAGGAGATCAGGAACAGGAAGTCTGGATTCACCAAGAGCAAGGCATGCCTGACCAATCTGATTTCCTTCTATGACCAAATGACAAGCTCCGTGGATAGGGGAGCACTGGATGCTATATATCCCAACTTCAACAAGGCTTTTAACACCGTCTTCGGTTACAGTACCCTCATTAACAAGCTAAGGAAATACAGAGTAGACGAAAAGTATTGCAAGATGGATACATAACTGGTTAGCTCACTGTGGTCAACTAGTCATCATCAATGGCTCAGTCCATTTGGGAGGAGGTATCAAATAGGAGTTCTCCAGGGATCTGTCCCGGGTCCAGTACTGTTCAAAATCTCAATTAATGATTTGGATGATAGGATTCAGTGCATGCTTGGCAAATCTGAAAATGACACAAGGTTGGGTGTAGCTGAAAAACACTCTGAGGGTAGAGCTAGGATACAGAATGACCTGCATAGGCTGGAGAAATGGTCTGCAATCAACTGGATGAAATTCAATGAGAACAAGTGCAAAGTCCTGCGCTTGGGACAAAAGAACTGCATGGACAAATATAGCCTGGGGAATGACTGGCAAGGCAGCAGTACTGCAAAGAAGGGCCTGGGGGTTACAGTATGCCATAGCTGAATACAAGCCAACAGTGTGCTCTTGCTGCACAAAAGCCAACAGCATCCTGGGTTGTATTAACAGGAGTGTCAAGGGAAGTAATTCCTTCCACTCTATTCAGCACTAGTGAGGCCTCACCTGGAATACTGTATCCAGTTTTGGGCCCTACACCTCGAGACAGGTGTGGATAGACTGGAAAGAGAATCCATCACAGAGGAGCAAAAATGATTAAGGGCCTGGGAAGCACAACTTAAGTGGTCAGGGTTATTTAGAAATAGGGTTATTTAGTCTGCAGAAGAGAAGATGGAAGAGGAATTGGTAACAGTCATCAAATAACTGAAGGGTCAGTATAGAGAAGATGGAGATGGGCTTTTCTCTGTCCTTGCCACCGGGGACAGGACTAGGACCTATGGCCTCAAGATGCAGCAGAGGAAATTTAGGTTAGCGATTAGGAGGAACTCTCTGGTTGAGCACTGAAACAGGCTAGCTGGAGAAGTTGTGGAATCACCACCCCTGGAAATTGAGAGCAGGTTAGACAGACAGGCTGGGATGGTTTAGTTAGGGATGATCCCGCTTGGAGCAGGGAGCTAGCATAGATGACCTCATGAGGTCTCTTCCAGCCCTACTTTATGACCCTATGATAATTCTCTCTTATTTCAAAGGTCATCTCCATCTGGCATCCCATCTCTGCTAGTACCCTGAACACAATGGGGTGAGAGTCTGAAAGAAGTGAGCACTATTGTGGTCAATTCATACTAAAGCAGGAAGTAGCATCCCCTGCTCTGAGTCTTTCCCCATAGCTAGGTTGGGGGGTGGGGGGAGCACCAGGATGTAGAGCTGCAGCAAATATTTGCATGGGACTGCTGATGAGCTCCACCCGAGTAGAGGAGTGGTGTCCTTGAACTAAAAACCACAACAAAGAGCTGAGCAGCTCATCCTTAATTCAGCAACCCGAGTGCAAAAATTAAGCAAGTTGTGAACCACCCATATATAAATGATCTAGGTATTTGATGTAGTTGCCAGCAGCACTGGGCACTGACAGGCCTCTCATGTGGGTGCTCCACTTGAGAGTCACAAATAGGAAGCAGACAGTTGCAATCATCCTTTGTTGTCCTCTGGCAAGTCTAAAAGGGTCTCAAAACCTTGAATATATGAATTTATGGACTAAGTTATAGTAGGATCAATTTACTTATATCCACATAGTTAATTCCTGAACAGAAAAGGGAAAGAAGCCATCCTAATATAAGGTACCAGGAAAACAATAGCTATACTGGGACTCGGACTGGTGAAGCACCTGATAAAACCTATCACCACCTAAACATAACTTACTGTTGCAATTAGAAGTTGATCCTGCATCTAAAGGCAACCTGACTTTTTTTTTTTTGGGTTGGGTTTTTTTTGGGGGGTGGGGGGAGAAAGAACAACTCCTACGCCTTAAATATAAATCTATAGCTGTAGACTATGGATTAGCAACCATTTAGGAACAGCAGACTGAATTAACACAACTCAGTCTGAAGGTGGCCTGCTGATGCTGCTGCCACTTTTCTAGCCCATGCATGCTGTCACTGATTCCCCATCTCCCAAGTGCTGCCAACATCCCAGCTTTGCAGGCAGGATTTGGCCTGCAGGCCATAGGTTGCTGACCTCTGCTATAGATGAAAGTCCTTGAACAAAATCCCACAGGAGAAATCAAATAACCAAAAGAAAAGACCTAAAAGATTTAATGCACTAAAAATGCTAACATCAAAACTGCTCTGGAAAAAGAAAGCCTGGCTTTAAAAAATAATAATAATAATAAAATAAATAAATAAAACCCCACACCAAACACCACGCACAAAAAATGTTGCAAGTCAAAATTATAAGGTGTCTGATTATAGATTAGCTCAGAGTATAAAAATCAAGTGTGATATTTTAATGAATCTTCTGAAGGAGGAAAAAGGCAGATGTCTAATCAGAACAATACAATGAATAGCTACAAGATTATCTCCCCACTAGGCCTAAAACACCTCGTTAGAAAAGAGAAAACATTTGAGTAGCTTTGTCTAACTTCTTCGACTGCTCAAACTATGGTCTTGTGGAACGCAGCCACAGTTTTCTTACTCCTGCTGTTTAAAAAAAACCTGGGTACTGTATAGAGATCCGATAGCTATAAAATAAAAACGGGGAGAGCAAGCAGGGAGAGTACTTTTCAATCAAACTAGAATCAGCTATTTGCATAAAGTTAACACCTAATCACATGGTAAGAAAACTAACAGCCTGTAAATTGCAACATTTTTGGAACCACTCCTTCAAGAGAAGAATTTATAAACTCCCCCCCCCCCCCCCCCGCACAAACCCCCCCCCCCCCCCCCGAGTTCAAAGGCAGAGAGAAGCAGCCCCGTGCATTCACACTGTAGTTGGCGATAGGTGGAATAGTAAATTCAAGAATAATTTAATGCCAGCAGAGGTTTTCCAGTTTTCCTCAACACATCAGCTACACTTTGGCCTCATTACAGGTTATCAAATAGGGTTACTCAATAATTAGTGGGGTGGTTAGCTGTGTTGGTCTGAAGTCAGGCAGAAGGTAGAGAGCACCTTACAGACTACAGCATTTGGTTCAGAGAGGCATGAGCTTTTGTAGGCAAGTTACTTCAGATGCCAGCATAGAGATGAAGCAGTTTCTAAAGGTGCCACTCTGCCCCACCTTCTACCTCAATAAATAAAGAAGATTTCAAGTTAAAGTTTATTGAAGTAAAATATTTTGTACAAAGTTGCAGGGGAAGAGACGAGACAGACAGGCAAGGCAGTACAGAACATTCCTATTGCAAATAGGAGCTATTTTGAAATGCTTACCAAAAAAAAAACCACACACACACACACACACACACACACACACGAGGACATGGAAATAAATTTTTAAAAACTGAGTTTCTCCTGGAGACTCGAATGACAATATCACTGTAATTTCTGAGTGTCTCTTGCTCTCGATCTCCCCTGTAAAACAGAGAAGTGCCATTTCGCTCCTTCTCTTTTCTGATGGACTGAGGCACTCGGAGAGAGGCTAAAGGCCCATTCCACTGATATCAGTGGGAGTTAGAGGACTAGAATACTTTTCTGGATTGGGGTGACTTGACCAAAGACAGTCCCAGTCTGTGGCAGAGCAGAGACTTGAACCCAAGATCTATGCTTGTGTCCTTCCTCTGCTCACAATCAGCATTCAGGAAAAGCTCCCATTTGAAATGAGAGGTTCCTATATTCATGTCTTCCATGCCAGCGGGAGAGGAAAGGGCAGAGCAGACTGAGGAAGGAGCAAAAGGAACAGACAAGACTTTCCTCAGTATTGCTAGCGCTTGTGCTACCAATACTGAATAGTGGGAGCACTAGGGCAGCCTGAGCTGGTTCACTCTAGTCCACTGCCAGGATATGTTGCCTACTGTTGACCTTGACCGTTAGCCAAGAAACTCCAGAGGAAGATACTCAGCAACAGAAAGCAGCTGTATGGTACTGGACATTAACCAGTAACCCAAGACAGCAAATGGTACTGAACTAATGCCTAGGGTTCGAATTACACAGGGTTTGAATTACACAGACTTTGGGCAGGCGGGTGGATGCAAAAATGTTGGCTGGGGTTAGGGCTGTGCGCACAGCGCCCTACTAGCATGATGGGGCTGGGCCAGCAGCAGCCAGATGGATCCGCCACCACTTGGACCGCTTAGAACGGCACAGGGCGGGCTGGGGGCTGACCAGCCCGCTGGGGAGTTCTCGTCTCTCATGGCGGGACTCAGCCCCCCCTGCAAGTTCTCGTGTAATTCAAGCCCTGCTGAGAACCTATTGAGCTTAATGGAGGCTGCGTGTCAGTGTCAGGCTCTTCTAAAAAGAGAGAGAGGGGGCCTTTTTCCAAGCAGACTCTTATAGCTAAATCACCTAACAGAATGCCTGGGGCAAGGCACAATTAGATCAAACCTATATCCATCTACATTAGGGGTGTCAAATGGATGACCCACAGGCCAGATCCAGCCCAGAGCCGTATCGTCCAGCCCCCAGTGCTGCCCATGTGTCAGAGGCAGCATGCACCAGATGACCCATGCAGCACGCGAGGACACCTGCAGTGGTGGAGCAGTTGCCACATACAGCACAGTCCCAGAGTGGCTGTGCACCACTGTGGGGCCATGCTGCATATGGTGGTTGCTCTGGACCTATGCTGCTCGGCCTCACAGCAGTGGTGGCTCCAGGCCGAGAATTTTGGGCTGGCATATGGGTCTGATATGGCCCATGAACTGGTCCCATGCCACTCTTCCAGCCCATGGGGCATTTGACACCTCCAATTCACAGCAATCAGTGGGAAGAACCAAAAATGAAAGCCAAGTTGAGAAATGGAACCTGCAGCATTCAGCCGAGCTCTGAATTCCCATCTACACTCCTAACACGGGCTTCTTTAGAGAAGTTTATGAGCCTTTGGGGAATTCCCATCAGCCTCTTTGTTGGCTATAAAACATCTCCTAGGAAGTCAGTAAAAAGACTCCCAGGGTCTATAAAATGTCACTTGGATTGTGGTCTAAATACATTAGTGTGAATCTGGTATAATGCCAGCAAGGTGTTAGATGTATACCGGCAGAACAGGAGAATCTCTGCCTGAGACAAGACATTTGGCTCACAAGACTTTCTATAAATCTCATAATTGGGTACCTGGAGCCCTCAGCCTGGCTTCTACCCATAGCCCACACCAACATGAAGATGAGGTTTCACCTACCTAGGAAGGCCTTTTCTGGAGCACAGTTCCTTAGCATAACAAACTAGAAGCTGCACAAATTGAGCAGTTCACATGTAGCTAGAGTCTGCTACCTGATAGGCCATTTCCTTTTGACCCAAGCAGTATTTCCCCTTCCCCCTTCTAAAATGGCTAAAAAACTTAGCTCATCCACACACTTTGTTACAAGCATCCATGACTGTATCCATATCATTTGATCTGGATATAAACCATTTCATCTATACCTTAAGAGAGCTTGGGCTTCTATTTTTTCCCTTTAAAAAGGCATTAAAAAAGGGGGGGATACAAAATTGCATTTGCTAGTACAGAAAACATAAGAGAAGCTCTAATAGAACAACCTAAACTAATAGTGGAGCTTATTATACATATTATACTGCAGTGTGGTAATAAGCATGGTCAACCTACGATCCAGGAGTCATGGTAAGATCATCTCTATTCATGCAATATCAAAAGGAACAATATGTTGCAAGTTAAGAGAGGACATAATCTTACATCAAGGCCAGTGATTCTCAACCAAGGTGCCATGGCACTATGGAGAGCCACGAGATACTTCTAAGGCTGTACGGTACAAACACCTGTACATAATTCACTACATAAACTCAGATATTTCAAGTAGGAACCCACAGTAGCAAAAACCTGCTGTAGTCTTGCAGAGTTCTTTGCAACAGAAGAATGACAACGAAGAATGCCTAGTATTTTTTTCTTTAGTCAAAAAGGCAGTAAAAATTAAAAGCTAGCATTTTCAAAGGGGTGTTTTGAGTAAAAAAAGTGTTGAGAACCACTGATCTAGGCCATCTATTATACCAGCATATTTAGTAGTCAATGGCAATAAGCCCATATTTGTGGGTCTATACAGCCAGTGGGTTAAATCAGCAGTAATAAAGAAACTGAGTTTTGGAAAAAGCTGTTTATTTAATTTTATAACACCTCTAAGAGAAACTCCACATGCTTCTCAAGCAATTTAACCTCAACACAACCCTTTAAGATAAATCAGCATAACTCTCAGTTTACAGACTTTGGGCTTCAGTGCCATGGCCCCAATCAGCAGCTCAACAAAGAGGAGGAGTTGGGGAAAGGAAGTTATGCAGCTCCCTCAGAAACACCAAACCACAAAGAAAACAAGCTGTTCACAGTGAGCAGATGCCCAAACCAAGATCATTTAGGAAGCTCCCAGACATTACAAGTTAAGTTTGGTTATCAACAAGCACTACAGCTCTCTGGGAAGTGTGTGACCTGGAGTGCAAGACTGAGAACCAACCTAAGATGGAGACACCGTGCAGCGCGCTCATCTTGAATGGGGACCTTGCGATTTATTTTGTGCTGAGACAAAAAACAAAACAAGATTAAACAAGGAAATATTTAACCCAGCACCAAAAGTGTCTTTTTTTTTTTTCCCTGGAGCAGGAGCCAAGTCAAGCTTAAGCCAAAGCAAGTCTGACAAAGAGGACAGGAAGCAAAAAGGATGATGAGAACAAGAGTCACTTTTTCCACACCTCCATACTTAAATTTTCTTTACCCCGAGCACAAATATTTTTAAACCACTTCATTGTTAACATTGAAACAGGCTTCCATTTATTCCAAAATAATGCTCTCCAGACATACTCGGGTTTCACATGACTTAAAAAGTTAAACAAATCTATGAAAGGTAAAAATTATCTAAGTCTTTTGAGCATGTTTCAAGGCTCTTATCACATTACCACCAAAAGAGTTAAACCAATAAGGGTGTTCTCACTCCGGGCCAAGCTGCTGCCCAGTGAAACCTTGTTGTTTTCCCCTCTCAACATCCAAGAGTTATTTGGGTACTTTACAACATTTTTAAAGGGCAGAAGGAGCTGCAATCTTTGTCTATTCCAACTGCCTGTATTAATACATTTAAATGCAAGAGACTGTTCCAAAGAACATAAAAAATTACTGATACAGCACTTTCCATCAACAGGGACTTAAAGGAGGTCTGTAACATCATTGTTATCAAGATGAGAAACTGAGGCACAAAGCAAGGAAGTGACTTGCACATGCCAGTAGCAGACCTGGGAATAGGGTCCCCATTTCCTCCATAGGAATGGAGGCAGAGGGAAGCAATTCAAGCTCAGGTTTGGTCCTGGCAGCAGCTGGGAGGAGGAAAAAAAAAAAAATTTTTTATATATATATATATTTTGAGACTCCTGTATCTAACACTGGCCTTTTAGCATCTTTACAGCTCTACTACACGCACAGCTCTGCCTGTTCGCCGAATGCCAGCAGAACAAGCTCCATTACCACAGTGCAAATGAATAGGCCATAGTAGAAGGGAAGCACCAGATTTCAGTGAGGTCCAGAAAAGGCAAGTGAAAGCACCAGGGGGTTTTTGTTTTTATTCTTTTCCAGTCCTGGTAGGAGGGCAGGCTTGAGGATAAGGCTACAGGAAACAAATCTGACAAGACAAAGATGGTGTGCAGATGATACAACAGGAGCAAAATAAGGTGAAGGAAGAGACCAAGAATGACTCAGAAGGGTGAGAAGTGGAGACGGAGCCCGCTGGAAACAGCAAAGAGACTTGAGGAGGAGGGTAACAAAAATTCAGATGCTGATGGACTGATACTGTGACAGGGTCAGTCAAAAACTATGGCAAAAATCAAATCAAATGAGCAAGTGATGGCAACTCAGCTGGAGTAAATAACCAGGGGAGTGACTGAAAAAAGCAGACAGTGGCACTGGGCACAGCTGAAAGGGGGCCACATCCCTGACGCTTACCAGAAGCTGTGAATGCTGCTTCCCTTTTGTGGTGACCCTGGCCCAGCAAAGCAACTGAGTGGAGTGACTGATCCCAGCCCTTTAAATAGCAAGAGAGGCTGGCAGCATCTTTAACGTGTTGCAATAGGGATTAATTGGCCCCAAGTCTCTATTCTGATCCGTCTGTCACCCACTCACAAGAGACTGGAAGTTGAAATCAGAACAGTCTTTTCCTGCTTTTACCACTTTAGAAAAATCCAAAGCAAAAGTTTATCATTGTGGAGGTGATCAAACTCTTGTTGCTGTGGGAATCTCTCAAGCACATCATCTAGTATAAAACTGAGTTGAGGCAAGACAGGACTCTGCCAGCACAGTATTGCCCTTCCTTTCTAATTATGTTTCTTTGCCAAAAGGCAATTAGTTTACCAGTTTGATCCTCTTGCCTGCCAAAAACTCCTCCCCTCCCTCCTATGGGCAGATTCTGGTCATTGCTTAAACGCCATAAAGTGAGACACCTTATAATACACATGAAATGCACTAGACTGGAACAGTTCAGTTGTCTATTAATCCACTAGATCAGCCTATTAAACCATGCAGACAAGATCTTCTTGCTCTGTCCCCTCTCACTTCTCCCCAGACTGCGGTGGGAACCACATCTCTAAACATAAGACATGATAACACAAGATCCAACGCCTATTGAAGTTAAATGGGCACCTTTCTACGGAGTTGAGTGAGCCACTGAAATCAAGCCCTACAAATGCTTGAATATTAGCCAACTTAAAAACCAAAATATGTAATTGCAATATTTTCCTATGCCCCGACCAACACTGGGAGGACATGACCTACATGCAATAAAGAAATATGACCTTGGAGAACTTGGTTTCAGCCATGCCTCTTGGACAGAGGATACTCAAACCACTAGGAACAGCAGCTGACCCACTGCATCTCAGGTTATTGGCAGTGGGGAAGAGGGAGTCACCGGTTCCAAGCAGAGCACCTGAACTCTTACTCCATGAAGAGAGTCAACCCAATCATTCTGTACAGCAGATTAAAACAGTATTTGGGAGTGCCTGCAACACAAGAACTTGGCTCTGCTAACCAGCAGATCACGCTATTAATTCACACAATCACCACGACATTGTCTTGAAGGTGATTTCACTGTTTATTTTCATTATTATTATTTTTTGCGGTATAGTTGATGCGCCTGGTTCTAATGGGGAGAGAAGGAGAGCAGATATTTGAGCTTTGTATGTAAAAGGAAGAGTCCTTATTAAAGAGCATGTAAAACTTGCATAGCCCTGCAAAGAGGATATAGAGGTTCAAGAGCCAATCCAGCAGACACTCCTGTGTCTGGAAACCGGTTATTCTACGCAGAAGATCTCATTCTGAAGATCCCACTCCCAGGCTACTTTGCACTGGCAAGAGATTGTAAAGGCCCACACAGTTTTAACATGCTACAGAGCTAAAGCTTCCTTGTGAATGTCTAAAGCTCTTAGTCAGACTACTGGCTCTGGTGCCTCAAGTTTGAAATTTCTGGTCATTTAGGAGTTTTAAAGTAATTAGCAGACTGGGGTTATAGGGCTGATTTAGGAAACCGTACTCATTTACTGGCTAGTTTGAGGTGTGATAGCAGAGGAGCTCAGGCTCCTTGCTATGGTCTGGGGACATGAGTTCAAGCCTTCTTCTAGACTCACCCCCACCCAGCTCAGCTTTGAACTGGCATCTGCTCATTCAGGCTGAAGTCACAGAACTGTAGAAAAATACAGCTTTAAGGGACCCCAGGAAGTCGTCTAGTCCAGCCCCGTGCTCAAGGCAGGATCATCCCTATCTAAGCCATCCTAGAAGTGCTCAGCTAACCTATTCTTTGAACTGTACAAGCAACCCTCATCCACAGCTACCAACACGGTGCCTGAAAACATCAAGAACACCCTAACTTCCCACAGGTAAAGAAGGGGAAAAGGGCATGGTCAATCTCCTGCCACAGCGAGTACAAAGATTCAAAGGAGGCCAGATGCAGAACGAGTCATATCACCTCTCCTCATGTGCTGCTGGCTATAGAAAACTGATGAATTTCAACTACCCAAGGCCAATAAGCCTGACTTTTTGGTTGATTAGTTTGAGAATACACCCGGGGGGGG
>NW_005842447.1:144046-146316 GCF_000455745.1 Alligator sinensis
TTTTTTGGTGATTTGGTTTCAGACAGGGCCCGGGGGGGGGGGGGGGTTTGCTCTAAAAGATGCTCTGATCAAAGCTATACTCTGCAGGAACTGTACTTATTGCTAATTACAAATAAGATGGTACAACTTCATCCTTGTTTGCCCGTGGAGTTCTCTCCTAATGAGCATCTCATTTCTCAAGACAAGATCATCTCACCCCACAGGAGACTGGGCTAAAACTCCAGGGAAGCAAAGAAAGGCACTTTGTCTCCGAAGAGACAAGCCATGCACGTTCGAGAACACAGAAACTCCTGGAAGGTTCCCTACGAACAAAAAGGGGTCTTTCGTTTCAAAGCCAACTTCCCAGATACCTCACTGAGGCAAGGACATTCCACTTGCTATGGCTCCAGCCCGGGGTTTAGACGACCTCTGTTCAAGTCCCAGCTCAGCCACAACCCACCCATGGGGTGACAGGCCAAGTCACACAGCATCTCTGTCTCAACTTCCTGTCTGTAGACTGGCAATAACACTACGCAGAATGCCCGCTCAGTAAAAGTTAAAAACTTTTCCTCTTGAATAGGCAAGCCCACCCTGCAGCGATGCCAGAGTGTTTTCACCCTAGAGAACGATGCGCACACGGCGGGGAATTAAGGTAGGAGCGTGTGCACACAAATACAGAAAACAGGTTTTAAAAAGCTAATTTGTAGGGAGTGAGGCAAAGCTCCAGAGTTTGAGTTAACTTTAGATTTCAAGTGGAAGAGCTGCTGGCGGACTGCCCAGATTCCTTGGCCCACTGCCTGCCAAATCCTCAGAGACTATTTTTAATCTTTATTTATTTATTAAATTTAACTATCATAGGGCTGGATTATGGACAGTCTTCAGGGGAAAAAAAAAGTGGATGCTGGCACATTATTTGAACATAAAACTGATTAGCAGAAGGAAAAGAGGCAACAGGTTAGTTATAATGAGACCATCCAGTGCTCTCCCATAGCAAAGTGGAAGTCCACAGGGAGCTGCTATGACTAGCTTACATCCTTGCCAATCCTTTAATGGTGAACCACCCAGAATGATAGGGTGTTTGCTTACCTGACCGGGGTGCATGTCTGAACGCTCGTTAGGCATCACGTAATGCAAAGTGACAGTGTGTAAACTCAGGCGTCCTGACAAAAGGCAAGAGACTGACATGCTGAAAAGCTTCCCCCCCTCCCCTGTTCTAGCAGGTATATCACATCAGTTCTGCACCCTCTCTGGGTGACAATGACCCCTTCCTCCGTCTTCGGTTTCCTGTCCCCTCCCTAAACTGTCGTGCCACACAGGTTGCACGTGCCACTTGTGCTCCAGGTTGGCCATCCCTGTACTAGACACTGAAGTTGTACAACCTGGTAAGGCCAGCCTACCAACCCTGCAGTGGAGAGCCAATTTGTGAAGGAGATCAAATAGTTCAGCTTCCTCCAAGCTTCAGCCCTTGAGCCCAGATTGCAGCTGGCAAACTGTTGAGTCTTCCAACCAGGATGGCACATTGGCCAAAAAAGCCTTCCCAACACTGGATAATCTGGAGACACTAGTTTTTACAAACTTGTCTTCATGCCCAAGGGCTTGGTGGTTTCAGGTATGGATGGATGCAAGTGAAAGCTGTGGCCATTCAACACTTCTCAGGTTAAGATGTAAAGAGAAGGAACTACTTTCAGTTCAGCATGCAAGCACGCCACCCTCCCCGCCCCCAGCAAAGACATGAGCAAACTCACTGTACCAAATTACATTTCCAGATGGAGCAAGGTGAAATGCAGAATGGCGATATAGAGATTTACATCCCAAGATGAAGCTGTATCTTATCACAATGGTATCAGGTCTGGGAACAGGAACGTTTTGCAAATAGGGACAATTCCCATTTTAAAAATAGAACTATTTTGCACTCAAACAAATACTTTCCATCCACAGACCACAAAGAGTTTGTTACAAAAGCATTATTCCTGTTTTACACAGTGGTTCATACTGGGCAACAGACTCATCCAGGGTCACAACACAATATGATGCTGTCAGTCCTTCTGACCTTGCTTTTCCAGGGCTTACCTTTCCCCATTGCATGTCCATTGGTCAACATGGTGACAGACAATGGAGGTTTTAACAGAGAGCTATAAGTCACAGCTATGGATCTACTCATGTTCTCAGGCTAAACAATGTCAACACTGTCCCTTCAGTTTGCATTGCCCCCGCGTCTGACTGAAGCAAGTGGAGGTGGCTGCAGCTGGCATGACAAAAATCAGATGTTGGGAAACTTAAACGTGTGAGGT
>NW_005842447.1:146347-165690 GCF_000455745.1 Alligator sinensis
TCTAGCATATTCTGGGTGGCGCCAAGCAGAAGCAATTTGTCCCCACTACTGGATGGCAGTTCCTTGTCTCAGTATCCATGATATGCTACAATGGGTCACTCAGTAGGCACAATTCTGCACATTCTCTGTATAAAGTTTCTATTGACTTCTGTAGGGACGCCAGATATAGAAGGGTCTTGCAGGGCCAAAATATGCTAAAGACCACGTGATAAGAGCCAAGACGTGCTTGGATTGTTACACAGTTTGTACTGCAGCTCCCTCCATTTCCTGCGAGGAAGAAAGATCATCCAGTCCTGGCAAAATACTGCCGGGTGTCTCTGGTGCCATATGCCCTATGAGTACCAAAGTAACGGCAGAAACTTATTACAGAGAGCACAGCTTGCATAGAAGGATTCACACTGATGAAACCTCATAGGTTGCAGACAATTAGCTTTTAAGTACAGCCCCTTCTTTCCTCCTGTACAGAAATACTGCTAGGTAAGACATTTCAATTCTACTCAACACACAAGCAGTAGGGCAGAGAAAAGCTGTTTGACTGTTAATGAATCAGCCTTGTTGAAAGTTTCCTCTGTGGCATTTTGCTGGCTGAGTCACTTTGCAGTGCACGCTTCTGACAGGAGGGACTTCTTTTGGGTTTATTCACCTGAACTGTGCTCAGGTTTGTAAGTCTGCTCCGAGGCACGCCTCCTCCCAGTGCTCTTGCAATGCCACATGTAATTAGCAGGCCAATGAATGAATGAATGAATGAATGAATGAATGTAGAGCTATTATTTCAGTCTCTGCAGTCTTAGTGATTAAGGGAAACAATCCAAGATCTATTTTTTTAAAGCATTTCCTTTTGAACATCATCTTAGTAAAACAAGCAACTGTACAGTGGAAGTCTGTCTCAAAGCAGATACAACATACATTGCCTTTTGTCAAAGCACTTGGATAAACATTAACTTGCGAGTCCCATCCTCATTAAACAGAAGGCAGTCGTTAATGCTTGACTATAAACAACCATCTCACCAGAGCAATGCAATAAATAGTGATTTACCCAGGACCGCAGATTGAGCCAGTATCAGAGCAGGCATTCCTGGCCCCCACCCATCATTCGGGGCAAGCTCTTAACACAGGGGCGGGCTATTATTTCGGGCAGAGGGCGGCTTAACCAATTTTGGCAGGCTGTTGAGGGTCGCATGGGTAGCCCCGCCTCTTGGTCACCATCTTGGGACCAATGTCCCAGGGCCAGCACTGGTGGGCCCAAAGCAGGGCACAGGCTGGCAGGGGTCTGTGGAGCCGGGCTGGGCTGCACCAGCAGGGAGAAGGGGGAGCTGGCCCAGCTCCATAGAGCCCCTGCTGGCCAGGACCCCACGCTCCTGCCGCCCTGCTCTGGGCCCCGTGCACCCGCTGGCTCCCCACCCAAATCACTCCCAGTGCCCCCCAGCCCCGCAGTACAGGTGGGGCTGTCCAGAGCAGGCACAGGCAGCCCCACATGGGCTACAAGCAACTGCAGCGCGGGGCGCCAGCCACAGGTCAGGCAAGTGGCCGCTCCCCCTCCCGCACTCAGTTTTTCCTTGGGCCACGTTTCCCCAGGCTCCTTCTCTGCCTGGGGTACTCCCCTGCCCACTTCCCCCTTACCTGCTGTTCCAGCGTGGGGCAGCCTGGGACTTCCGGCTGAGGGGGCGGGGCAGGCCCTGCTGTTGTAGGAGTCCACCAGGCTTGCCCTGGGTCCTACTGCCCTTAGTTCCTGTCATTTTTGACAGGAACCAAAGGCAGAGAAATATTAAATTTTCTAAATTTTTTAGGGGCCCCGTGGACTGCATCCGGCCCACAGGCCATATTTTGCCCACCCTTGTCCTAACATCACCGTAGCGTGAACGACCTCCTTCCTCTTCAAATGTAGGTGACAGTCCTATTCAGGAACCTATGAGTGAGGTCTATTAAGCAATTATATCGATGTGAAACTTTAAAAGAAAATGTCTCAACTAAGTGGTGCCCAGCTGGCTGGGTACTCAGCACCTCGGGGAAGAGAAACAAGACTGAATTCTGCTCCATCCATGGGCAACAGCAGGAGACACTAAGTTCAAGAGAAATCAAGGCTCATCTTATTAATCCAGCACAGACTCTCCCTTTACCTCTACACAGCTCACTCAGGATTCCCACGGGAAGAAACTGAGAGTTTTGTCCTTTAGCCCTTGGCATTTCTGCTTCTCCCACTTTGATCCTAAAAGGTTTCTCCTGCTTTCTCCTGGAAGAAGAATCCAATAGACTAAGGACTGCTTCAGTATAAGGGCCGTGTTTAAACAGTACCAAGCCTGACGAACAGTGCTCCTTCTGGTCAGAGAAGTGCTCCTTCTGGTCACTGCTGACACGTTCGAGTGGTCAGGTCACCTGGACGGAGGGTTTGTGCAGTGACCTGCTCCCTCCCTCAGGAGGCTTCATGAGAAGATGAGATGTTGCAAACCTCTGACATCCTCCAAAGAGAAGCTGATGTGCATCCCACTTCGCTGTGTGATGCTGAATCACTGCAGGAACTGCATCAGCAAGTGTGCAGCGTGGGTGCAGCTGAAGTGACACATTCCCTTTGCATCCAGGGCTCCATCACTCCCTAGCAGCTCTCCTCACTTGGAATAGCACGCGGCCACCCCTCCACAGGCAAAGTTTACTTTGCACAATCCCACAGACATGGTGCCCAGAAAGGAGGCAGCTGCAGCAATCTGACAGCAAAGTGCAGCAGCCTTTTCCAGCAGTGACACCAGATGAATGCTAACCCCACAGTGAAGTAATATGCTAGTTTATGGGAATGTCTAATCCTTGCACAACCACATAGCACAGATTTCTTCTAAGAGATAAAAGCCATAGAAGAAAGTAGGAGTTAGCCTTTGCAGCAAACAACTTAGTGGTGTTTTTCCCACTACTGGTCCCAAAACAAGATATTCAGGCACCCAGAGGAAAAAGGGAGAGAGCATGTGTGCATGAGTACGTATGCGCCCACTCCCCTTGCAAAATGCTACTGACACCGGTAATTCTCCACTCCACTCTACTATTAGAGAATTATAGTGAGACATTCCCGATTTAGGTCGGGCTCCTTAAAATTTTGCTCTGCAGTTACCATATAATGCTTCATAATTCACATTAAATTGCAAATTCTTTAAGACATTTTCTCTGTTCGAAACAAGAGAATTAGAGAGGAAGTCAGACCCACACCATTTGTAAGTTGCTGTAATGAGCACTTTCCAGTTCCAATGAAAACTCGCTCCCTTCCTCTTTCCAATATCCCCTCTCCTCAGTGTTGGCAGCTGTCCTCCTAGAGCACAAAACTTGTTTTTAAACCCTTTAATTTTTAGTGGTTTTTTTAATTTTTAACAGAAATTTGTCACACAGGGTTTGTGAAAGAGTCCAATCCAGTTAACACATACCAAATTCTATTACTTAACGTATATGTAATCGTCTCAATATACAGTATGCCAGGTTAGTCAGTCTCAAATTTTTACTAGTTACTGCCTACCGAAAAAAACATACCACATTAATGCTCCCAAGTAGGACTGTGTAGGAATAAATGCAAAATCCCAAAGTCAGTTTGACAACACTGAATCAAGACAGGGCCCTATTCAAACTCAGGAGAAAGACAGTTCATGCATTTACAGGACTCCAGATTCATAGGTTCCAATACAGGGACCAGTGATATTTTGGGGCAAAGTGGCAAAAATACCCGCAACCTCAACTTATATAAGATGTTGGCACACCAGAGGCAGCTGGCAGGGGAGCTGCAAGGGGCCCAATCCCTGTTGTGGCAGCACAGGCCCAGCCGCCTCCCCTGCTGTCTGCCCTGAAGCATGCGTGCAGCTGCTGCCAGCAACAAGATGGGGGAAAGGCTCCGCAGACCCTGGTGCAGACACTTGCAGTGTCAATCCTGGCTCTGGGCAGGCCCCTGCTGCCCACAGTGGAGCCCAGGCTGCTGACATCTGCACTGGGGTCTGTGGAGCCCTGGCCTGGCTCGCTGCCGGTGGCAAGTGCACACGGGTTTCAAGGCAGATGCCAGGGAAGGGGCTGGGGCTGCACTGGCACAAGAAGGATCAGGCCCCTCATGCCAAGCAATCTGCCTGTGTGTGCCATGCTCTGGCACATATGCTAAGGGTTGCTCACCCCTGCTCTGATACCATTCCTGGGTGCATCAAGCAACAGGCACTTAGGCAAGTTACAGATATTATGCATTTAAAAGTAAAGGTGATCAGAAACCTGCCTACCCGTAACAGAACAGAAGTTCAGTGCACAGACTGGTTTAAAAGTGGCAGGACTCAGTCTAAGACTTGCTCCCCACCCCCAAAGGGTGGATGCGTGTTCTGTTCGCTACCAATCTAAACTACACCACTTACAGAAAACCACGCAACTTAGCTCAATTCAGCCTCAGGTTTTTTTGAATATCTGTACCTAGACTTAATTATCAGTGCATATTCTCCTCCTCCTAGCACTTAAAAAATTACATTCTGATTGCAGTCAGGCAATTCTGATGAGAAGCCATTAGCTGTCCTTGTGATATGCATTTATGAAATAGGATCAAACAAAACTACATGATACAACTGGTTCATCATGACCAAGATCTGAGGCTCCCAAATAAGGTGAAGACCTTTGGTCTTTTGCTGCTTCCCTTAGATTATTAGACGGACTGGGTTCTGTGCACACACACACGACTAGCTATCCTACTATGGACCTCTCTACAGTTTGAGCTACATGTCATTTTCTCTTTCCACTTCCCATCCTCGCAAAAAAGCAACTTAAAATTGAACACAGTTGTTCAAATATTACTATGTTGCTCGATATTTTCCTTCAGCCAAGCTTACGCTGGCCGGAGAAAATACTAGTTCTGGGAAAGTTGCTCTGTTTAAACAAACTTGCTAACAAAGTGCTAACTTAATTTTCCTGGCCAGCACATACACAGTCCAACTACAGTCATCCACTACATGAGTTCATTAAACGATGTAAAGCCGATTATAGCATCCAGCCATGAGTACAATGGTCGCAGACACACTGAGACCAAGAAGCAGTTTAAATGCAGTTCTGGAAAGAGGTGCCAACAATTTCCTTGGCCACTACAGACAATGCTTTACTGTCTTTTGGGGTTTTTTATTTTAAAATGATGTTTTGTTTTGGGGCCCTCTTTGGAAATTACATGACAACACGTACAGACGCCAATCTCTTCTGCCGTAGTCTTCACAAGAGTCAGTATGCTACCCCCTCTAACCTCCTAAGGGGTTGTCTGCCCTGTGTGTTTTTATGGAAGAGCCCTCTTTTGGATTTTAGAGAGTATACCTTAGAGCTGTGAATCACAAAAGATACATGTTAAAGGAGTCTAAACCACACAGCTGGGGCTCTCATCATAGCCAACACTTGTCTACTCAAGAGACATCTGTAAAGACAGGCCTCAGTGCTTTATTTTGAGAAGAAAAACTGAAGCACTAGGTATGAAAACACTTCCTTTATTTCTTCCAATTTTAAACATACACAGAACTGCAGGTGCCCCAACTGATAGTGTAAATGGTCAGGATTCAGGCATCTCTGCAAATCAATCCCTCTCTGGATGCTAAAGTCCCATGTCTCACTGTTTAGTACAGCAATAATGCAGGAAGCACAGCACAAGGGAAACAGGATAAGAAGTTAGATTTAAGAATGAATATCAGAGATACAGGTCGACTTAGGGGTGGGCAAAATATAGTCCATGGGGCATAGGAGGCAGTCCAGGCCATGGCATATGTGGGCAGTCTGGCTGCTCCCAGGTGCAGAGGTGCCACCTGGCACAGAGTGTAGCCTGCCCTATCCCCTCACGCAACCCTCAGACATCCTGGGATCTGTGCCCTGCCAGCCCTGCAGACTACAACAACCAGACTTGGCTTCCCAGCAGTTCCTGTCGCAGCAGCTCATTCTCGCTGCCAGCATCTCCACAGCTGCCACTGTATTTGCCCCTGCTGTTCAGGCACCCTCGCCTGTCTGCCCTGTACCCACTGGGAGGAGAAGCATGTCTGTCCGGGGTCCCAGTCCCGCACTGTCACTGCCCCATGATCCCGGCCCTGCTCACCCTACTCCTGCACACCACTTCCCACTCACCTGCAGCCCCATCCCATCCACCCAACCGAGCACAACCCGCCGGTGGGGGTCCCTGCCTGCCTGCTCCATCCAGTGCTGCTGGCAGCAGGTGCAGGGCAGGTGAACCTGGGGCAAGACAAGTTCATTTGGCATCTCCCTGATGCCCCTCCTCCCCATCACTGCACAAGACCATGTGATAGTCCCTCCCAGCTCTCAACAGCTCACCAGGACTCCTAATGTGGCCCTCCAGCCCAAATAATTGCCCGCCTCTGCCCAGAAGCAAAATAAGTTTGTGTACATAGGACACCCAAAAGTAACCTGAATTAAAGCAAAATAAACTTTATCTAGTCTCAGCAAGAGACAGCTGATCCGACACACAATCCAAGTACACAGAAGAACGGCACTGAGCTTGAACTAGACTCTGGAAGCAGCTCGATTCCAGGCAAGAGAGGTAGCAGGTTGTGTGCTGTGGGAGCGAACTGGCTCTGGTGCCCTGTGGGCTGGGCGCTCTACCACAAGGAGGGGCGTGAGCAACAAACACAAGAGCTATGAATGAAAGCCTATGCCCTACATCCATACACACAACACTACCTAACTTAAAATGTGTTTCCCAACCTTGTCTCCAGTCATTCTAGTCCACAGCTCTTCTCCCACCCCTCTCTTTTGCTGCCATCCCACTCCCAGAGTCTACCCCATTTTCAAGTCTAACTGCTAGCCATTCATCTGGCCCATGGGGACAAAACACTGGAGCACCACTGATGTAGCCTGTAAATTAAAGTCACGTCAATGAGTTAAAATGGACTTAAGAGCTTCAGACTGGACCTTCCAAATAAGCCTGGTCAGTGGGACATTACACATCCACAATATTTTAAACGCCCTCGGTCAGAGTGGAATCTGACCCCTGGGTAACCAGAGAGCACTTCTGCAATTTCCCCACCTGTATTCTTCTGTTGGATCATACCACTTTCAATACAGCTCATTGGAAAGCACTTATGGCTTTTTATTTAAGAGAGTTAGTCAGAAGCAGAGAGTGACAAAGCCCTTGGATCAAAGGATGACCCGAGATCTGCCAGCTTCCGCTCCCATCACGATTCTTGAACCATGCAAAGCAAACCTCTTGTGGGCTGATTTTCTAGAAATACTTCCACAGCTGTGCTAGTAAGAAGGTAAGAGTGGGCAACTGGGAGAGGCAGGCACGGAAAAAGTGGGAGGAAGTGAAAGCCACATTAAATCTTAACCAGGCTAAGTCTGTATGAGAATGCAGCTCCCTCCTTTGAAGCCACCTGATTGCTCTTTTCCACAGAAGGAAAGGAAGCCATTAAGGAGGCAGAATACACCTGTGTCTCCACTTGCAGTACTAATTACCACACTGGGATAATAAATATCCCTCAAGTGAAACATGAGAGCTGGAATTACTCTAATCCTATAGAGAAAATGAAGCTAAAGTTAACACAGAAGCAGTTCACACAGGTTCTTGCTGTCTCACAGCTCATCCAACAAAAAGGGTTGAGAGAAAGGTTGTTATTAACTTAATTATGTTTCTAAAAGGGCAATTTGTATGAAGGTAGATTAGGGACACGGTGTTTAAACCTGGCTGCCTGCATCATTCAAAAAATAAATTTAAAAAAGAAACAAAATAAGGAAGGGTTTAATGTTCTCTCTCCCCTCTGCGGAGGCAGCCAAAGCAAAAATAAGCCCTGCTCTATCACTTTAAGCATGCTGGGTAATAAGAGGACTTTTACCAGCTACCAGACTTCAGTTTTTAGTTGCAAGCACCTTATACCACTGGTCCCTTGCTTGCTAGTGATCAGGTGTCATTCTTCACTAGCAGTTTGGCTCACACCCTGTACATAAGTTTGCCAGAAAATCCACAAGGTGAACACAGGGCTGCATGGACTTCCTGATTCTCCACCATGACCAGCTTACATTGTGGAGGGGTGCAACTGAGAACAGGCAAAGGGTTAAGAAGGGGTAGTTTGTAGGTGATCATCCTGACTACCCATGCAGGTCATCCTCACAGCCCCCTTCCCCTGCTTAGCCCTTATGTGGGGGGCAGGTTTGATGCCAAGCCCCAGACACCTTTCAAAATGAATTCCCATTGAACCTTAGCAATCCACTGCCCGACAGGTATAATCAAATAGGGAAAGGGGACTTTCTCCAATGAATAAGCAACGTTTCAGTGCAAGGGTGCTTTTCAGGATCAGTAGGAAAGAGTCAGGTTAGCAAGGAAGAGCAGAGCAGAGACTCTGCAACACCCCTTGTCACTGGGATTCAGATGTGTCCAAGTGATAAATGAAACCAGGCAAGGAAATGAAGGATCTAAAAAGTGAGAGTTGCATAGTGACAAGATTTCTCAGTCTGTACTGGGGCACAGAGGAACTCAAGCCATTAAAAATTCAGAAGCATTTGACTTGGCTTAACAATCACATCTTTACTGACGGCCATCTGTCACTGCAGAAGGCACCTTCTTATTCAAAAGAAATCTGAGCTCTAAATAGCAAGGCCATGACCAATTCCCATCAGAGGAGAGAGAGTGCTATAACACCCACAGTGCTAGCAGAATGCAATACTGCTCCTGTGATCTTTGGCATTAGACTCAGTCAGCTGGGCTGAAGACAAGTCCTCTCTCACCTGCCTTCCTCAGATTTTCTTTTAAGAGCAGTAACTCATTTGCTTGGAGCACATGGAAGGAAGTTCTGTAACTAACTGGCTACTGCTCAGCAAAGCCAGTAGTACAGGTAGATTACAAGAGGGAAAGGTGGAAATAATAATAATTGGTCAAATTAAAGAACACGGAAGAAAACCTTGGCTCCTGAAGTGGTTGTTAAATGAAGAACAAGATCACCTGGCACTTCACTACTTGGAGCCATAGGTTACTAGTCTACTAAGATACATTATAGATTGGAGGATACGCTAAGATACGCTATAGATAGCCGAAGGTTCAGCCCCAACTTGGATGAGGAACTGAAAGTTGCTTGTTCCGCAAGGAAGCTGTTGGAAGCCCTAACAGCAGCTTCAAGTGACCACAGGAGAAAGCAATGCCATAAGAGGGGTGGCGGATGAGTGGGGCAATTGCCCTGGGCACTGAAGCAAAGGGGCACCAACAGGTGCTGCCCAGCCAGGACGGGGGACAGAGCTGCAAGCAGCTCATTTGGGGATGCGCAAGGACAGGACAAGGGTAGCTCCTGCCGTTGGGTGCGCTCCCATGTGCCCCCCGGATCTGTACGTAGGGTGAGGGCAGGCTGTCACTGTGGGCTTTTTCCCAGGTGCCAAGCTTCCTTGCAATAGTACTGGGAGAAAGACAAACTTGGCTTCCTGAGAAGCTGTTTCAGCTACAGGGTCAAGGACTGGACAGGACAACTAAATTGTTCTCTTGCTTCTGGAGACAGTCGAAGCCTGTTGCAAGAGGGCAGTAGGAAGCTTGTGCCACAACCTGTGTTCTGACGGACTATGTCTACATTCATGTAGCGTGCCAAATTACTAAGTAGCCCTAACTTGCTCAAATCATACAAAAGTCTTACTTCAGCTATGGGCTACCAAGCATTCATCTACAAGGGGACACTCGGGAAAGTTAAAATTTGAAATAATGAAAAGGTGCAAATTCAAACCCTCTTCTAAAACTAATTTAATCTTAAACAGAATTATTTTTTAATAAAAGCATCCATGCTCAGGGGCTTTAAACTAATGCGCTCTGAAACAGTATCTTTAGCCTATTCAGATCTGTGCGGGCCAGGAGCGACCCGAGCCCTTTTCCGTGCTGTACGCGGGCTGTGGCCAGCAGCCCGGGCACGCTGGATCGGAGAGGGAGGGCGATGAGCTGGAATTAGGCACAAACGCTTAGCGGTAGTTTTAAAGATTGTTTACTTACACCAAGATGGCAGTGGTGTAGGCTGGAAAACTTGCTTGAGTTGAGGTTACAGACACAGACAACACGGACGGTCTCATGGAGTTTGCTAGGCTCCACGGAACAGAGCTCCAGATGCTCTGGGTGAACGCTCCACCAAAATCAGAATCGGAGATACGTCTTATAAAATTTGCGTTTGAAGACGGGAAGAGGTGGGCGATGGATCAGGTCGCCAAGCTCCTCTGAATCTCACACAGGGTTTCTATTACCCTGCCGTGTATCCACATCCATCTCATGGGGACTCTGGAGTCCTCTTCGGCTTGGGCGGAAACTGCTCAAGCCTCTTATACGGCTAACAGGCCAATCGTTAGCCGCCACGTGGGAATAATTTAAAACTAGCCAATAGCGGGGAACGAATTTACATACCGGTGGTGGGAACTCTTTTGCACCGTGCATTCCTCTTGCAACTTGAGCAATGCACTCTGCAAAAGAAGCTGCAAAAAAAGGCAGGAAACTCGTCCCTGCACCAGGGTTTTCCTCTGCAACAGGAAACTCTCCCGTGCAATGAAGCTGCAAATTGGCGGGGATAATTCTGGTGCCGAAGCACACACAAAATCATGCCTTTGGGTCATGACAAGATCAACTCACAAGTGTTTGCATGTGGACAAGCCCTAACAATTGCAACTAGTTTTTTTAACATTTAATTTCCCAAACCTCTTTTTTTTTTTTTTAACCTCCTTTCCTTCATTTAAACAGATGATGAGCTCTCCCAAGAGATGCAGATTAGTTCAGAGGTCTTACAATGGTAGTTGCCAGGAAGTAAATACTATTAATTGCACCATTAATATAAACATTACTTCAAGTAATGGGCATTTCACTTAATGGCTCTTAAGTGGTTATAAAGTGTTGCCTGTATGTCAACAGGGGAGGGTACTTACACTCTTATCCAAGGACAGAGAGTTGAGGGGAGGGGGGGGGGGGGGTTATCTTGGCCCAACTGCAGTTGAGATATACTTAGACATGGCTTTGAATGCAAGACATTCTCTTCAGGTCTACTCATTTAAGCCAGCTTGAAAGGACCAAATGTTAAACCCAGAACCTATTTCCACAGTGGACTGGAAAGTTAGTATTTGACATTATTACTTGTGTTAAAAGAGCTCAGAGGCTCTGTTGTACCAGGTGCTGTAGCAGAAAGCATCTTACGGTGCTTAGAAATAGCATCAATGGATGCAACAAGCAAAGCCATGACAGCTCTTCTCCCCCAAGAGGAGAGACGATGCCAGGGAACTTGCTTCCAAACTACCTTATTCAGAAGCTTCCTAGTTCCTTAAAGCTCTGGTATATTTAAGGACAACAGTTCACACTTAAGAATATTTGGGACCCAAGAGCACAAGAAAATAGAATGTTTTAGTTGTGTATACAACTTTCACAAACGTCCACGTAGTCACACAGGAGGATGGTAGGACTAAACTTGGCCTAGCACATTAACCCCACTGAAACAAGATTCGAAGTGGAAACTTTGTTTCTCCTGCTTGTCTACAGCTCTACAAGTTTCACACACACCAGTGTAAGAAAGTCACTCATACACAGCAGCTGATTGATAGTGCTGAAGCGTTCAGTGCACAGCAGACGGCCAAGGAAGAGCAGCACATCCATGTGAAGAGGCAAAAAATGTAATTGCCCAATGTGAAGTCTGAACAGAGGACCTGAGCCCTGCACTTAGGAAGTGTCCCCTCAGATTTTTTATGAGAAAAAGTGATCAGGACCCATGCCCTCTTTTTTTGGACCCCTGTGGTGTGTCCAGGCGGGTTTTTAAAATGATAGCAAATGTCTGGGTTTTCTGCTCTCCAGGGCTGTGCTCCAAGCTGGGAGCAGCAGGCAAGGCGATTGGCTGTGGGGGTCGCATGCTCCCTGTGAGCACAAGGCAGAGAAAGAGCGAGAGCGAGAGCGAGAGCGCGCTTGCAATGTGGGAGCTGCTTGGGCAGCAGGGCTGGAGAGGCAGGGGTCTGCAGGTCAGGAGGGCTGGGGGCAGAGGCTGCAGGTCTAAAGTGTGGGTCACCGGCAGTGCTGGGGAGGACACGGGACAACTGTGTGCAGGGCACTGGCAGCACTAGGGTTCTGCAGGCCAAGAGTGAGGGGCACCAGCAGGGCTGAGGAGGCAGGGTCAGGTGGGTCAGGAGGGGCACCAGCACAGCTGGGGGGCAAAGACTGCAGGTCCAGAGTAAAGGATACCGGCAGTGCTGGGAGGACAGGGGCTGCAGGTCAGGAGTTGGGTACAGGGGATGGGATGGGATGGGCAACTGTAGGTTGGGTGTGCAGGCCACTGGCAGCAACAGGGGGCTATGGGTTGGGAGTGAAGGGCACCAGCAAGATGTGGGGGGCAGGGGGATGCAGCCTGTCAGTGAGGGGCAACAGAATGGGCAGAGGCAGGGGCAAGGTACCAGCATGTTACTGTCTCCCCCCCATATTCCCTCTGGTGACAGGTGTCCTCTTTTTTGGACCTGGAAATATGGTAACCTTATCCATGACCATCTCATCTAGAGGACAAAGCTTAGGGCAGGGGTGGCCAAAATAGGGACTTTGTCTGGCCTGTGGTGGGTCCCTTGGTCCTGTCTGGCACATTCCACCACCCTGGGCATGCAGCAGGGCTGGGGCAGCTGGACTTTAGCCCTGGCCCCACAGACACTGGAGGGGGCCCACACTCACAAGCCTGGCCATAGCCCAGTCCCAGACTTGCCCCGGCCAGAGTGGACCAGCTCCAGACCAGACAAGATCCACATGCACAGCCTTGACCCTGGCCCTGCCCTGCACCCTCTCCAGACCCACCTGCCATCACCACCACCACCAGCATCGCCTCTGGGTTGCCCAGCGGTGGCAGTGAAGAGAACCCACAGGGCAGCCCAGATGCAGGCTCCAGGTGGCCAGAGCAAGAAGGACCTAGAAGAAGTGAAATTGCTCTATTATTTTTCTGTAGTCAAAAAAACCTGGTGAAAACTATAAGCCACATTTCTGAAGGGTGTCTTGAGCCCAGCCTAGTTGAATTCCACTGCTCAGAAGGTCGCTGTTACCTTCTGTCACATAAGAGAACTTTTTGGCTGAAGTCGGCCCCCCCCCCAACCAACTATGTAGTTTCCTTATTTGCTGCTCATGTAAAGGAGATGGTTACTACCCAGCTACCTTAAAATCCAATTCCTACGGAAATACTGTCTTCATTAATTATCTGTTCCTAGAGCTACCCATCTTTGCAGTTCTGGGCGGGTGTAAAGCCACACACAGATGTAGGTACCAACAAGCATCTTCTAGAAAAAGGAAGAAGTTAGTCTCTTCTACAAACATGGATGGATAGATTCGTCACCTGCAGACTGGCTGACAAACTTGCTATTCTGAGAAACACCGATATGACTAGTCTCCTACCACCTTGCCAGCTCTAGCAATTAGCAGTTTCCACAAGTTGGAGTGCCAACGGATCAGCGCTTGCAGCAACTGGCCTTGACTTTTGCCAGTGTCTGAGGCTGCAACGCTTCTAGTAAGAGGGCAGAGAGCTGGGTACAACTTGCACAAGTGATATGTCATCACTGAGAAGCTCACGGCAACACAACAGCTGGTCTGACTGCAGAACCAAATTGCACGTTGTCTTTACCATGAACAGCTTCAGAGGAAGCACAGAAAAAACACTGACAATTAGTTGAAGTTACTACCTTACTATTTCTAACACCTGGCAAAAACCATGTCTCCATTTATATTAATCTCCTCTGTACTAACATTATTTCTTTACTTTCCACAAGACCAACCCATTCCCCAGCCTCATAATGTACATTAGGCTTCAACAGTTTTAATCCCAAACAGAACCACCGAGCATTTTACACCATCACTGAAATGCAGCCACTACTGAGGCAGTGGGTGACAGAAGCCCAGAGGTGGAGGGTAACACGGGCCAAGAATACCCTAGCAAAACTCCTACAGCTGTGTCACCGATGCTAAAAAGAGGTCCCTGGAAAAACACCGTGCTCCCAGAGTTTGGAAAAGTCTCCCTTGAAAGACCTCATAAGCCAGAGAGCTGCAGAAAGTTGTTTCCCTTAAAGGACAATGATAAAGTGGTTATGTAGGCAGGATTCGCACCTGCCACACTAGGGAGTCTGTGTCCCCGTCTAATACTTGTATCACAAAGCCATCACATAGCACATGTGGGCTACTCCATGGGCATTACTTGGCACTGTCATCTTAAAAGTTCAGGGAACAGCCAGGATACATAATATTGTTTAGGGATGGAAAAATGTATCCCGACTACATAAGCAATGTCTTGTGCTCGGGGGTCTTAAACACCTCCAAGCATGGAGAGTCCACAACCTCTGTGGGTAGCCTGCTTTACTAACCTCATGAGAATTTTTCTCCTAATATCTAACCTAAGCTTCCCTTGCTGCAACTTGAGCCCATTGCTCCTTGTCCTGTCATCTGCCACCACTAAGAACAGTCCAGCTCCAACTATCTGAAGCAGGATTTACAGAGGAAGGCTACTATTACATCCCCTTCCAGTCTCCTCTTCTGCAGACTAAATCAGCCCAGTTCCCTCAGCCTCTCCTCACAAGTCATGTTTCTCAGCCCCCGAGCCATTTTTGTCACCCTCTGCTGGACTCTCTCCAATTTGTCCACATCCTGTCTGTAGTGGGGAGGAGGGGGCAAAACTGAATACAAGACTCCAGATGTGCCCTGGAGAATCACTTCCTCAATCTGCTGGCAAAGCTCCTACCAATGCAGCCCACGATGCCGTTAGCCTTCTTGACAACAAGGGCACACTGCTGGCTCCTACTGAGTGTATTGTCCACTGTCACCCCCAGGTCCTTTTCTGTAGAGCTATTGCTTAACCAGTCTTTTCATCTTTGTCTTTCCACACTGAGTGCATCCAGTGCCACCAACCCAAGTGTTAATAACACCACTGAAGAAGTTGGGAAACATTTCAAATGAAACCAAATCCAGTAGCAGTGCTCCCAATGACATTTAAGGTAGCCAAGTCCAATTAGTCCATTTTGTCCATCTTCCTCAGTCATTTTAGGATTGTACCCAGCACTCAGCTCTGTAGCATTTCAAAGCTACTATTTCACAATGCAATTCCAGCTGGCGCCAACAATATGGCTGGTGAGTAGTTCTAGCATTGTGGGAATACTAGGAAACATGCAGTGAAATTATCAGGAATCGGGGTTTAAAACAAGCAAATAGAAGTTTTTTTTCCATGATGCACAGTTAACTTGTGGATAGTTGTTGCCATTGGGGTGAATAATTTAGTGAAGTTCAAGGAAAGATCAGACAAGCTCATATAGGATGGGTATGAAACACAAGAGTCGGGCTACGACGTCCAAATTAGAAATTCCCAAGCCTCTAAATGCTGAGAATTGAAGGGAAGAGGTGCAGGGAATGGATCAGCCTGGATAGACCCTGCATAAATACTCAACTCAGCACTGTGAATTATAGGATACTGGGCTAACTGGACCTGTGGTCTGATCTACACCAGCGTCTCGCGTATGAGGAGGTGCCCCAAGCAGAGAGCCATGGGTACAATTCTGCTAGGAACAAACAGTGAAAAACATCTTGACTTCTCATATTGTCTGATAAGAGGAACCAGTAAGTGTTTCAAGGCACTACTTTGTAAGTGGCTAGAAACTTGCACTAAGTGTTTGGAAACCTGGAAATGCAGCTACTGCAGATGTTCAGGAAATGTCCTGTTAAGAGATATTCACTCTACCTCATCTGCATTATTTTCTTTGTGGTTCAAAGCATGTATTTCAAGAGACCCTATGAGACCGCTACTGCTCCTCTGAGATGTTATTGTACCTTTGTGTGATAAGCAGGCTAACACCAAATCTTTCCTAAGCATGAAAAAAGCCACCAAATTAAAATATCCCTAAAACAAAACCCACACAGTCACAGGCAATTCAGTGTTGCATAGAAAAACCCCAAAGGAAAAAAAAAAAAAAAAAAAAAGGAGTTAAGTGTTTCCATTCCTACCACACACATACACCTCTATCACTCTACTCTTCCCCTTCAACATCCAGGCCAAGAAATGATACACACCAGGTTGCTACCTGGAAAGGCAAGGGGAGATTCTGATACACTATGGAAAATGCATGGTCTCTGCAGAGCAATTTATAAAACCTTCAATAAAAATATAGCCAGCCTTAGGCTCACACAACTAGTTATACTTGGAAGTTCCTCTTAAACCCACGCTTGCCCAAACATATCTGCTTTTGTTCTTTGAAAACACACCCAGCTCTACAGCACAGAAAAGAGGACAGGAACTAGAGTGTGTGGTTTCTCAGAAGCCGCTAGACAGCTCCCAGAGTGGGCTACCTGACCACGCTGACACCCCCAGTGCAAGCCAGGTAAACACGGTCACTTTTACAACTGAGTTAAGAGTGCATTTAACTAGATGCTGAGGATTCTTCTTTGCAAGCTGAGCAGCTGTGCCAAGAAATGAAGAAAATTCTGTTGATCTGACCAGAAGACATTCCACAAATGCTCCATTTAAACAAAAAAGCTGGACAGTCAGTCTGCAAAAAGATAACAAGCTTCAATCCCTGCACTCCAAAAAAATCAGATGAAGCTTTGACAGACAACTGAATGGTTGCAAGCCAAATCCAAGCCTAATGCATTTGAAGAATAGCTCCATGCCCAAAGTTCACATTCCAGCTGTGAAAAACTCTCAGTCTTCTTCCCTGCCCCAGACTGTGGGCGCAGGGAGGGGGAAGAGAGGGAGAGGAAAGTGCCCTATTTGATTCAGGCTCTGGATGCCTATGAACATCTTATACTGAAAGCCTTGTAAGCATGGCCACAGTTATAATATATTTGCATTTCCCACCCTACATTCTGGAAAGCAGCAGCTCAATGTCACAGAGTGGAGTTAAAACTTCCTCAGCTCCAGGCCTGCTCAGCAAGTGGCCCAATAGTGGACAGATGGGGTCTGTTTGCAACAGTAGTTTTAAAGGGCTTTGCTTCCTCTTCGCTAGCCAGGAGTGACTGATGCTATAAGGCTCCAGTGAAACTTTGTCAAACAAAAACTATGGAGTTTGAAGCTTAAACTATCAACCAACCCTGCCTTAAGAATCAAGGATGCTTGAAGCCATCAGCTCCCTGTATGCTAAGAATGGTGAAAGCAGTTTGCCAAAATACCTTCATTTACACAGAGATTAAACAGGACCATCATGTCCTGCCTTTCCAAGGCCTCCCTGAAGCAGCTAGGCCATTAAATTAGAGCATTTGGCCAGAAAGTACCTAAACCATGCCCATCGGGAATGGTTTCAGATTCAAATCACCTGCTCTGAGCTAGACATCCACCTGTAATTGTTTCTGAAGAGATGAGAGAGTCAAATAAAGGTGGACCAGTCTGCCCAGAGGATTACCTTACAACTGAGTCTGGGGGCAGGGAAGAACCTTAGGCACCTTCTCCAGTGCTTCTTTGGCACCAATGTGCCTTGTTGGCACTCAGTGACTACCAAATTACTCATCTGATTTGCAGTCATCAGAACCAATAAACACAACAACAAACCTTCCATATCTAACAAGCTTCCCATCTGGCAAGAGAAGGACCTTAATAAAGCTTAGAGTAAAGAAAGAAATACTATGAGGGTTTTACAGGATTTCAATTTTCCAAACCAAGGACCCCAAATCCCACACCTCTTACTGATTCCAGAGGAACTATTCATGGAAGATCCCATCAACTTCACACACAGTAAAGCAAGCCTCCCTTGAGGAGTGGCTCCGCTGAAGTCACTTAGATGTGTAGCATCTTGCTCTGGGTAAGGGGAGCATAACGTGAATAAGGATCAAGTCTCAGATGAGTGTTGCTTTTATTCACCTTTGCCCCACTTCCAATTTACAATCTAGATAGAAAGCATAAAAATCTACAAATGCAAGAGGATCACACACAGCAGTTTGCAGTTCAGGCAGTGTGTATATTTTTTCCCTATGAAAGAAAGACAACCCATTTTATTACCATTCCCAGAAGCTTCACAGTGACAACAACAGAACATTTCAGATGATCTGCCGGTCTCAATATCAGTCACCACTCAGACATCCTGCACGGTACTGCAGCCTCAGCGAAGCACAGAGTGCCATTCCCCCCACCCGTCCCATGTGCAATCTGCACTACGCTATTCACTGAATGCTAATTAGAGCACATCCAGTGAGAAGCATCTTGGCGAGAGGTTATGAGCTCAAGTGTAACAAGAGTTGATCTTCTGTTACAATAAAACACTGTTTTTATTCAAGTTGGAGCAGTGGTCTATTTTAGGGAAAAACAAAACAACACAAAAAGCATGAATAACTAGAGACCCCAGAAATGGCAGAGTGAAACAACTTCTTTTGAGGGTTCAGCATTCAGCTGCAGATCAGACATCTATCGTTAATGCAGATCTCCAAAGAAAAAAGCCAAAAGGGGTTAGAGTAGCATTGTTAGGATATGACAGAGGTATTTGTAATGGGGCTGAACTGCTAGAAGCCAGCCTCCAGGAGACTTGGATCAGAAGGGGCTATAGAAAGGGCTCTAACAGCTGCACCATCATGTGGCTCTACTTTTAGGACTCCACTAGAGGAGGGAGGATGGAGAGCATTGTTTGAAACAAAGCCTCAGAATTGTCCATCTTCCCAGTGAAGTGGAACTGGAAAGGCAAAAATCTTTCCTAGTCTGTTCTGGTACAGGCATCCCGCATCTTACGCGCATTTAACTTGCGCGAACTCAACTTCACGTGGGTGGGGAGGGAGGGCAGGGCTCGAGTCTGCACACAGCGCTGCCGCTTACCTGGAGGCCCGGCCACCACCACGCTGCCAGCGGTGACTGCCTCTGCCTCCAAAACCTCCCGCCGTCGCCATGGAGCTGTGCCCGGAGCTGTGTGGCCGGCCGCCGGGCACAGTGGGGGCCAGGCAGCATGCAGTTATCCCCACCACCACCCTGCGCTGCGCCACTGCTGCTGGCTGCACAGCTCTAAGCGCAGCTCCGCGAGGTTTTGGAGGCAGAGACAGTAATGGGGCTGGCACGGTAACATGCAGTTTCACTATATGCGATTTTCATCTTTACGCGCTGCCTTTAGAATGTAACCCCCGCGCGCAAGATGCAGGATGCCTGTATATTGTAATAGGCCACCCTTTTCACCCTAGAAGTACTAGAAGTTTAATAAGCTAGAAGTACTTTTTCCTCAAGTATGCTACAAAATCAGAAATAGGCAAAATGATTCATAGATCGTTAAGAGGCCGGAAGGGACCTCGGAAGATCATCAGGTCCAGCCCCCCAGCGGGAAAGACAACTGGGGTCCAGTGACCCCAGCAGGATGTCCATCCATAGAATCATAGAAGTAGGGTCGGAAGGGACCTTGTAGATCTTCAAGTCCGACCCCCTGCCTGGGCAGGAGGAAAACTGGGCTCAAATGACCCCAGTCAGGTAGGCATCAAG
>NW_005842447.1:166794-173514 GCF_000455745.1 Alligator sinensis
CATTGGCTATCGTGGCCAACCACTGGCAGCATGGTGGTGGCCGGGCCTCCCGGTAAGCAGCAGTGCTGCGTGCAGACTCAAGCCCCACCCTTCCTCCCTCCCCGCTGTATTGGGTCGAGTACCCGTAGGACTATTAGGCCCATGTTTCCCCGAGGACCTGGGCCCCAGACAGTCCCTTCTCGGGGTGGTGGCAGCACACATTACTCCCGGACTCTGCAGTGGGGCTTAGGCGCCCCTGGAGAGACACATGGAGTCCAGAAGGTGGACAGGCGGGGTGAGGTGGGAGGCTCAACGCAGGAGCTCCCCTTACTATCCTGCCACAGCTAGCATGGCCCCCTGAGCCAAAGGGGGCAGGGAGGGGATTTATTCCTCCCCCTACGCCCCCGGGGGACCACAGTCGGGGTCTACCAGCCCCGACCACTGCCTCTAGGTGCTTGCCCAATGCAGGGAGCAATTGACAAATAAGCTCCCTCCCTGCCCACTTCACCAGACACTGGAGGGAAGGGGAAATAGACCTCATCCCTGTCCCCTTCACCTAAGGGGTCATGCCCCTACCCCTGGCCCTGCCCCTGGAGTGGCAAACAGGGAGCGCCAGGCAGATCCCAGCCCAGGTCTGTGCCAGTGGGACAGGAAGGGGGAACTGGCCAGGTCAATCCAGGCTACTGCTGGGGCCTGGCCATGCCCCCCCAGCACAGCTTCTCTGCAGCTGAGGGTACACTAGTGCCCCCCACTGTCTGGGCTGAGCCACTGCAGGCATGTGCCTGCATTTTGGCCAGCCTATGGGCAGCAGCCCCTGTCATGGTGTCTCGCGGAGCACAAACCTCTTCCTGGCAGTGGGGTTGCATTGTGGGTGGAAGCAGGGAGGGCAAAGCTGCTGCAGACTGTGGGGCTAACGGCAGCGCGCTAGGGGAGTTTGTGGGGGGACTATGGCCACCCCTCTGAGCCCTGGTGCCGCCACCACACCCCGTGCAGTCTGCATCAGCTCTACCCACGCCCCCCTGCCAGGAAGAGGCTTGTGCTCCCTCAGGCACCATCATGAGGCTGCTGCGCCTGTCAGGGTCCCTGCCCCCTTGCCACTCCAGCAGGGATAGGGATGTAGCCAGAGGCTGGCTGACATGGTCCCCTTAGGTGAAGGTGGCAGGGAGGTGGTTTATTCTGCTGCTAGCCCCACCCAGGGAGTAACAGGCGGAGGCAGCGGCTGACAGACATTTGCTGCAGTCCCCAGGGGGAAAGGGGACAGAGGGAAGAATTAACCCCTTCCCTGCCTGGCTGCAGGTAAGCATCAGATGCAGTGACCAAGGCCTGGCTGGGGCCCCTGGGGGGGGGGGAGGGGGGAAGAGGGGGAAAGGGACATAAACCCCCTCCCTGCCCCCTTCACCCGAGGGGGCCACAGCAGGCCAGTGCCTGGCCATGCCCCTGCCCGGGCTAGAAAACAGAGGGGCAGGGCCAGCCCTGCTCTCCGGAGCAGACAGCACAGCCCAGTCCAGGGCTCCTGGAGGACTCCGGTTTAGCTTAAAATGAGGAAGGAGTCTGGGACAGAGGTTGCATAAACCGGTTTGACCTATTTCAGTTGAGTTTGATACTACATTCAACCAGATTTATCTTAAACCACTTTCAGACATTTTGAAACTGGTTTATGTGCACTGAACTTCCATTTCATTACAGATTTAAACCAGTTTCTGGTCACTTAAACTGGTTTATGTGTAACTTCTGTCCCTAGCTGTAGAGGTCAATGGGACTGTGCACATGTATGGAGTTGTTTTCAAGCCTGTAACCTCACAAAGCTCTGTAGTTTTCCTGTATGTCTGTGAAGTGCTTGGTAGTTTTACCTTTGTTACAGTAAAAAGCCCACATGAACTCTCAATACCCTATTTACTGAATGTGGAGAAGAAATAATAGCATCCTCAGTTGGAAGAAAAAACTATTAGGCCGTCTCCTTCTATAAGAGACATTTTACTGACAGCCTTAACTTCTGAGATGAACTCCAGTGGTAATATTATCTGGAAGTGTATTAGACCCTCATGGAAAAAACTCAGGATACAGAGCTAAAACAGTATGTATATACAACCCTTGGGCACTAAGTCACATTTGTAATCCAAACATTCCCAAAATAAATCTCAGGGCATGCAACTGGGAAAATAAATTGAATTTTGAAAGCAGAATACTTGAGGATTAACTAGCTGCAGATAAAAGAAATATACAAGCAATTAAAATATTTGTAGGTTAAGAGAAGTGTTATTTATGGAACATATGTTGCTTCTATTGACCAGACTTTGGCTGTGAAGTGTTCTCATATACTAGATTTCTTTCTTCTCAGAGTGCAATTCTGGTTTTTGAAAGGTTATTCATCTATTTCCTCACATTTCCTCCCTCCCCTGCCCAATCATCTGGAGAAGTAAACCAGCAATAAAAAACAAAGAGACTCAAATTGCCAAAGAAATCACAAATTTGCGTGTGCGCAATTCTCAGAAACGTTTACTGCCTGCAGCACCTGTTGATCTCTGCTAGAATTGCTAGTACTCGGCACTCCTGAGAGTACATCCAGCACATTTCAAAACAGGGGGAGCAAAGTCAGAAGTGATTTATGTAACTTCCCAGGAGGGGGAAGAGAAACACGATTCCATTGTAAAAAGGAACAATTAAAAGAGTCACAATGCTGTTGGCCTGTCCCAGTGCTGAGCACAGAAGAGCAAAGGAACTTTGAGACCCTTTATGCTTCCCGTAATCCCATTCAGGGGCAGGTGCAGTCCCTAATCAGAAGACCCACAGATACTTTATACTCCTCTTCTCATACCAGTCTTGCTAGCCCCAACCTGGACCCCCTCTCTCAACCCCCAACTCTACACATGCCTATGCCAAGGAGCAAAGATATAGAGAAGAGATCCTTTATATAGCATTTCTTCTTTATGACCCATTTCACTCCCTTTACACCAGACAAGTACACCATCCACTTTTAAGGATGAATTGTGATGAATTGACCCTGGACCTTTAAGAGTAGCATATCTGGATATTGTAAACTTGGATCACAGGTAATCCGGTCATAATGTATTTCACAAGAGATGACCCCCATCTTGTGTGCTATTTATTAGAATATGCCGACTCTCTTGCCATCAAGATGTACAAGAAAAGGGAAAAAGGGAAAGAAAAAAAAAAAAAAAAAAAAAAAAAAAGTTTCTCAAGGTGCAGTAACATTTATTAAAAGGATTCAGAGTCTTAAAAAAGCACTCAAGAATACAGGAGGCATGGACTGCAATAGAATAGTCCACGATCCTTGAAACAAGAGTACATGCTTCTAGCTTTGAAGCTATTGAACAAGAGACAAAATAAAGACACACATACACACCTAAAAACAAAACAACAAGCAGCAAGGAATTTGGTTTAGGGAGATGGGAATACATTCAGAATGGTTTTCTAAGGGGTCACACAGATCCAGAGCCAAGGGGTGAAACAGCCGTGAGTTCAGCTACTGACCAACTGGACAGTCACGTCAGTCTGAGATTCATCAGACTGAGTGAAATCACAGCTGAGAATAGTGTCAGCTGAGAAGCGTTAAAACACTGATTTATCTGGCCTTCATCCACCTCCGCACATTGAGGTTGAGAGAAATAGGGCTTATATGCATCAGTGGGACAGAGTTAAGCAAAAATTAGATTTCCATGGCAACAAGCTACAGCCTCAGTCAGAAAGGCCTGCTAAGAGTTGTGAGGCAATGTGCTTTGTAGACACAGATTTTAAATGTTAGACAGCTCTAGATACCAGCTTATGTACATACACAAATATACTGTGCACCAGATCCTCTGCTGGCATAAAGGAGGCTTCAGTAGAGGCAGGCTTATTTATACTGCATGAAAATAAAGGCCCGATATTTAAATTAAGCCCCCCCTCCCCCTCAAAAAATAAAATAAAATAAAAATCACACAGTACAGGAATACAATACAGAGGACTAATTTCTAAGAAACGGTGAAATGCAAACCCTGCAAAATGACCATTTCATTAGCTAAATGCTTTTTCTTTGTCTGCTGTAAAGAAGCTCATGCCGGCAGAGGAGCAGGCCACTTGAGGATTGCAGAATGCTGCGAATTACTAAGTGGGCCCGGGATACTGCAGCACAGGATTGACCGAGTCCGTTGTAATCCGTACACTGCTTCCTCAGGCCATACTGTTAGGGGTGCCATGTGAAGTAGTTAACTGCAAATAAAATGGCACTTATCAAACCTAAACTGAGAGCCTGAACTGTTAAGCACAGTTCTTCCAGTGCACAAGGCCTATGGCCAAACTCTCCATCTCTACAACTCACTTTCCTCACAGTTAAACCAATGCTTTCTGATGATCAGGAGACCCAAGTAGTGCTCCAAAAATACGACATTACCAATACTGTATTTGGTGACAATTTTAAAGAAAACTCTTACCCTAGTACTTTGGTGCTACATCTTCTGGTGCTTATTTGGGAGGCATGCATGCATGCCTAAGGTCTATGCAACTCGAGTAGTCTCCTTGACCGAAATGGGGTTACTGGCACTGGATGAAGTTTAGCAAATGCAGAAGCAGCAGAATTCCAAGTAGTAATATCCGAGCGCGTTAGCAAATCTTTACCCTGCACGGACGAAGATGACATACTTGCCACGCTTCTATTAAGTACAATAATTAATGAAATTCTGCTATGAACCTATAAACAGGCCACTTAAATCATGCACGAGAAGAATGAGCAATGTAAAAGGTCCATTTCAAAATGTTTTAATAACCTCGAAACGTAACTAAAAGCTGCTTAGATGCACTAATTTATAAGAAAAATGGTTTTTCAGTAATATTTTGAACTAGTACAGAGCACTACCACTTCAAATTCACCCAAGCATTGGCTGGCTAATATAAAGAGTCCTAGAAGAGTCTTTCCTGAATTCAGGATAAGGTGAACACTAGAAAGAACGATCTTAGAAACTGCAAGACTCACTCAGCCATGGAAGAAGTTTAATACTCTTATACTTAGGATTGTGTATTGGTAGCTGATAATCCTCTCTTACTAAGTGGTATAAGAACCGAAACAGTAAGTTACACCCACTTGCACAGAACCCCCAGCATAAAATAAACTGCTTAACAATAACTTGTTTATTCATCCATTTGTTTAATTGTGAAAACACAATGATAGTTTCCTATTGTTAATGCATTTGCTAAGCTTAAGCAAAACAACCCCTCTAAAATGCTTGCTCTGCTTAGCAAGGAAAAGAAGTGCCTTGTATTACTGTTGTCTAAACAGACAGGGTAATTAAAAATTGCACTGCAGTGCATTTGAAAATTGACTATTGTTTGGACGAGCTGAACTCCTCCAGCTTAACACTTTATTTATTTTAACTGTAATCTTGATAGAATAAATAACTATAAATGAGAAAAAGATCTGTCTCTAAAACTTGAGTTAGTCGAGGCTGTGTGGGGATTGCATTTTGGACTTCTTTACACTCTAGGTATGTACTACACATTTCAAAGAGCAAACACTTTTCTTTAGGTCACCGAGATATTTATCTTATATTAAATACATCTCTTTGAAGCCCCAAAAATATTTTATTGGCATTTGATATGTACGCCTACATTTATAGGCAAGAGCTGTTTCCCCTCCATCCTGATGGCAAGTCACAACGTTTGACACGTTTTTTCAGGACCATGGCATCCAACACATCCACCGTTTCCACAGGTGTGCTTAGGGCCGGTCCGTTTACGGGGACTAAAACCGGAAGGCACTAGCTGTTAATAGGGCTAGTCCGTTATCATTGTGCCAAAAGATCAGCTAGTAAACCAGATCAAGAGACGCGTGGGTACACCGTTACTGAAAAGCAATCAAGAGGAAGCAGGACCGTAGCAGGAAGAAATCAAGGTTAAAGTAGCTCGTAACTGGGTACGAGGTCCGGGACAAAGTCCCATCAGCCTTTGCCCCAAAAACCAACCTACAAACCTGTTTTGCCTCACCCTCGGAAGCCACTAGCATCTCAGGACACACGAGCCTTTCGGCCCCAAAGCTGAGGCTCGCCTGACTCACCTGCTTTAACAGGAACTTGTCTTCGGCATTGATCTTGAGGGAGATCGCCAGGTGGATGGCAGAGAGGACCACGCCGCTGATGACCGCCGCCCGCATCCTGACGGGCAGCAGCGTGTAGATGCTGTAGATGAAGAAGACCGTCCACCAGATGCCCTCGGAGGCACTCCTGGGCCACACCAGCAGCACGCCCACGACCTGCACGGCCAAGATCACCAGGATGACCGAGTAGCACACGAGCCACATGTGGTCCTGGTGGAAGTCATTGCGGTTGCACACGGCACCCAGCACCACCATGAGCAGGATGGCGGTGGACAGCACCGCCACATAGGGTACCTTGTAGTGTCCGTAGACCGCGTGGAAGATCAGCATGACCACGCACACCAACACCAGCACCGCCATGAGCATGGTGAGGCTGCTCTGGTTGAGCCGGAAGAAGTAGCGCTGGTAGAGGCGCTCCAGCTTCTCCGACTGGAACTTCTTCGACCTGAAGATCTGCAGCAGCCCGCCGCAGCAGCTGCCCACGGAGAACGCCGCCGCGTCCGAGTCCCCGTCGTCCTCCTCCTCCTCGTCCTCCTCCAGCTCCTCCGCCTTGGCCTTGCCGCGCCGATCCTCCAGCCCCAGCTCCACTGAGCGAGGCCGCACCTCGCCCTGCTCCCCGAAACGCCGGGGGCTGGCAGCGGCGGCGCCCCCCCCGC
>NW_005842447.1:174305-228420 GCF_000455745.1 Alligator sinensis
GGGCAGCTCAGGGCTATGGCGGGGGCGGGGTGGGGGGGAGTGGGAAGGGAGCGGCGCTTGCAAGGATAATGGACTCCCTCAGCCCTGCCTGGCTAGGGGTGCGGGTGGCTTCCGACTTTTTGGGGAGCAGGAGTTAAGGGGGGGTGCACCCTGAGCGCAGTGGTGCACCCCTGAGTGTGGCAATGCATCCCCTGAGTGCGCCGGTGCACCCCCCGAGTGTAGTGATGCACCCGTGAGTGGGGTGGTGCACCCCCCAAGTGTGGCAATGCATCCCCTGAGTGTGACCGTGCACCCTGAGTGTAGTGATGCACCCCTGAGTGGGGGGGTGCACACCCTGAGCGCAGCAGTGCATCCCCTGAGTGTGGCGGTGCACCCCCCAAGTGTGGTGGTGCACCCTGAGTGTGGCAGTGCACCCCAAGTGTGTTGGTGCACCCCGAGTGTGGCAGTGAACCCCTGAGTGTGGCAGTGTACCCCAAGTGTGGTGGTGCACCCCGAGTGTGGCGGTGCACCCCCAAGTGTGGAGGTGCACCCCGAGTGTGGTGGTGCACCCCCCCAAGTGTGGCAATGCACCCCTGAGTGGGGCGGTGCACTCTGTGTGTGGCAATGCACCCCCAAGTGTGGTGGTGCGCCCCCAAGTGTGGCAATGGACCCCTGAGTGTGGCAGTGCACCCCAAGTGTGGTGGTGCACCCCAAGTGTGGCAATGCACCCCCGAGTGTGGTGGTGCACCCCCCCGTGTGGCAGTGCACCCCAAGTGTGGTGGTGCACCCATCCAAGTGTGGCAATGCACCCCTGAGTGTGGCAGTGCACCCCCCCGAGTGTGGCAGTGTACCCCCTGAGAAAAGGCACCGCCGACACTGACACTGCCGGTGGCGCCCGCGGGTGGTCATTGCTCGCCGCAGACACTGCCAGCAGTGTTGGGGGTCTGCGATCGCTGCTGACCAACAACGACACTGCCAGCAGGCGGGCACCAAGCTCGCCTCTGGGGGCACTTGGTGTTGATGCCTTGGAATAACCAGAAACGAGGGTCAGGAGCCGATGGAGCAGGTGTAGGTTGGGCATCAGAAAGAATCTGGAACGGGCTCCCAAGGGAGGTGGTGCTCTCCCCTACCCTGGGGGGTCTTCAAGAGGAGACTGGGCAAGCACCGAGGAAGGCTTGATTTGGCCGTGCAAATCTGAGAGACCAGTATTTAATTCTAATGACTACGGGACTAAAGAAACGTCTTTTCCTTTTTTTAAGCTACTTTGTTGTGTGTTTTTATACACAAGCTCTAGACAGTTAATGCACATTCTAGTAAAGTTATGTTTTTGCTTTGAATAATGCAGCCCTAGGTTCCTAATTTACTGAAGTTTATTTTTACCTTGAGGAAAATGTGTGTTGTGTTTTATGGGATGATGCACCTGCACTCCCCCTTTCAAAGTCCTAGAGGAGCCCATGCTTTGGTTAGTTTATAAGGTACAAATCTACCTCACCCATGGGCAGATCCAGGATTTTGAAAAGGAGGATACAGATAGTGTGGCACAGCATCACCTATAACACAACATGTACTCTTCTCCAGTTAAAGAAATACAAGATGCTTTTCTGATATGCTTGGGAGCAGTTTAAGATCAAAGCAAACACAAATATAACTTTTGTAATGTTCAAGATTATATCTAAAGTTTTCTTAAAAACACAACAAACTAGGCAAAAAAAAAAGATACATCATTGGTCCCCTCTCTTGTGTATGGCCTCAGAAATCAGCTTCCAAATCTCTGAGCCACTGCTTGGCGTTACCGTTCGATGTGCAGACTCCAGCTGCCCCGTCTGGGCATTTGTAAAGACTGCAGCTTTCGATCAAGTGCTGTGCTGTGCTGTTTGTTGGACCCCGCAGTCACACGGGGCTGTCCAAAATGTACAGCTTGTGAAGTGCTGTTTTGAAGTGTCCGTGTCCAGATCTCAATGTGTTCAGCTTGACCCAAGCTTCTCTGTCAAAGTTGTACCTAAAGGGGGACTTGTTTGGTGTTGGTATAAAACACTGTAGAAATAGGTCTGATCTTTCTCAGCAATCGGCCCACTCCATTGCCACCCACTGGTTTGGTTCAACATCCTCAATCTCTTCCAGGAGCTTGTGGGCTTCATGTAAAAAAAGGGGTTTTGGATCTTAAACCTCCATCTATTCAGGTCTTCAGTTAACAGGTGATGGAGCAGGTGATTTCTGTCATCTCTTGCCTCTATAGGCAGTAATGATGTTAGAGTTTTTCTTATATCTAATGCCCGACAGTACAGGGAGTGCATCTGTGTATAAGTTGTGCAGCCTGTTATGAGTCTCAGTGCACTGTTAAGTGCAATGTCGAGCTTTTTAGTGTGACAACTTGATCACACAGGAGCACAATATTCTGCTGGGGCAGCAGTGGTGGTTCTGAGCACTTTGAAGTTGGCACCATGTCGGGCCATCTTAAGCCAGCTATCCATGCAGAGTTTACTGCTGACCTGAATATGTTTATAGGTGAGGGAATTGTCTAATGCAATTCCTAGGTAGCTTGGGGGTACACTCATGGGAAAGGATGTGGTTGCCTACTCTGATATTCAACTTGTTCCTGGCTTGACAACTATCCAGGTGGAAGAATGATGATACCGATTTACTGATGTGCAACTTTAAGCACCGCTTGTGAAGACAGTCAATGATAAATTCCATGTCAGTACTCAGTATCTTTTCCAGATCATGTCACTTCCTTGGGCTACTATGGCAATATCGTCTGCGCACATGTATTGCTTGGAAGTTGTATGCTGAAAGACTGAGACATATGCACTGAAAAGTATTAGTGACTCTTGTGGGTCATTAGTCCTGTAGGGTCTAGACCCTGAGGGTCATTAGTCCTGTAGTCATTATAGTTAAATGTAGATCTCTTACTCAGAGATCTAGCCTTTTTGAGCATTCTGGCAGTGCCTCCAAGGCTTCACGTTCAGTCATTCCTATGCCGAGGTTAATTTACCACACCTAAGTTAAGTGTTTTTAGTTCTAGCTAAAAAAAATCTGCAGGGCTGTGAAATAAAAAAAGACATTACCAGGAATAGCTAAAAGACAGCAAAATTGCAGAAGAATGGGTAGTTTGAGTAGTGGAACAGAAAGATCATTACAAAGGATAGAGAGTCGTTAACAACTGTGGAGAGGGAGATTAGCCTGAATCAGGGAGATGACAATGAGTCATGAAGTTAATTAATTGTCTCAGCTCTGCCTGGATAGAAATTAAGCTGCCCCTCCCAGCAGTTGGTTTTAAACTTGGGGTGGAGCAGGAATCAAAGGAGGGGTGCAACTGCACCCCCTCCCCCATATCTACCCCGACCTATCTTCTCCTTGACTTCAGACAAACAGGAGTAACTGCCTCTCTGATCTCCAGTGTTGCAGCTGTGCATGCCACATGCTACCTAAGCCCCTCTGAAGAGGCTTGACTGAGAAAGCACGGTGTGCCTGTTCTCAGGAGTATGCTCATCCCAAACAGGTGTACAAGTCTCATACGAGGTGTACAACTTGTCTGTCATGTGTAAGATGGAAACTAGAGCATCCTTGAATAAAACACTCTCTCTTAAGCAGAGAAGAGCTGCTCAGATGATTAGAGGCCTGAAGAGCAAGCCATACAAGGAAAGGCTGGCAGATATGGGACTGTTCAGCCTAGAAAAGAGAAGACTTCAGGGGGATTTATTTGGTGGCAGCTCACAAACCTATCGGGGTGAGCAGCCGGGGCTAGGTGAACAACTATTCACTACAGCGCCCAAGGGGAAAACCAGGAGCAATGGTTATGAACTCCCTAAAGAAGGTTTTAGACTGGATATAAGGAAGACCACCTTTATGGTTCATGTGTCCAGACTCTGGAATAAACTCCCAGCAGGGGTGGTGCAGGCATCTACCCTGAAGATCCTCAAAAGGAGACTGGACCCACACCTTGCCAGGGTTATCTGACCCCAAGAGTCTTGCTGGATCCTATGATCTCACCAGGTCCCTTCCAGCCCTAAACTTCTGTGAACCTGTGAGTAGCCCCTTTATTTAAATTGCAAGGTTTTGTGTAGGAGCAAAACCAGGGTCCCAGCCTGGGAGCTGGTTCCTTGCTTTTGAATACACTTTGTAAAGAAAACATTGTCCACTGAATCAAGAAAGTCAAGTGACATCCTTTCTAGCTGCATCCATAACAACCCTATGCTCAAATTAGGTTCTTTGAGCCTACCCATGGTACATACTAATTTTATAGTAATTTTTTGTTGTATCACTGACCCTACATGTTGAAAAATTATGCAGTCAGCCTCCAATCATCATGAGTAATGAGATTTAAAAATAAATCAATCAATCTGGAATCTTCTCATTTGCTTCCTGTTCTTGAATATCTTGGATAGAGATTTGAAAACTTTTTTTTCTGCAGTGAGGAAGATTAGAAATGTACTTCCAGCATCCAAAATGAATGTGACCTTTGCAGACATTACATTCATCATGATTATTGGTAACACACCACAGATTAAATAATTTTATCATACATAAAATGGCAAACCAGCAGCACATTTAATGTGGAACATTAGCCCTTAATTCAGATGTGGATCCTAATGTGAAACATTTTTGTGGCTAGTTAGGGTACTTTAAACTGAATGTGCATCAGGAAATCAATAGGCTCCTCTCACCTGGTACTTGTAAACCCACATATGGGACAGTCCCATTGGGCTGCCCCACGCATGAGATTAAATTTGCAGAGGGAGTCCAGTGACTCTCCTCCCCCCAGCACCTGTACATTTGCAAAACGGGGGAGAAAGTGAGCAGCCCTCAGTGCTGAAAGAGCAGGTTAAGGGCTATTTAGCAAAGCTGGACATGTACAAGTCCATGGGGCTGAATGCAGTGCATCCAAGAGCGCAGAGGGAGTTGGCTGATGTGACTGCAGAGCCACTGGCTATTATCTTTGAAAACTTTTGGCAATCAGGGGAGGTCCCAGAGGATTGGAAAAGGGCAAATATAGCACCCATCTTTAAGAAAGGGAAGAAGAAGGATCCAGGGAACTACAGACCAGTCAGCCTCACCTCAGTCCCCAGAAAGGACCCCAAGGAATCCATTTCTAATCACTTGGAGGAGAAGGCAGGGATTAGGAACAGCCAGCATGGACATACCAAGGGCAAGTCATGCCCTGACCACCTGATTGCCTTCTATGATGAGATGACTGGCTGTGGGGAAAGCAGTGGACGTGATATACCTTGACTTTAGCAAGGCCTTTGACACCATCTCCCACAGCAGTCTTGCAAGCAAGCTGAGGAAGTATGGATTGGATGAATGGATTGTAAGGTGAATAGAAAGCTGGCCGTATTGTTGGGCTCAATAGGTAGTAATCAATGGCTCAATGTCTAGCTGGTAGCCAGTATCAAGTGGAGTGCCCCAGGGGTCCACCCTGGGGCCGGTTTTGTTCAGGATCTTCATTAACAATCTGGAGGATGGCATAGAGTGCACCCTCTGCAAGTTCATGGATGACACTAAGCTGAGGGGAGTACTAGATACATTAAAGGGTAAGGCTAGGATTCAGAGTGACCTAGACAGATTGGACTATTGGACCAAAAGGCATCTCGCAAGGTTCAACAAGGACAAATGCAAAGTCCTGCACTTAGAACAGACCAATCCCCTGCACCGGTGCAGGCTGGGGGCTGTCTGCCTGGGCAGCAGCTCTGCAGAAAAGGACCTGGGGGTGACAGTGGAAAATAAGATGGATATGAGTCTGCAGCATGCCCTTGTTGCCAAGAAGGCTGTATTAATCAGAGTTTTACCAGCAGATCGAGGGAAGTTATTATTCCCCTCCAATTCGCACTGGTGAGGCCACATCTGGTGTATTACGTCCAGTTTTGGGCCCCCCACTACAGATTGGCTGTAAACCAATTGGGGAGTCCAGTGGAGGGCAACAAAAATGGTTAGAGGGCTGGGGACCATGATTTATGAGGAGAAGCTGAGGGAACTGGGTTTATTTAGTCTACAGAAGAGAAGACTGGGGGGACTGCATAGCAGCCTTCAGCTCCCTGCAGGGGGTTGCAAAGAGGATGGAGCTGGACTGCTCTGAGTGGGGGCAGACAGAACAAGGAGCAGTGGGCTCAAGTTGCAGCAAGGACATTAGGAAAAACATTCTCACTAGGAAGGTGGTAAAGCACTGAAATGGGTTACCTAGAGAGTGGTGGACTCTCCATCCTTGGAGGTTTTTAAGGACTGGCTTGACAAAGCCTTGGGTGGGACGATGTAGTTAGGGCTGCTCCTGCTTTGAGCAGGGGGTTGGGCTAGATGTGACCTCCTGATAGCCCTCCTAATCCTGATTTTATATGATTCTATGAACATGGGCAGCCCGATGCTGTGGTGACCACGTGGCTTTCAACTTACCAGTGCCCATGGAGCCCAAGACTGTGGGCTCTACACGGGCAATTAAGTTGAAAGGCTGCTGCAGGAAAGCCTGGTCCTTGATGCTGTTGCAGGGAGCCCGGACATTGCAAACTGGGATTTCATGAATGTCATCCCCAATCCCCCAAAATTATGCATTCTGCCATGCATGTGTCACGGGGAAGGGTTGAAGGATGGTGGCAGCAACCCCCAGGTCTGCAGCATGTGTTGCATGCAGCCGTTAGCTGCTCAGAACATGGAGATCCCAGAATTATATCAACCTACCTACCTTGCTAAAGAGTTTGCAAATTCCCATGCTAGATCTCCACTGGCAATTTCCAAAGCGCTGCATGCAACGCTCACCATGCATAGTTGTAAATTAAACAAGTAAAATTCAGCAGTTGACTAAAGTGGTACAGTTGTGGGACAAGAGATATAGGGTGCATGTTTAAAAACATTTAAAGAATCAAACTGTCGTTCTCTTGGATACTGAAAGGATAATTTGTCTTTTTTTTTTCTTAGCTTATGCACCTACTGCCAGGACCCACATACGGCGTGAACTGGAAGTTACTGAGAATTCGGAGTTCTTTGATTTCTCTAGGCACTCTGGCCCCAACTGTTTCATGTTATGGGCATGAACAGTCTTAATGATTCTATCAGAGCTACATGTGTAAAGTCAGACACAATCTCCCTGTACCTGGCTGAAGATGCACTTTGCTAAAGCAAAGGATTAAATTAGTTAACAGAGTGTTTATGTTGCAGTAACACCAAGGGGCCTCCCATCAGGCAAGACCCCCGAGCACTTACCATCTTATGAGCAAGATATAAAGGTGAAGAGACAGAGAAGATGGGGACAGTAGAGGTTACCCAAAATAAGTTGAGGTTCTGTTTTATATCTTCTCAACTGTCTAGGAAGACGGATTTCCTCCATCCCCCCAAAATGCCTTCCATTTCAACTGGGAATGGTACTCTTCCTTCCTGCCCCACATTGCTGGGTATTATGTTTGTGCATTTTCTTCAGAGGTTATCACACTTCTGTGGTGAAATAAGTCATCCGGAATGTGGCAACAATCACGTTATTTGTACTGTGGCAGCTTTCGAGGCACCAATCCTGCAGCACGGCTTCACTGTGCAAAGGCACTGAGCAAACACATAACCGACCCTCCCTATCCCAGAAGACTTACAATCTAAAGATAAGGGGTGGATACAGAAACAGAGAAATGCATGAGAAAACTATGCTAATCAGGATGACAAAACAGCAATCACAGCCATAAAGTACTTCCCCAAATAATAGTTGACTCCCTTAGTCCACAACAGCACAGACACCTTCTAGAATATGGCCATATATTTTCCATGTTTAGCACCTCTATTCACTACTCTGCTGCTTTAGGGACATGGTTAATAAGGTCCTATACAGCAGTATTATAAAAGTTTGGTATCTTCTGATATCTAGGATGGTTTGAGTCACAACTTGAGTATCATGTTCATGTTTGCCAATCTTTCTCCACCAAGTAAAGGTTTTAGTATTAACTACTGTAATATGGAGACAGGAGTCAGATATCAGTGTATGATGTTTACTGTATCATAGATGGTAAAATAGTAATAATTTGATCCCAATAAATTGCTGACTTTAAGTAAATCATAAGTATTAATCTGCACTCAAATAGCTGTACAATGTATTCCTTATTCAAGCCAAAGGACCAAATGCAAAAAGGCATTCATCCAGAGAATAGTATCTTCACTCAACTTCAGAAGGTCTAAACTGAAAGCACAGTTCTTCCCCAGGACAAATAATTATCCTATAAACAATGTAATTCAAGATTGCAAGACCCTACTTTGCAGAATAACTTTGTGTTATAGTAGTGGCTTACTGCCTTATTTTTGTTGCATGTGAAGCACAGGGGGTATGCACAAACACACATTTTAGCTACTGTAAAAGGGAAGGGAGGAAGCGGCTGCTGCTCAGGAGCACCGATCAGCTCCTACAATTGAACTTATGTCTGCATGCGCCTGTAGATGTGGTTCTCAACCTATGAAGGCTTGAGGCACCTCGATAGGCTCGAGGCAGCCCTTGGAAAGTGCCAGCTCTTAGTTTTCACTCATTTTTTCACTACAGAATTGAGAGGCAACAGTCGATCCTCTAGACCGTGGCGTACACACAAGAAGTTGAGTCAGACGCCTGATAAATCCATTTGTGGCTGATATGCCCAATTCGAGAGTGACACAACTTGTCACAAGTTTCACAGATCCATACGTTGTCTAAGTTAAGAGTCCAAATTTACAGCATGCTGCTTTCTTCTTTTTTGTTTTGCTTCCATCCTATGGATCAAAGCCGCTTCGTGCTGAGCTTCACCCAGTGCCAGATGGTCCCTCCAAACCAGACGGGATTCTGCACACTCCTCCCAGCTCTCCACATTGATGCTGGTCAACTTCATATAATTTTTGCGCACATTGTGGTACCGCCATAAAGGGTGGCCCTGCTTTCTAGAGATGTCTCAAATTTGGCTATACAAAATATTCTTGGGAATATGGTCTCCCATTCTCCTGGTAGCTGAGCCTTTATAACCTCCTCCTTTTGATGATGCTTTTTAGGTGTGTCAGTGTTGCATGCTCCAGTACCCGTGTTTGGTGTTCTGTCTTCCCACTTTATTTTCAGGATCTTACACAGACATCTCATGTGAAAGCTGTTCAGTCTCTTGATGTGCCTAGCACATGTAGTCCACATTTCTGAACCATAAAGCAGGGACAAGAGCACACAAGTCTCCTAGACTCACATCTTCAATTTAGCTGATAGTTTTCTGTTATTCCATGCACGTTTCTGTAATAGCCTGAAATTCTTAGCTGCTTTTCTGATTCTGTTAAATTAGTTCAATCCAAAGGTCATGATTTCTGCTGACCGTAAAACCCAAGTAGCAAAAACTATCAATGATACCAAGAATTTTACACCCTAGAGTAATGTCAGATATTGGTCCTTGCACCCTTTGGTACACGATCACAGTTTTTGTGAGACTAATTGCTATCCTGAAGCTGTTGCATGATGCAGTAAAGCTGCCCAAGAAATTTTGCAGGGATGATTCACTATGGTCAACCAATGCCATGTCATCCACAAACAGGAAATCTTTCACCTTAGTTTTTGGCTTTAAACCTTGTGATGTTGAACAAGACTCCATTTAGTCTGGTTTGAAGACGAATGCCATCATTGTTGTCCTCGAATACATGAAGAAGCAGGAATGAAAAATAGATGTTAGAAAGCACAGGGACCAAGACACACCCGTTTCACCCAGTTGCTAATGTCAAAGATGCTTGCTTCTTTGTTTTCATACACTACAGTTGCCTTCATCTCTTGATACAATATGCGAATGTTCAACAGTTTGAAGGGATAATTCAGTTTCTTCAGAACTGTAAAAAGATGCTGCCTGTTGGCTGTATTGAAGGCCTTAATCAGATTGATGAAGGCTATGTACAATGGTACTCGTTTTTCTCTACACTTCTCTTGTAGCTGCTTGGCCAAAAATATCATCAAAGGTGGAGTGTCCTGAGCGAAAACCACATTGATTTTCAGGACAGATCTTTCACCTAGAGATTGCAAACTAGGGAACATGATGCAAGTGAGAACTTTTCCGATGGTGTTCAACAGGGAGCTCTCTATAGCTGTCACAGTCATTTCTATTCCTTGTTTTTGTATAATTGTACAAACAAAGCATCTCTGAAATCTTGCGGTATCGCTTCCTCTTTCCAACAGAGCAGTATAACATTATGAGCCTTTCAAAGTAATTCATCATTGGAACATTTGTAGATTTCAGCAAGCAAACAGTCACTGCCAGATGCCTTGTTCCTAGGAATTGATTTAATGGTTTTCTGCAAAGCTTCTAATGTAGGCTCATTGTCCAAATCGATCATAGCTTTGGACAGTGGTAATCCTTTGAGCGCTTCGTGTTTGATTTCAGTCTCACTGGAGTATAGAATTCCATAGCGTTCAATCCAACACTTGAGTTTCATAGATGTTAGGGTCAGAAGGGACCTCAGTAGGTCATTGAGTCCGACCCCCTGCCCTGGGCAGGAAAGAGCGCTAGGGGGAGATGACCCCAGCCAGGTGCTTGTCCAGTCTCCTCTTGAAGACCCCCAGGGTAGGGGACAGCACCTCCCTTGGAAGCCCGTTCCAGATTCTGGCCACCCTTGCTGTGAAGAAGTTCTTTCTAAGAGTTGTTTCTGTTGATCAGTAAATGACATTTCTGTTCAAGTCTTTCAGCAGAGCTGTTTTCTTCTCGACTGGACCAACCGCTCGCTTGATGCCCTTCTACATTCCACGACTATTACCTGCATCATCTGTCGTCTGAAGATCGTCACAGAGATTCAGCCAAAAATCTTGGGCATACCTCTTAGGCTTGAAGAGAAATAAAAAAAAAAAAAAGGAGATTCTCTCGGATATAAAAATAGCATAAATTGTAATCCTTCTGTTGGAAAGAACTCAGATAGGCCACAACAAGTCAGAATGGTTTTAACACTATGGATTTCTATCTAACATTCCTGGCTTTATCTTTTGAACTCATTTTATACACCTAACAGTACTACCACTGTGAGAGACACCATGACATCCTTGAAAGGAACTCAAGCCACCCTGGGTGCTGTGGCTCACTAGCCTGTGGCAATACATATCAGCTAAATACCCCAAATATTGACCCTGGACAAAACAGGATTAAAGTTGGAGTGTTTTTGCTATACTTCCATCACTACAGATCATGTAGACGTTAACAATTGCAGCCTAAGAATATCAATACCCTTTGATAGCAATACAATCATTAGGAAATTCCCTGCCCCAAACAGTTTAACTGTATAGTGCATTGTAACATCCAGGTAAATCAGCAGAGGAAAGGTGACTCTTTGGTAGTTAAAAAATGTATTGATCAGACCTGGCAGCCAAAGCTCCAGGGACCTGAAGCAGACTTAAGGTCCTAATTCACTTAGGACATGTCCATGCTGTTTCTGAAATGATCCAGAGACTGCTGCCAAGAAACAAATCCTGCTCACTCTCTCATTCAACATATGCCTCTTTCCCCCTCAAGAAAGCTGTGCATTTGCTTTATTTACTTATTTTTTGAGGATCGCCAGGGGTACTTTTGGGATCTCTGTCTCTTGTGGGGGACTATGCACCATTTTGTTCAGTGTGTGGACCGGGGCAGGCCTGTCAGGCTTGTTTCTCAAAGGTGGTCTCTGGATCACAGTGGATGCAGTTTAGATATATCCATGTCTATAGAAATATTATACAGACAAAAAATAGCTTTCTTTACTGGATGGGTCTTTTAATTGGAAGTGGTTTGATATACTACACATTTGGCTAAGAAAAAAGACACCCAGACTTGATTTCTTTTTAAAGGCACATGAAGACTTGTCATAAGGATGTAATGGTAATGGAGATGGTAACTCATTCTCCTGCCATGAAAGCTCTTCTGGGGAGGAGAGGGGTGTTTCTTGGGATCTTATTCCAGTTTTAATACATGAAATATGAATGTGAAAGCCTGGAGCTCCAGAGTCCTAATCCCACCTCAAGTCCTCACTAGCCTTGTGACCTCTGCCAAAACAAATACTCAGTTTCCTGATTTGTAAAAACAGGACAAATATTTACCTGCCTGACTTGCAGAGGTTAATGAAGGTGTATAACACTTTGACAATACAATGCAGAAGTGCAAAGTCTTATAATCTCTTATCTAGAAATACCATGCTTTGCACCTCCACCTTCAGCCAACCTTGCAAAAATTCGACTCAACTGCTTATTTGTGTGAAGTGAAACATAGGACTGCTTTTTTGCATATAAACTGGAAAGATGATTTTGTTTTTGCCCAAGCTGTTAAATCTTCATATTTTAAAAAAGCTGCCCAAGTCATGAGTTAGTATTATTTAGGAAGTTTTAATTTTTTTTCTTCCAAGTCAGTTTTCTAGCGATTCTTTTTTTTATCCCGCTACCTTACAAATTCTCTTCACAATTCATATACTGAAACATGTAGAAATGCACAATATCTTTCTAAATCTGTAGAAGGCAAACAATGTGCTGAGAAGATGGCATTTCAAAGCTTAGCAACCAGCTGCTGTGATGGGACGGCCACTACCAGCAGAGCTACGTGCAAGGATAGGAGACGAGATCAAGGGGCTCTTACAGTAACGAAACATTCCAAAAAGTTTACACAAATAGAGAGGACTGCTGCGAATCATAGCTGCAGTCCAAACTTTTTTCACTTTATTATAAAATACAATCTAATAGATAAAATACAAGTGGACATATTAAAGAAGGAAGTTTTTTCCTTCCTCCTTATTTATTCGGCATTATTTACTTGGAATGGGAAACCATGGGTAGTTACGTGTCACTAGAACAGGTGGCAAATATTCTGCTATCGCACCATACTGTGCAGGAGGTTTGCAGGTTACTTAGTTCTGAATTTTGGAAATGCCCATCCGGTATCTATCAACATTCAGCTTCCTAGTCCTATAAAACAACTTGCTATTCCCCTCAAAGTATCCTTCTTGCATGGTACAAGGTAACACTGAACTGCAGAACAATTAAATAAACTTAACACTACAATGTGGAAAGCTAAACCTCCAAGCAAGTTGCATCTATACATTCTCCCAGGCCTTTTCTTATAATATGATTCAATAGGAAAAACAAACCAGGGGAGATGAAAGCAGTTACAGCTTCTTTAAAACAGTCTGACTCATAATCAACCTTGATGTCTGTAGGCTAAACTAGCTCAAAGAAAAAAAAGCGAGCTGCACAAATCCTCGAAAGACTTAAAATTTGCTTCTTGAGCTGGATGTCTCTCTGATACAGTCAGTTGTGCTACCCTGGCTGCAGTATTTTACTCAGACCTGAGAAGGTGAGAAGTACTTTGCTCTTTCTCGGTACATAGGACCACCCTTAAAATGCTCAGAGCCAAACCTGCTGTGCTGCATGGGTAGGTTCAATGGAAAGAAAAACTGAACGATAAAATTCACCATAATGCAAGTAAGTCGGGAAGATATTTGCTTTGCTTTTAATTCTGGTATGGAGAAATACCAGAATTAAAAGAATTGGCCAATTCCCAGAATTGGCTGGGAAGTTCTCAATGGTTTAGAGACCAACCCTGGTGTGGGAATCCACAATCACAGCTCACTTAGATACCCCTGACCTATTCTGGATACAGCTAGATCAATTATGGACAGCAGCACAGCAGCTTCCACCTGTGCCTAAGCAACTAAGTATTTACTCAGGAGTGAAGTTGGGCTGGGGCAGCCTGCACCAGAGTCCACTCCACTACAACTTCACCCTGTATAAGCCAGACAATTTAACACTAGCTAAGGTATGTCTACAAGCTAGTCACACCTTTAAAATGAATTACAGACATTGTTTAAGCTGCACAATGCCTTTATCATCGTTTGGTAGTCCTGTTATACACAGGTAAGAAAGGGTAATGAGACTTCAACCCACAATTGTCCAAGGTAAGCATCTACATAATCAGACTGATTTTCAGAAGTGCCAAACAACAGTAGCTCCTATCAACTGTAACCAGAGTTTAGACCATTTGGTACACCTCATGAGCCAGGCCCGATTTATTCATCCTCTCCCATTACAAATGCAAGAGGCCAGTCTCAATTTCATCAGCAGCAGTGGTAAAATGAAAAAAAAAATTTACACAAATGTAATAGAGAATTGCAATATTCCCTGAGATCAGCTAGAATGAAATTAATTCAGTATATATTGTACAATGCAGACATTCGTTCATTTAAATAAATCTGTTTATTATGGTTCCAATGAGAGCTGCCTACAGGTTTTTCAATTTTTTTTTCCTGATGAACTTAAGGGGACAGGGATATGGTTATATAGAGAAGAATATAGCAATAGAGAAGGTAAATTTAAAAAAAGGTCAAAGATTTCCCAAGGCCCATGTAATCCACTTAACTATCATGATTAAAGCACTCCAATTTTGTTTGGCCAAAGGCACACAAGGGTTAGCATCACATCCCCCTTTCCTGGGCTCTGCAGCCCAAATGACCAAGTACTCATTTACAGTTGGGTCAAATAGGAATGGCTACTGGTACAAACCCAGAACAAGACTCAAACTCTGGATCTGCAATGAGATGTCTAAATTGCTTTGCACTGTGCCTCTTAGCAAAGGTAAGTAGCATACTGTAGGACAGCATTAAAAAAAATCTCTCAACTTGATCCAATACTAACTGCATAGATGTATGTATTCATTCTGATAAAAGCAAGTGCCTTTTATGTTGCACTGTGAAGTGTTTGTCCTACTGAAATCAGTGAGCATAAAGTACCTTTCCTCTAGCACAAAGCATAACAAAAAAGGTTAATGTATTTTAAATAAGGGTAGTTTGTAGAGGATGAAATTGGTTTCAATTGCTTCCTTTACTCAACAGAATGACAATTACATGGAAAACTTCAGCCCAGCTCAGCTGCTGGAGAAAACACCCCAAAGCACTGTGTTATCACAGGGAGGGCATTGTAGTAGGTAGGCAGTATCCTAGGTAATTTATAAAACTGCTCTACAGTCTACACCTTGGATGGGGCAACCCTTTTAATATTCACTTCTATGATGCTTTGCTCAGTTAATCTCCACAGCCTGGCATCTCAACCATGCTTCCAACCCCTATCTGTTTTGGGCATTGTAGTACTCATCAGATTGTGAGCTCCAAGCACCAGGTACCTTGGTTTTGTTCCATGACATAAAATGCTGCGTGCCTTGTACAGTGGTACAATAAGAAGAGTTTATCCCTTATAGAAGATTTCTTCTGAAATAAAAGAAGCATCCTTGGGCTGATTTTGCACCCTAAAATGAAGCCTTCTTAGGAGTATTAGTTGTACAAGGATGAGCCCTTAGAAGGATATTACCCATGTTAAACTGCATTTGCAGAGGGATATAATCAGTTAAAAATCCCGTTTCTTTCATTCTTCAGGGAAGCATTCAATTGCTCTAGCTGTGAGCTTATCCTATCATAAGGCATACACATAAGGAGGTTGAATTAAGTTTTCAAAGGCAATTTAAGAATATACCATTTTGTGTATTCAACTTCAAAGTGTTAAACTTTTTAAATGCAGCGTTTTGTACATAACATTTATAAACAGCTATCTTGGTGCTCAAAAGCTCCTGTACCAGTGACAGCATTCAGCATATCTTCCCTAAACCACGGCGGTTAAGCGTAGGACCAACACACAGGAATAAATGTAGTTTAGTGCCTATTCCCATTCCACTAAGGACATGTCTGCAGACACTTTCAATAAAGCATTCCCAGTAATACCAACCTTGTGGCTGGGAACACTTGCCCAGAAGGAACCTTCATTTATAGAAAGTCAAATTACCGTGTCATTTTGGAACTTCCTTAAGATTGGAAGCGTAACATCAAGGTGAATAGTTTTATAAATATTTTGAGCCACACTTTATTACAGGGGATTTAAGAAAATTAAACCTATTTGTCAGTTATTTACATGGGTGCACTAGATCAGCTGGCTTTGATCTCCCAAGACGTCTTTTGGTCTTCTCTAAACTGAATCAGGACAGGACGTGGCCAATGTGGATTTGTTACGCTGATGGGGCTGAAATAGCTCACTGCACTGTGACTACGGCACCCCTTTTCAAACTTTGAACCATTTCATCTCCGAATGCCTTCTCCGTGCGTTTAATGGAACCCTATGGATTTGCACAATACCACACCTGAGGCAATCAGCAGGCTGAACAATTTGGACATAACATTTTGAATGTTTTTTTTCCTTGCTTTGTGATCGTATGCTAAAAAAAGCTGCAAATACACTGCCACGGCTCTGATAACCTAGATGCCAAGTTAATTTTTCAGTACACAACATGTACATATTTTCAATGGCTCTTCAAGAACAATCACATCTTTGGGGGGGCAGGTGGAGGAATTAGTGGTCCACTAGATTAAATCTGTCTAAGTTCCACAGTCAAATACTATTCCACTGCCCGAAGTACCATCTCCGTCTGTAAGCACTGATAAATATGAGATCCTTGAGAACCTGCCACAAAATTAATCCATATGGGCATAAATCTATTAATTCATCCTTTACCACGATACCAACCCCTCCCCACAAAAACCCTTTTCTTACTAGTCAAAGTTCTGTCTGTTTAGGCGAGCGAGTAAGTAACATTTCAGAGCTATTTGAAGCTGAATAGAAGGTTCAGGTTACCAGGAGGCTTGAACCATTTCTAAAGGACACAGCAGTGGCTCTCTAGAAACATTTTCTCTATACCAAATAAAACTGGACCATGTAGAAATCCAGTTTTTCACTTTATTGTGTTTACCCCAGCAAAGAGTTTTACACAAGCCTGAACCCATCAACCTGCTCCTAAAACATGAGCCTTGATGGCTATTTGTAATCAATTCCCTTTGCGGATTGCTCCTCATACTTTGCATCTTTCAGATCTGAGCTAGCAAATTAATATTCCTTCCATATAAACTGAATTCTTTAGTTTGGAATAAAGACTATAAAGGTGATATTGTCAGTAAAGTGCATTATTTTCTTGGGCAAAACTAGAGAATTCAGCACGAATGCTGAAAGGGAAAGTGTTATTTACACTTTATTTACACTTAGTAGCACTAAGCCATCGCTATCATGCATGGGACATGCTATCTCAGGATATGAAAACAATGTTTATTCCATCTCTTTTGCAAATAGACAAAAAAAATCACTGTAGTTATGAAATCTTATGACGAGCATATGGTTAGAATTATGCTATTCTTCAACCATTATTCATTTTTACTAGAGCACCGATTCTCAACCAGGCTGCTACAGCACCCTGGAAAGCCTTCAGATACTTTCAAGGGTGCCACAGAGTGCCATGCAATGCTAATACTGTTAGGTGTGCAAATATGATTTACAAGATAAATCCATATTTCAAATAGCTTTAAATACTATGACTTCCTATCTGATCTGTCGTGGTCTTTGAATTCTTTGCAACAGAAGAATTGCTTTATTATTTTTCTGTAGTCAAAAACCAGTTGGCATTTTCTAAAGGGTGCCTCAAGTCTAACTAGGGGTGCCTTGAGTCTACAAAAGGTTGAGAACCACCATATTAGAAGGTTACACTCCTTATCTAGATATTTAAATCTCTCTCAGAAGTGTTTTAAAACATTAGAGAATACCTAAAATGCTGCCTTGGTAACATACAATTTGCATTATATTTAGTGAATACACTCCTAGATAGTCTACTGCACTTGTTAAAACATACCATTGCAATTACCTGTACTTGTAGGATAAGACCAGTATCAAGAGAACAGATAACATCAGAAGAGCAAAAACCTGATATTCTAGACCTGGGCCATACAGGATGCTGTATAGCATATTTGAATTTGCACATGTCTGCAATACAATTGTGATGGCTATTTCTTGAAGCTGGAAAATAAAACATTAGTTACTGGACATCAAGTTTACTACGTTTCAAGGTTCTGAGTGCAAAAAGGTTACATATGCTAAAGAAATCTGTAACTCAAGCACACTGTAATAAAACCTAAGGATTAACCAAGCTTCTATTGCATGTCCAAATAGATTTATGCTTTTGTTCCTGAAATACTACCAATGCTACGTTTAACTCAGAATTATTTTATTTTGATTACAAGAATTAACATCACTTGTCAGTAGTCCAAATCCAGGCAGAGAGCACAGAACCAATTTATTTCACAATGTAACACCACCAATTGGTATTTAGTGAATAAACCATTTCACTACATTAACATCAAGTAGAAACATCTTCCATACATGGATAAAAAGTCTATGCTTAGTCTTTCAGAACTGCATGTATTATCAGCTTTCTAAATATACAAAAGATACATTTAACTTATTGTAATCTTAGTGAATCAAATACTTATAAAATTACAATCTTGTTCTTCACAACATAGAAAAAAAATACAAAAACAGCTGTATATCATGTATAATTTTCACCCAAACTGCATCACATGAATATGCATCAAAATATACTGGATCTGATTGATGCATATTCATGAATATTTGACTATGAAAGATAGGTTTTTAAATGACACTGCAGATTGGTCCACACAAATGCTAATCTTTTTTATTGGTAATTTAAAAAAAATCTTTGATAGAAACATACATTGTGAAAAATTACCATTTGTTTGTCTGTACTACAGTCTGCATTTCACTGTGATTTACAATATGAAAATTTCTACAACTCCGTGTGAGATGTGTCTACTGAAAAGGACTGTGGTCTTTTCCATGAAATGATAAACATGGATGAAGAAGCATTGTAGGGCACAAGTTAATAACCTGTCTACAAAACTATTAGGCTCAGCACAAAAACCACCAATGCAGATAAGGGACGGCTGCTGTGGCAGTTTGGTAATGCTGACAGGAGAGAAAAGTCAAGTCAAGCTAAAAGCTTGTGAAAAATAACCCTAGATTGTACCAAAAAAAAAAAGGGAACTACAAAAGCTTCCAGTATTAGGTTCTCAAACTCAAAGAAATTTCAGGGACAGACACCTACTACAGAGGAGGCTACTAGTTTTCAGTTTATGAAAAGAAATAAAACTACAACTAAATATGCATTAGAAAGAAAACCTCATGTATTACAAAAGATCTCTCAGAGCCTGATGCTACAGTTAAGCAGGAGTTTAGCCTGAGTAACCACTGCAGGATCAAGTGTTAGATTTCTCTTTTTTGTGCAAAATGGATTTTGCTTGTTGTAATGTTTGCTTGTTTTTCCAGTGCAAGAGGTTTATGTCTGATGATGCTTTCTCTTGTAACAAAATCCTGAAAACAAAACAACGCAACGCAACACTTTTTGGGAGTACCTTTTTTTTTTTTTTTTACAAAGGGGTAGGATTTCATTTGCATTTGTGTGGTCAACTATCTTTGTATTGGTATTGTGATACTGGTACAGATTAAGCATTTCAAAACACAAAGCTTATTTAATTAAATAGGTTAGTTGTAAAGAGCCTTCCCCCAATTTGCAGCAATTTCTCTGCTTCATAAGAAACAAAGTAAACTAATGTATAACTCCAATTAGAATTAATGTACTTAATTTCATATGTCATTTTTTAAAAAAAAACAACATTGGGAGCATAAGACTCCTAACTATAAGCCACTCTAAATCAAAGTGGCTTCTCAAAACAGCTGAGCATCCACAATCCCCACAGACTTCAGCATTTCTGGAAATTTAGGCCATTTTGCTTTTTTATTTAGGTGCCTTCCACTGAAAACACCCTCCATCATCAACTTGGATAGCTAGTTTGAAGGGAACAGATTTATTGTTCAAAAATATAAGTATACCCTATTTTGTTGCAGTGTGTTTGAGCCACTCTGCATTTCTCTAGTCCACTAAAGGAAGCAAGACATACACAACATTTTACTGCCTTTAAAATACATAAGCACTTTTACTTAGTGTAGGCTTTATATTTTCCCTACCCCAAAGGAAGAAAGTGTTTTAATATGAACTACAATTTTAGGCTGCCTATACATGTGCTCAGGGGTGGGGAGGGGCGTTCTAACTAGAGCAGTTCCCAGAGAGCTGCTCTAATTTAAACACCTCACCTTCACGTGGATTAAGACCCTGTGCGTAAAAATGGCTGCATGGCCACTTTATCTAAACCTTCTCAAATGAGGGTTAGGTAAAGCGTCCCATGGCCATTTTTATACATGTAGGGGCTTATACACGTGACAGTGAGGCCAATTAGGATGCAGAGCAGACTCTATTAATTGACTGCTCTGATGTGTTCTAATTAGCCTGTGAGCTAAGGCAGCCTTACTTTTTCGTCCCCTCCCATTGCTAACACAGCACCATTTGAACTAAATGTTAAGGTCTGTTTATCTGTGGAGTGCTCTTGACCATTATGAGCTCTGGTAAAATCCTGCTTGGTTTCTGGATGGAACCGGGAACAAGTTGACAAGAGTCATAACAAAAAGATTAGAGAAATTTCTCTCTAAAAACAGCTCTTTTAGACAATGTAATCATAAACCCATTCATGGAAATACTGTTTCTCTAAATGACTAGGTTTAAAGAAAAACATTTGGATTTACTAGGTTCATATTGGATTTAACAGCATCATTGAAACTGCTGACTATACATCTAAGTCCAATCATCCAAAACAATTTGGAAAAAGGCTCTGTGTGGAACATTTAGATTCCAATTATCTACACTTATTCTTAAACTATCTGAATCCTATCTGTGTTTACAAGTGCATAAACAAAACAGACTTAAATGAGCTTAGCAGATACCAATTGGAAATAATAATTTAAAGCCAAAAAGGAAAGAAAACACCAAGTTACTAAGTGATATATTTCACATTATCACATTGTATATGTTCATTACTAATGACATTGCTCTGTCCAGTTATTCAGAAACATTAACATTTCACTCTCCTTTTAAAAAATAAAAAAGGAGAACCGAGGCTGCTGTATTCAGAACAATTTTAATACTTTAGGGCACCCTCATGACCTCTGCAGGAGTAGCACTAAAAACATCAGTGTTCAAGGTAATCAGTTTAAATTGAATCTTTAAGGAACACACTCCTGTCAGACACGGTACAGTTTCATCTCCTAGAGAACTGCATTCTCTCTGTCCCAGTAATTGTTTCCCTGCTCTCACCCCCACTGCCTTTTAAATCCACAAATTATTTTACTAGATTGAAGCAATCTGCCTGGGCTACCCCCTTTGCTGGAGTCCCAGCCAAAATGTTAGAGCATTCCAGGGAATATAGTTTGCTTCTACAGGAATACATACAATTTCTGGCATGCAGTCAAGCACCTTTAGAAAAGCATGTCAATAATATAAATCCAATTCAAGCACTGCATTTAGTGAGTACAGCTTTGTCACTCATTCTTCAACTCTCAGGCATATAGCAATATATGCTAAAAAAAGGTTTTTATTTAAAGTAAGGAAAGGTAAAAGGCTAAAATGCCTAAGCCACATAAAATTGAGACATTCTCCATAGCAGTGCATGCTGAAAATGATAATCCAGTTTTCATATGATAGTCAACAAAGTTAACAAGTGTATTAGTTATTCTTTCTAAGTTATAGGCCTTTTTTTTTCTTTTTTTTTTTACCTCTGATTTAGTTTTAACTTCATTCTCTATAAACGTGCTGGCTATTGAAAAATCTGCAGCATTCGGATGTGTGAAAAGTTCTGAAAAAGTGCTGGAATTACTCCGACTTCTTGTGTTCTTCAGTATGAGAAAGTACCTTTCTCCTCTGATGTAGCATGTGGAAATACAGCTGAGGGAAGACTGAAAAGAGAACAGACTTATGTAAATAACAGAATAAAGTCAGGCTCGTAACCTGACAGAAGGCACTTACATACACAAGGTCACACTCTCTCTCTCTGAAAATCTGAAATTGCTTATCCACTTTTAACTAAAATCCTGCAGAAAGAGAGGCAGTAGTAACAGAGGAAACGGAGATGCAGATTTTTCTTCACTAGAGATCTGATGTGCAATTCATCAGTTTTGGCCGGCCCGATCACTTTTTTAACGTCAAAAAGAAAACCTTATTTTTCTGTTTGATTCAACGTAGATCTTCATTCCAGACTACGTTTCAACATTAAAGATCACACCACACTAGTCCCAGAGTGCTAGTACCTTTTTAAGCAACTCGCACTTAACTTCTGGAATTCACTGTCACAGGTGCTGGAGAGGCAGATAGCAAAGCCTTGTTCAAAAAGGGACTAGATACATTCATGGGCGATAGAATTATTAATAGCTACTAAACAGAACGGTTGGAGATGTTTCCTCCGGCATCTCTAACCCAGTAAATGCTGGATGCCAGGGAGTAGTGAATAGGAGACAGAGCACTCTATAGATAGAGTATCCAGTCCAAGTCAGTGCTCTCCCTCTGCAGCATCCACTTCTATCACTGTTGGAGACAGGACGCTGAGCTAGATGGACCACTGTCTGACCCAGTGTGGTGCTTCTTGTGTCCTCAGAGTGAGTATGCCAGACCATCTCTCTAAGCAGAAGCTATCTGTATATAGGGAGAAAAATAAAAAGGCCCCTGAACTGCATACACAAAATAAGAAAAAGGGTCCTGAAGGGAGATTAAAAAAAATAAATGAAAAAAAATGCACCAATTCTGGAACAGTTTCTTGGATCCTGAAAGTGGGAAGCACAGGGTTGGGAAGCAAAGGGAATGGAAAACTGCATTTATACAAGATAAGCTTTAAAGAAAAGCACAGTAAAATGGGAGGTTGGAGAGATGCACATAAATAACTGAACAAGCCTGAATGCTCAGCTCCAAAGCAGTTCATCTAGTGAATGACATGACCCAGACAAGGCTGGTTTATACCAGCTGTGTTCTCTAAGCAATTTTTGCACACAAAAAACCCCAACAACAACAGTCCTGCCCTACTTAAATTGAACACTAAAAAAAAAGTTTCAGGTGCCCCTGTTCAGAAATCAGCAATATTATTTGTTCAAGCTTTTTTCACTTTGCTCTCTCTAGCAGAGTACAAAAGTAGTATTTCTCACAAAGACTACAGTCCATTCTCTGTACTAACTTGTTTCAAACTCTTTTTGGAAGATTAAAGTTCTGTTAATGGAAAAAAAAACAGACACAGGAAAGTGATAAAAATGGTTACCATTTACCAAAAGGGATTATTGTTATTTTATATTTCAACTAGGGAGAAGAAACAGACTACCTTCGCCTGATCTTTTTTTTTTTTCCAAGTAACTCTTAAAAACGATGCTACTACCTGTACAAGTAGCTACTGATGTGTGTACTTTAATCCCCCATTTTCTAGTTGGCCTCTACTGTTTTAACATAATAATCTAATTTAATGCTGTACTTACGTGGAATGTAAGAGATCATAACCAGGATCAGGAATGTATAGTAGTCAAAGGAGAAATTGTATTTATTAGGTAAACTAATGGAATACAAGCCAGACTGTCTGACGAAGGGTAAAGCAGCATATATTGTGAGTAATTCGCCTAAGACTCCCATTGGATACAGTACTATGAACAGCGTGTACCTAGAACAAAGTATTTGGGAAAAGTTTTAAACAAGTCAGACTGGATTCTTACAGGTTTTTGCTAAACAAAGTTATGCTTACTTAAGTGTCTAAACCTCTCAAATAAATTTAATATTAATATTGTTTCTCTATTAACTGGTATTTGATCACTGCATCCATTACCGCCTATGTAAAATGAGTCAAAATGAACTGAAAGCTGAGATGCTTCCAATGAGTTAAAAACTGGATTGGAGAACAGCCCTAAAATAGTATAAATTGAATTTCTAAGCCACCCACCAGTAGAGGTAGCTCTCTTGTTTAAAAGGGTTAGTACCTAGTTGATATAAAAAGTCAGGTAAAAGTAGACTTGTAGATACTCGAGCTCTAGATCATTTGAGGATGTTGGCTTTAAAAACGAGTCTCGCCTCACTGCCAAAACTGAGCAATGAAATGCCCCGTATACAAAAACCTGTCAAACATACAACATATTTTTCAAGCTAGATGACCAATTTAAAAAGGAAGAATTTACAGTAGATAAAAAAAATACATGATGGATATATTACTACCATTCCAACTCATATTGAAATATTAAAAATATGAGGTTTGAAAAAAAACTGTAACAGTACAACTGAACACAATGAAAGGGGGCCACAAATATAACATTTGCCTGAACTTTTTCAGATGAATAGAAAGGACACTAGATAACGCGTTGCCTGTTTTCTCATATTTGTTTACTTTGTGCATTTAACTACCATTCATTTACATAGTCAGACAACCCCTTTGTATGGCTTTTTCATCCAAAACAGGAGGGAAAGATTATTTTTCCTTTAAAGAAAATGTGACAAATTGGCAGGGAAAGTTAGGCACAAGTTCAGTACCCCAAAATACCTTTTTTAATTACTTGATTGAAGAGAGCGTTTCAGCTTTAAAGTTTCATTTACACATTTACCTAAAATCTTAAACTCACTTTTCATATTCACCGTGGTCTACCGAATGTGAAAAATAAGAAGGACTGTTGCTACAAACCAATAGTCTCATCTATTGGATTACAATGGTTTTCGAGCACTTTTGAGCTACAAGACTGCACAAAAATGAAATCATTCACTCTGACCCGCAGATTATAGCAAAACTCAAATACTGAAGCTGATGCTTTATCATGTTACCAAAATGTCAAACAGTTCAAAACAAGAATTTTTATTTCTTTCGTGATCATGAAGAGAATGAGGCCTCTCATTTGGAGAAGTTAAAGGTCTTACAAGGTCTCAACTCCCATTTTTACAAAGGTGCCAATTTGCTAACGATCACCAATTCTTCATATCACCACCATTTTCATTACTTACTGGATCATTTTTCTGTTTTGTTAAAGGGTACATTTCTGCCATGTCAGTAAAAACATTTTGGTGTTGCAAGATTTATAAAGAAGTCTTACCTGGCCCATTTGATAAGATAAGGGAGATGGTTTAGTAAATTAAATGTATAAAAGGAATAACGGATAATCTCTGTGACTGTCCAGGCAACAACAAATAAGAGCACACTGTCTTCACTCTGTACCTATTAAAGAGAGAAGGAAAATATACAATATACGTTGAAAAATGTTATTAGTTACTTATACACCAAGAAATAGTTCACAAAGAAATTAATCCTTACAGATGGTTTCAGTACATCAGTTACGAGAATGAATTCCAAATATTTTAAGAGCAACGCAGTGCTTTTGCAATCGTATTTAGAATTAATAAATACTTGTCAATAATGAAAAATTCACAAGAAAATTAGACAATGTGAACGGTGTAAACCTGTTGCCTGATCACTATGGTTTGTATTCATAGCTCTACTATGCTACGCCCCTGTTAAGTCCAAGCGATGTGCAGAAAATGGAACAATTCAGTAACCTGCCAGATATATACAGATTGGCTGACTCCAGTTTTAATCTTGCTTTCTATGCCACAGAGCAGATGATATTAGATTTAGTTAAAAGATGAAGGGTGGATAACGACTGGGGTACAACTCCTAGGACTTGAACAGATTTGGTCCAATTTCCTGCCTTGTCACAATTTCTCGTGTGACCTTTGACTTTAGTTGACCACAGTTTCTCTGTGCCTCAGGCCCTCCATCTGCAAACTGGGAATAACAGTATCTCCTTATCTTATGAAGAAGTTATGAGGATAATACATTCAAGAGTGTGAGGCATTCACATATTATGTTGATGGCAGCCCCATCAGTAGATAGATTTACAGTCCCATATATTTAGTTCTCAGTGTGATTCAGAATTTATTTTGGAAAAATATTAACTCATCACAGAAGCTGGCCAAGGGAAAATTACAGGTTACTAGTTTGATTCGGAACAAGGGGGAGCTCTCCTAGGAAGACAGAAGTCTATATTTCAATTTTAGACACTAATTAAAAGGCTGAGGCAGGACCTCTCTAAACTCAACTATCTGCCTTTCCCTACCTTGGCTCCTTTTCTACCACTAGATCTAGCACAATTTCCACTAAAAGGATCATTGAAAAAGCATCCTTGGATTTCAAAGTAGATACAGAAGACTGGGACGCTTCCTACCTCTCAGAGCCGGTGTTTGGGACATATCACAGAATCAGTGTTACTCTGTTCACATTTTTAAGGCTATATTCCAACCATAGGTATCTTTTTTAAAGTGCTAGATTAGATTTGGGAACGCAACTATCTGTCAAATTTGAAAAAGAATGGCAACTGTATGGCAGTTTATGTGGCCATATAATTGTATTATGAACTGCTGTAACCTGTCATACATAATACGTATTTCAGCAAACATTTTTACACTTAGTTTTTTCCAGTAGCGTCATGCATTTTCTCAGCTGTATTAGAACCCTGAGCCAAGTTTTACTAGACTGTGAGAACAAAAAACCTCTTTGACCAGTGCCTGCTTATTTCCCCCCACAATTCTTTGGGAAAAGGAAGTCACTTGATGCAGATGATACAAACGACTCACAAAGAGTAAAGTACGTGCACACACACAGAAAAGAGGAACAAGAAAAGATATGGGCCCATTGAAACCTTTGCACATAAACAGAGGTGATCATATGTTTGCTTGTAAAAAGCTCAGGGGGACAATAGGTAAAAAGGCATTTGTAGTAAGCAGACTGCAAAGCGTGACCTTACGTAAGGAAACGCAGCAGCTCCAGAAAAGGCCATTGTTATTATTCTTGATTATAATACTTATATTTTAAGCAGCTTCTACCTCACTTGATAGCAAGTTTTCTTTGTCTCTTTTGACATGAAACCAATTGCTTGCATGTTGTATAGTAATTCCTCTAGTTTCATGTATAAAAAAGGGATCTTCACGGAAGAGGACTGCATTTGCCTATCTATTTCTAGAGAAGGCGAAACAATGGACTCTGAAACCTAACTGGGACCTTTGGATGCTTTTGCTTTACAGACAGCAGGGCTGACTCCTCAACTAGAAAGAAGTACAAGTATTGCAGAGATGGCAGTGTTTCCCGGGCCAGGCAAACTTCACAGCACTCAACAGCTGCACCTTCTGGTCAAATCAGGAGCAGGATTTAATTAGTTCATTTCAGTCACGCTGTTTCACAAGGGAAAAATGGTATCCTGGTGACAGTTTAATCAGACAGGTCATTGTACAAGCCTTCACCTGCCTTGGGAGCAGAGGGGCCTAAGGGTGGACATGAGCAACAAAACTGTGGTTAGATATAGCACAAAAATTGGAGGTGTGAGTTGAGGAGGGGAAGGGGTGGAAAAGAAGACCGGGGCAGAGAGCAAGAAACTGGTTCTTATGCCTGGTGACCAGAGAACACAGTTTGAGAAGAGGGGGAAAGTATTCGCTATCAAATCTGTGGTATAACTTTTCTGTAACCACTGCTTTCTCAAATCATAACTCTTTTCATTCCCAATCTATTCTTACAGAAATGCATTTGAAAATGATTCACAGTGGTTGTAGTGCTACTACAGGAACCTGCTTCTATATCTAATCAGCCAAACAAACATGGCTGGAAAATAGTTTGGTAGGAAGCACATTACAATGTTTTAGAACAGTCTGCAAATAGTGAAACAAAGACACAGGTGACTAGTACTCCTTTCTTTACCATGTTTCTTCTGATGTAATTACCCCACTAGAGAAAGAATGAGGTTCCAGATTAATTATCAGTATGTCTGGTGGTAAATATTTATAACGACTAGAACTCCTCATTGTGTGTGTAGGGTTTTTCTTTTAATGCTTCAAATGAAACAGATTTGTGAATCTGTCTGAAAAGCGCATCAAACCTCAAAAGATCTGATTTGCTAAACAGCCTCATTCAATAATAAAGAATCTCATTCAATCAGACACAGCTTGCATCAATTCAGCACAAATATCATCCCTTTCCCTAGGACAGCATACCCAGGGCAGTGTAAGGGAGTGATTGCAGGGCTATGCTTAGCAGCCTTGTGCTCTCCGCAAAAAAAAAATCACTGGACTCTTATTAAAATCCCTCTTCATTTTATTTTTTACTTTAAAATATACTACTTCCCCTGTAGACATTTGGATAAACCTTTAGTACTGCATTCAAAGCATTTCATGCTCTTAATATGACTGATCATTTAACATGCTACCTTAACTAAGCTGTTCAGACCATGGGCTAAACTGTTGTTGACAGCTGTTTTAAACTGATTCATCACCAATGTGGGTTCTGCACTTATTTTTGATTATCTTGATGACTGTGAATAAGAGGCAGTCTTTATATTAGTTAAGAAAAACTGTCAGAATACAAAATGAAGATTTATAACTCAAGAAATGACAAGTAAGATTGTTCATGCAACCTCTACTGTTGTTTCCTCTCGCAGATGCATGAAAGGGGTTGTAACTGTACGGTGTAGGAACAAAGAGAGAACTTGACCTTTCTGGGGAGGCAGGGTGTGACATTTCTACTGGTAGATGGCAGTCAGCAAAATGATTCAGGCATTTGGTGTGTGGCCCTATTTAAAAATCAATCAGAAAAAGAAGCCCAAACCCCAGAAACTAATCCTGGGGAAGAAGCCGTTCCAGAAACTAAATTCAGTCCACAGGATGAACACATCAAAAAGCCACAAATGATTGAAAAATGGGCAGAGTTTAAAATAGAAACACTAAACAACTTCAAGTCCCTCCATAGTATCTATATGTGGTCTTCACACAGAAAATGGGGGTTTAGAAAAGATGCATGGGTCTTGATAATACATTTAAATCTACTGGTAGAGCACTACAAAAACTACACTGATGTAAAACCAGAGTACGCAGTCATGATTAACTCACAACGTTCTGTCACTGACTGTCAAACTTTTAGTGTGGACTTTGTCTTATCAATACCAATAAATGCTACAGACTAAAAAGTTCTAACTATCCCAGAGCAATAAGCTAAGCTATTAGCACAGTTAAATGGCAGTCTCCCTTTTCTCAAGTATTTTTTGGTATACCCGACAAATAGCAGATGGCAGTTTCATCTACCCACACAAGATACTGTAAAGCACAGATATACTTCCCTAAAATACTCTGATACAATTAAATTGTTTTCTGAAAAGGCCAGTTTTAAAAATTAAAAAGCTTATATACATTATACACACTGTTCAACTTTTTAGTAGGATTTGAGTGGTGTTGTAGCCAGGAGGGTCCAGGAAATATATAAGAACCAAGGATTTCTCTTTGGTGAAACAACTGCAGGGTGGATAAAAATCAACAATTTACAAAAAAAAATAAATCCAGATTTTAAAATTTCAATCAACTTCTTTATTTAACTGTATTTTAATTTTTTTGTTAAGATACTTTTTTTTTTTAAACATAAACCTATATACAGATAATTTTAATTTAAGATATGCTAGAGCTCAAAGATGTAATCATGGAAGAGGTATTATAACTTCTAATTATATATTATTTGAGTCAATATATTCATGTAACTTATTTAGAAAAGTTTTATAAATAAGTCACAACAGGCCATGGATTATATTAGAGGCCCAGTTTTATAGGGTTCCCAGATGCTCTTCTATAGATTAGAAAAGATTATAGAAAACCCAGTGGGAGTCAGTGCTCAGCCTTGCAGATCCCAGTAAGCCTCTGTGATGCTTAGTTTCAGTTCTCAAACTGTGGATTTATGCCTCCAGAGGTAACATCCTCACTAACAGCGGTATATGGAGATGAAAGATAACAGACTTGCTACCTACCCATCAGCCCTATTGTCTCTCTGCAAGTTTGTGTACAGAGTCAAGCCCTTGCCTCTTTCTAAAAGTGCAAAGTTTGAAGAAGTTAAATGAATATTGTTGGGGGTGGAGTAGATCTGGGCAAGGAGGAAGAGTCTGGAGAGAAATGCAGGAGGAGGGCGGGGTAGTAGAAACAAGAGAGAAACATTTTGAGCAGAATATTCCAGAAGTCTTGAGGGATACGTTTCTGAGTATAGCCTCTCCACTGATTTGAGATCTACTGAGGGAATGGTATGGTAGAAGGGAAAACCTCTCATGGTAGCAGGCTTGCCAGACCATAAAAGAGAGCCTGTGTGGGAATATTTTAATGAAGGTTATATACAACAAAAATGAAGGTTATATACAACAAAAATGCACTTTTGGTTGAAAACAGTGATTAAATCAAGGCTTACTAACCAGTGGTTTAAATCATGAATTAAAATCAATTTGATTTAAATCAAATCCACCCTGATCAACTGTACTAATTTTTTTTAAATACTGGACTTGAGGAAGGGCACTGTTTGCTTGAAAGCGCATCTAACACCTCTCCCAGCTTTTTAATTGGTTCCAAACAAGATCCCATAATAATAATGCTTTTCTACTGGAGTGAGGAATCATCAAGCAACATTACACACAAGCCACTGACAAGTCACCAGATGATTCCAACGTTGTCATTGATGATCTACATAAAACGGGTAACATAAAAAAACCCTAAAAGGCTCTATTGTTCCACTACTTACTTTTAACTGAGCGATTCATTCCTGGCCATTCCTTCCCTTTCTTATTCATTGTCTTAATACCAGGACTCACCAGAGGCTAAATAGATTCCCATAAATACCTGCTGGACAGCATGTACTGCACCACACACTGGACCTGTCCCACATAGCTAACAATTGCCATGTCCCAGCTGACTGTAGAAAAAGAATCTAATCTCTCCCCCAAACAGTGAACAAAGCGCAACGGAAGTTTACCATGCAGCTACGGTTGACTGTTATATTTAGGAATAGGATGACACCATACAAAAATATCATGAAAGCACACATATGTTAAGAGCAAAAATCATGCTTCAAATCACGTCAAAATAGTTTTTTAAATGGTCAAAAGAACAAGAGAATATGTTACTAATGTTTCTTCTTCCAAAGAATGAACCATATCTACAAGCAATCTGGATAAGCAGGATATTAAATGCTTCTCACTCAAGTTAACATAAAAACTGAAGTGTATTACAAAACCTCATGCATCCACAGGTCTTACTAAATCCACACAGGTGTGTAAGACATTAATCCTGGATTTCGTCAAGGATCTCACTTGTCCAGACAGCCCTTTAGAAAAAGCAGAAAACTCTCATGACAGTGTAAAAACATCTACCCAGATGCTATGGCATCATTGCTGGTGCACAAAATCGAGAGACTCTCCTCACCTGACCTGCTCTCTGCTTTACTGTTACTGTTCTGGGTAGTAGGAAAGCCATTCTTGAAGGCAGCTAGCATTACCCAAGTCCTCACCATCCATAAACCTAAATCTTAGGATAATAAAACAGTAGCACAGACAGCCCAATCCTTAATGATTATGGTGTTAAGACTGAAAAAAATTATTCAGCATGGATAAGTCCTTTACCATTATTCTTGCATTAAAAGAACTATTCAGTTCAAAATGCAACAGAACTGGCAAGGATAGTTTCATGTATTGTCTAAGGGGGCTTCTTAAAGAATTAATGTTTTAGATTAATCACTCTATTTCCTGAAGCCTTTGCTTTTTAGCTTACTTGAAATTAGGCACTTACCACCAGTGAGGTTTCCCACCCCACACTCCCCCTTTAGAGCCGATAAGGACCCTAACTACAATTATCTGGATTCACAGTGAGATCTGTCAGTAGAGCACAGTATTTACTCAAGCGTTTTGAATTTTTATTGGAAAATGTTTTGTCTCTCTCTGCTTCCCGAGTAATTGTATTAAACTGTGTGGAATACAATACTAAAGGAACAAGCATCATGACAGTAGGAAGAAAAAGTTCATGGTTGTAAGGCCTTATAATTAACATATATGCATAGGCAAGCTAGGAAAAACAAACATAGGAATAAGGAAAATTTAGTAGACAGCTTTGCAGACTATGGCAACAGGGACACATACTTGTGGGTATCTGTCCATAAAAGGAACACAGGAAATAATTAGCCAATAATGAACCAAGATGTACTTTTGGCAGAAAGTTATACCAGAAGTAACTTCAATCTTTGATGAGATAACAAGTCTAGGAAACTTTATAGATGTAAAATAATTCTAAGGCATTTAACTTGGTAATGCCTATATTCTGATGGAAAAAAATAACAACAACAGGTGAAAGTGCACACAGATGGAGTCAGAACTCAGCAGCAGATCTCCATGAAGTGATTCTCAGCAGGATATCATCAAATATGGGTGTTTCTGTAAGGTTGCACCTGGATCAGGACGAGGACCACTACTTTAGACACCGTTGATGAAATGTGCAGATGATGCAGTCTGGCTAGTAATGAGGACAGCACAGACTGCAGATCTTCTGGTTTCCTATGCAAGTTGGAGCCATTCAAACAAAACACATCTTAAGACAGGCGCATTTAAAAGGTATAGATAGAGGAAAGAAGGATGCAGAGCATATTTTCAGAACTGGGGACTATATCCTAGAAAACAGTGCCCATAAAAATGATTTAAGGGTCATGAGGATCTCTTTTAAAATCTTAGTTAGGCTTCTGGGGCAGATGGAGGTAGAAAGCATTAGCTTTGGTTTGGTTCATTTGTCTTCCTGGGCAGGTGTAAGACAATACAGAAAACTTACCAAAATCATGGTCGGTTTAGAAACCCAACAAAATCCACTCTGACCATCCTGACAACGTTGTTCATATACTATATTCTTTTCTTCTGGGTTTTTTTTAAATAAATTAATATTCTTATACAATCATCCCACACATTTGGACAGTCCATGTCACACTTTGGGAACTATTATAGTACATTTAACTATTCTTGTTGTTTTCTTTATCATTAAAAGGCAAATAACTACCTTTCAAATATTTCATCTCTGTACAAGGAAAATAATATTAGAAATTTTATTTAGAAAAGTAATGAGAGCTTCTTAGAGAATGGGAATTGGCTACAATGCTTGATCCTGCTCCAGCTCTGAGTAAAAGGAGCTTTGCTATCTGCTTCAATGAAAAGCTGAATGGAAAAGGACATTATAAATTATCAAAATTCAGGATACAGCAATTTGGTGTTGCCCAAATCAAAATTACACAGTGGAATCGAGTGCCATGAAAGAATGATGAAAGGAATTCCCGTGAGGAATTTCACTAAGAGAGTGACAGGGGTCTAGGTTGTAGCTGTGTTGGTCTAAGGGCATAGGCAGACAAGGTTCTTTGGGTGAATCTGATTTTTATTAGACCAACTTAAATAGTTGGAAAACAATTATTACGCAAGCTTTCGGGTTCAAAAACCCTTCGTCAGGCTAAGGAAGTTTCAGCAGTTGGTGTGTGCTCTTCCTGGATGGAATGAAAAGTAAAGAGAGTGACAATCTCTTACTGGCTCTAGTAGCCCCATGACCTGTTTACAAATATTTCCCAGAATATCTAAGTTTCAGTAACTAGCAAATTAAATATTGCATCTTCCCCATCAAAACCTAGACCAGGGTGATAAAATACCCATTTTGGAAAGGAAGAGCTTGGGTTCAACTACAAAACACTTAAGAGTCCAGAAGACTGTAAAAGGGAGAAAACAGAATCGGAACAAATGTTTATGATCTGAAGAAGTCCTGTAGTATCTGGAAAAACAGCAGGTTATTCTATTTTGCTTTATACTTTTATGTGGAGGGTCACCACAAGTGAAGTAAAATACCAGCAAGCAAATTTTTTCCAACCATTTCAGTAGCTTTAGGATGGTGCACAAATATAATTAGGGTGTCAGAAAAATAGAATACTGCATTATAATGAATGTGATTTGAGCTGAAGTAAAATATTCTTATGTAGAGAAACTCATATAAACTATTTTTATATTGGGAGGAGAGGGAAAAGGGAGGAGGGAGAGAACATTTGTAAATACAGCAAGACTATGACCAATATTAACTTCTTTCTACCACTCACCCATTCGCCCTTCATTCTGCATTGGTTCACTTACCTCTTTTACACTGTGTGTTACTGCCCATGTCAAAAAAACCCTTGACATCACCTGGAAAGCAGTCAGGACAACAGAAGAGGGAACGATGCCTGAAAAATATTTTAGGATTGGTGAGCATGTTCACATGAACTGTATTAGACAAACAGATTTAATAAAGCAGATATTATCAAAACTAGTCATCCTGAATTTTTAGAATGCAAGAACTTGAACTTAAAAATTAAATATTCATTTTTTGTAGCAGTATCGGTTTTCCATGACATGTCTGTAGAGCCTAGTACATTGGAATCACCTGTGAAGTTGACCAATTAGCTCCACCGTGAAGTGTTACTGTCTACACATGCGCCTGTATTACAGCGCAGTAAATGAACTAACTCTGCTGTAGGACAGTGCTGTCTGGGACAAGTACTATCCTACAGTGGAGTACTTTACACTGCCACAACACACATGTAGGTAGTGACCAGGGCTGGCCGGGGCACGAGGGTGCTGTAGTGTTGGGGCTGCCTGCTATGCACTGTAGCACCCAACCAGCCCTTCCGCCATGACCGGGGCTGACCCCCTGCGGCTGCTGCCAGCCCAGGGCTACTCTGCCCTGGCTTTAACTGCTGCAGTCCCAGGCACACATATATACACTGCACTAGAAGCCGCCGACTGCAATGGAAACTGTGCTGGAGTTTATTGCACCATGCTAATTACACGTGTAAATAGATGCCCATAGCCCGCATCCACAGGAGCATGGACATTTGTTTCCCTGGGGACAAGCAGCAGTGGCACACCTTGTGGCATACCTTGTGCCACTGCTACTACTTGTCCACAGGGAATGCCTGTGCCACACGCGCTCTGGCGTGCAGCAGGTTACCCTGGGTGAGATAGGAGAGGATGGGGCCAACAACCAGGGTCCCTGGGGGCTTTCCGGGGTTGCAGCTGCGGCAGGGAGCCTGGTTGGCAGCTGGAGCGTGGCTCCAGCCAGCCAGGCTCCAGTTCAGGGCAGCACACACTGCCACTTGTGTGCGCTACTCTGCTTTTTTTTTGGTGTGGGTATTTTTAACCCCGGTATCTCCCGGGGCCAAAAAATACCCCTGCGCTGCTATGTCTGTGCTCATCTAGATGTAGCTGTAGCAAAACCCCCCATTTTTTTTTCTTCTTTTTTTTTTTTTGGTATTTATTTTAAAATGCTTTCCCCCTCCCCTTCCCCAACCATTTCTGCCTTTTTCTCTCCCTCTCTATTCCCTATAGATAAGTATAAGTGAGCTCAGATTTAGGATAAGCTTTAAACATTTTTATTTTGGTAGCAAGGTTTTGGTTTGGGATATCCACTGTTGTATATTGTATTATTATCATTTTCGTATTGATTTTTATTGTTTCATATGGATATTGTATGGCTTAGGCCCGTGTTTGTAAGTGAACCAAAGTCATGTCAAGTTTCCATTTTATATGTCAAGCCTCTATCTTCTGTCCTCTGCCTGGGCATCCCCTGTGTCGCAACTGTATGAGTCACATACCCCTCACGTGTAAATTGGTTCCCGGATGAATGAGTGTGATTGGAACTGATTGAAATACAATGGTAGCAGGCCTCTACTGAATGGCCTGTAATGACTGGACCATCACCTTGCATTGATTCACCCAGGAACCATGGACCTCACCCAGGAACAGAGACAAAACCAGCATCTGAAAGTCAAAAGACCCTGCAGAACCAGCAACTCTCACCATTACAGACACCCGAAACTGCACATCTCTGCAAGGAGCACACATGCTCAGTACGCCAGGGGCTGACCCTTGCCTGGGCATGCCTCCTGTCACTAGGGTCATACAAGGTCTGCCCCTATAAAAAGGGGCAGTGAAGACAGACCCAGGGGGAATGCCATTTCCACCAGGACCAGCACCATGCCACACCACCTATCCATCCAGAGGCCCTGCCAGAGACCCGCCTCTGGACAACACCTACTGGACAAGGACCCCTTCCAGCCTGGATAGGTAGATATTACCTGCATACCTCCGCCTACAATTTGGACTCTCTCTCTCTGTCTCTCCTCCTGGACTTCAGGGGACTTCAGCCCCTGCACCAAACCTCTTTAACCCCTGCTGCCGCTGTGTGTGTGTGTGGGGGGGGGGGGGGGGGGGGAAGTCCTTTGTAAATCCAGATTAGAACTGGTCTGATAAATACTGAGCGGGGTGTCAACATGGGTTGATTAGTTTTCAGGCTTCCCCCGCACCTTCTGTAATCCTCACCCCGCCCATCCTGCAGCTACCCAGCTCCTACTGGCTGTCCTGTAGTTTGCCCCAGCAGCTGGAGCCTTGCTCCATATATATATAATGGCATTGTGCGCATGATGTATGAATCAGTGATCAGTGTCTAACTTTTGGGGTGTATGTGCTTGAATTGGTTATAAGTATGCATGTGCCTAGGCTGGTTTGGGTGTGTATGCGCCTGAGCTGGTAGTGTGTGTGTATGCACCTAATCGATTTGTGTGTGTTTTGTATATGTGCAATTGTGTCACACCCTCCTGTCTAACAGCGCAATATTGAGATCCTGACAGTTGGCCTGACCCCCCAGGGCAACACAGATATACAGTTTAACATGGGATGTTCATCTAGTTCAACAATACAGATACAGAAACAATCCTGAAGCTTTCCAATGAACTGCCAGCATTCACTGGCATTCTTAAAATGAGTTTTGAGGTGCAAAATAAAATGACCCAAACTTGTATCACAGCTAAGGCGGATCTACTAAATCATCCAAGATCTAATAAACCGGGATTAGTTTTGGGCTTCAAGATCACATCCAGTATGCGTTTCTATACCTTTATGACATTATGTGTTATCTTCCTCGACAGCACAGTGCACAAAAAAAAAAAAATAAATAAAAATAAATAAATAATTACTAGTACTATATTACCAATATAGTATATTACTAGTAGTATATATATATATATTACTACTACTGTTTCAGATAGGAGATGCTAGATGCACTTCCAGTTTCTGAAGTCTACCATCAACAGAGCTTCAAAAATTACTTCCAACTTCTAGAAGTGTATTGGAGAGATAGTTTGAAAAGGGAAGAGAAAAAGGCTAGGATCTGAGTGGATCAGGAAGAAACATACAAAAATGATTCTCAAGAACTATCTTCAGAGACACCATACAGCTATCACAACAAAACAAGAGACACTCATTAGAAAGTAATAAAAACGATGAGAAAAACAAAGGTACCTGATCAACAAGATAAACAATATCATACAAATTTCTGAAATATACCCCAGTGGCTGAACAAATGCGCTGCCTAAATAAAGCAGAAAAAAGGCCTGGGGGGGTTGGGGGGGGGGGGAAATGTGATCTGCTTGCTCATTTAGGACACATCAACCACGAGGAGGTATCATTTTTCTTTTTAATCAACTTTTGCTTCATGACAACTGAGACTATGAAAGAAAGTAAACAGACTCCAGAACTGAAATTAACTTTCATGCTGCAAACAAGACCTGGTGAAAATCTTAGTTAGTTTCTGCATTCAGCACTTAGTAAAGCTCAGTGCCACATTCAACACATTGGAGCTCCCAAAGCAGCTTCAAGGAACAAAGTTCCTTGTTAGGCATGCTCTCTCATCCAGCTATCTTCCAGTGAATCCATAGACATGCCAAAAAGATGTGTGAAACAATTCTTTAGTAGTATCTCAAGACTGCGCAAAAGCAGCACTGTCTCACCCACAGTGAAATGCAAGGGCCTATGTCTTAAATGGAGATCAAATTAATTAAGCGGGCAATTATGATAGTGTCTATAACAAAACAGGACAGACCAAACAAAAACCGTGCACCAGAATGAACGCACACCGGAAATCGAGCAAAGACAGGAATACCCAAGTTACCAGTGGGGGCCCATTTCTCACAAGAAAACCACTCTCTCTCCCATCTCTCAGTTCTAATCCTCAAAGGAAATTTACAAAACACTTTTCAGAGACAAGACTACGAACTTCACTTAATCGACCTCCTGGATACTAAAAATCATGGATTAAATATAGACATTGGGTTTATGACATGTTATAACCTGCCTGACATCTGACTCCCCAAGTACCTTTCCACTATTTAACTGATACATTCATCCCCCTTCTCCCCCCAACCCAGTCTGTCTCTCACCCACTCCTCAATTTACGTCTTCATTGACTGCCCGTCTTGCATGTATACCAGCCCAGCCTCTGGCTTCTTTACTTTTCATTCCATCCAGGAAGAGCACCCTCAGCCTGACGAAGGGTTTTTAAACCTGAAAGCATGCTTACATTTTTTTCTCCCAACTATTTAAGTTGGTCTAATAAAAGATATCATATTCACCCAAAGAACTTTGTCTGCCTATAACAAAACAGGCATTCATCCATCTACCAGCCAGCACCAAGATACCTCCCGATAGTGAAACTTTAAATATCGATGCTAGCCATTATGTATTCTAGGACGGTTTTCACCATAGCTATTAACAAACGAAAGGATTGCACTTCATTGTTTCTGTATACAGAGCTCACTGAACACATGCCATCTGCATCCCATTCTCTTTTCCCCCCACACCAGCTCCATGTGCCACTTCTCCAACCCCAGCTACATAAGGCCCCATCAATCAGGCCTGCCCCTACCCCTACTCCAGTGGTCCTGTCTGCCCACCCATGCCTGAGGTAGCTTGTTCCTTTCCATGATGTTTGGCCTGCATTCTCTCTTCATTCACTAGGCTCCCCATGCCCCAGGCTCTGTGTCTCTCCATTCTTCACTCCATTACATGCCACGGTTCTGTTCCAACAATCTAGTTGTCCCTCTTTCCCCAAATGCCACTTACCCATTCCCCTATTTCAGGATGCCATCATTAATTTCCCATCACGTTTTTGTTCTGAGGGATGTCATTCCGAGCATCAACAATTCAACGCATGGTTGAAGCTCATGTCTGCTACACAGATCCCAGGTACTTTCTATGTTCCCCAATTCCCCTTTCAGGTGTGCACCAAAATCATAGAATTCTGACCATTAAAGCCTTGAATATCCCCTGTAGGTCAGGGTGGCACTTCAATGTACAGATACATTTGATAAACATTGATGGTGTTGCCTGTGAAAGCTTATGCCTCCCTGAACCAGCAAGTCTCTAAGGCCGTGTCCAGATGAGCACAGCCGTGTGGTATGTGGCACCGCAGACGTATCTGCAGCACCACATACCACACATTCAGGTATTTCCTGCAGTGCAAGGTAGCAGTGCCCGGTGGGGTAGGGAGGGTTGACCCTGCTGTGGCAGAGCACAGGTTGTGCCTGCCATTTTAAGAGGTTTCAGGCAGGCTTTGGATAGCTGGCAAATGTGGTTTGGCCTAATTAGATGGTCTTATGACTGAAAGAGGCCATTGGATTGCAAGAGGGCTGGGCAGCCTCAGTATAAGCCCAGGCCCTAGGAGCAGAGCTGGCAGTTAGACCTAGGGAGCCAGAAGTGCAACATCACCCAGCCTGCAGACTGCAGCTCCCAGAACACCTGGAGGTCAGGGAAGGAACTAGGGTATGGAGGAGGTTCCTAGTCCTGGGGCATGACCTGAAACTGCACCCTGCTGGGATTGGATGGTGTGATGGGGCTGCTCAGGACACCTGAGGCCAAGTTTGGACCACAGGCCAAGTGCGGTCAGGCAATGGGGCCAGGGGAGTTGGAAGTGATTTTTGGATGTCATCTGCGAGGCATGGGACACAGTGTAGGGGTGGTTCGGAGGCATGTATTACGCCCTTAGCATCAGGCAAATAAATGGGCAGCCTTCCACCTATGAACAACTTCTTAATTCCAACAAAGGCATGGCAGATGAGTCAGGTAGCTGGACTGCCCTAGACAGGTGGGCAGGCCGATGTTGTGACCAGCCTCATGACGGACCATGAGGGTAGAAAAATACGTGCATGAAAGAAATGTGGGGGCAATGTGCGCCAACCAAAACCAAAGCCTGGCCAACCAGAGCCATATTCCAGCTGCCGGCTAGGCTCCGAGTGGCAGAATCCAGGAGGCCCCTAGCCTCCCTTACCCGACCCGGGGTAACTGCCAAGCGCCAGAGGGTGCACAGGTATTCCCCAGGGACAAGTAACAGTAGCACAAGGCATGCCGCTGCTTCTTGTCCCCAGGGAAACAAATGCCCGTGCTTGTGTGGACACGACCTAAGATGCCACCCTGCCCTACCTTCTGCCTGACTTCACACTAACGCAGATAACTACTTCTCTCTAGGACATTCTTTGAAATTTGGAATTGATTAGATGTGGCCTTCAAAAGTTGTCATGTTACAGAAACAGGGGAGTGCCATCAAGCTGGCAACAAGGCCTCACTCCAGGCAGCCAACAAAAGTTCTCAGTAGACAAAGCACGTACACATCTTGCTTTTAACAAAAACACTGCTTTGAGAAAAGCAAAGCAGAACATTAGATTAATACAAAATATTTTGGGACATTACATTAATGCTGAGAGCTAAAAAACATTACTGATTATATAACCAAGAGCTACATGGATCTACACTTCAAACAAACTGGAATGCTCAAAAATGAGATTCACCAAGGCAACTAAATGCACAGCTTGCAATAATGATCAGTTTAAAATTCCAAATAAAAACTTCTTGGAAACAAAAATAAAATCATCAAGATCAACAAGAGTAAATGTTCCGGAGAGACAGAAAAGCAAAAAGAACAATGCAGCAATTTCTAAAAGAACAGGGGCCAAAACAGTTCTGACAACATAAAAGTGATGAATTGTGTTCACAAAGATCTGAACTAATCATTTGAGCTTTCTGCTAGCAGACACCAGTTGGCTGAAAACAGGCCAGCTGATACTCCAAATCGTGCTTTTCAGCACGTGAAGATCGCAGCTGGATTGAAAAGAATAGAGACATGAAATTGCTTATAAAAAAAACCAGAAACAAAACCACCACTGATCCTCTGAGAGATGCAAAATGCACCAATAAAACCCTGTTGGAGAAAGAAGCAAATAGCAAGAGATTTTGATTTGACCAAGAGGAATAGTTGTTAAACACAAACAAAATTGGTAGATGTTGATTTGTGGCTGGAGAGAAGAAAAAATGTGCAGCTACATGAATTTGCAAGTGCAAACTAATAATGAACTCCGTGATATGAAAAAGCTCTGAAGCAAGCAACCTCCATAACAATAAACAGAGTCAACTGATAAAAGGCAAGGGGTCATTTGACCACTCAAGCCTACCAGATTTTCAGGGAACTACATGATGTCATTCCCACATTGCCATAACCCATTAAACAAACTTTTAGGTCAATAGCCAAAAAAAAAAAAAAATCAGGTTGACAGAGTCAACAAGTACTATTTGACAAGTGGCAGTTGTGTGAATGCCTGGGGGGCTAAATGCAAGGCAAGTCCACAAAGTACAATTAGATTTTATCAGCAAAAAGGCTAAGAATATAGTGGAGACAAATTCCTAAGAGGTGTTTCTGAAGCACAATGAAGGAGAGAGAGCAGGACAAGCTGGAGACCATCCAAAAGATGTTTGAGAAGAAATTGTGAACACAGCTATCAGCAGCCACTTGCAAACAGAGTCGAAAAGCAAGGAGGAACCAGCAGAAATAGTAAAGTGCTGATGCTTCTGTATTACATGCCTAACAGAGCATAACCACCGTTTAGTCTGCAAGTCAAAGCGTATACCATTTTAGCAATATCTAAAACTGAACCTTTCCTGCCATTTGGTAAAAATGGAACGGAAACAGTTATAACCTTTACTAATATTTCTGGACGGGAAATCTGACTCATCTCAAGCTTTCTAACTAACGAGGATTTTTTTTAATGAGTACACATTATTTGACAATAGGAACAATTGAGGGTTTGATCACCTGGGTGCAGCAAAGCAAAATAGGACAGGGAGGAACCTCCTGTGTCAACAGTCCCTTGCTAACAGATCATATAAATCCAGGAACTGACAACCTAAGGCCCACAGAGCCATTGGATCTGGCCTGTGGAAGTTGGGTTTCAGTGGTGTTTGGCAGCAAGGGAGTTCAGCTGCGAGTAAAGAATCACAGAAAATAAGAGTCGGAAGGTCATCAGGAGGTTGAGTCCAGCCCCCTGCTCAAAGCAGCATCAACCCAGCTAGATCATCCCTGCCAAGGCTTTGTCTAGCCGGGTCTTTAAAAACCTTCAGGGATGGAGACTCTATGACATCTGGGTAATCTGTTGCAGTGCTTTACTACTATCCTCATGAGACAGTTTTTCCCAATATCTAAACTCAACTTCTCTTGCTGCAACTGGAGCCCATTGCTCCTTGTTCTGTCATCTGCCCCCACTGAGAACAGTCCAGCTTCGTCCTCTTTGCAGTCCCCCTGCAGGCAGATGAAGGCTGCTATTAAAGTATGCCCCCACCACACTTCAGTCTTCTCTTCTCTAGACTAAATAAGCCCAGTTCCCTCAGCCTCTCCTCAGAAATCATAGCCCCCAGTCCCCTAACCTTTTTTGCTGCTCTCAGCTGGACTCTCTCCAACTTGTCCACATCCTTTCTGTAATGGGGGGGGGTCCCAAAACTGGACAAAGTACTCTAGAGTACGTCAAAGTCTGTCCTTTCTCAGGAGAGAAAGTTAGATAGCATCACCTATTTTGGTCATATGGCTCAAGATAACCCAAACTTTACCAGTCTCCTGATAATTAACTAACAGCTTTGATAAAAGCAAGACCTTGGTCCCTGGGTCCACATGACCAGTACCTAAACCACTGCAGTATGCTATTAGGATATATTTAATATCCCGCTAAATTTGAGTGCTTAAATTAATAATGAATCTTCATCCAATCAAAATAAAATCTAACCTTAAACTTTATTGTACCTCTGTGACTGAGCTGGGGACAGGGGGCGAGGGTAGCGGGGAGCAGAGCAGAGGTTTTGGACTGAAAGGCAGGAATAGAATTGAGATATCAGTTGAGCAAGAAGAAGTGTAAAAACGTACACTCTGGTTATGCACGATCTTTGCTAAGCCAACCAATTTTAGTTCATTTAAGTAGTAATCAATTCTTGTTGCTGGTACACTCCTCTGCCCAGGGCGGATTTGATTTAAATTAAATTGATTTTAAATCATGATTTCAATCACAATTTAAACCAGTGGTCAGGAAGCCTTGATCTAATCATTGTTTTCTACCAAAAATGCATTTTTGTTGTTTGATATAACCTTCATTAAAATAGTCCCAAACAGGGTCTCCTTTACAGCCTGCTACCATGAGAGGTTTTCCCTTCTACCATACCATTCCCTCAGAAGATCTCAAATCAGTGGAGAGGCTATACTCAGAAACGTATCCCTCAAGACTTCTGGAATATTCTGCTCAAAATGTTTCTCTCTTGTTTCTACTACCCTGCCCTCCTCCTGCATTTCTCTCCAGACTCTTCCTCCTTGCCCAGATCTACTCCACCCCCAACAATATTCATTTAACTTCTTCAAACTTTGCACTTTTAGAAAGAGGCAAGGGCTTGACTCTGTACACAAACTTGCAGAGAGACAATAGGGCTGATGGGTAGGTAGCAAGTCTGTTATCTTTCATCTCCATATACCGCTGTTAGTGAGGATGTTACCTCTGGAGGCATAAATCCACAGTTTGAGAACTGAAACTAAGCATCACAGAGATGCTTACTGGGATCTGCAAGGCTGAGCACTGAGTCCCATTGGGCAGAGTGGTTTTCTTTAAATCTTTACTAATCTATAGAAGAGCCTCTGGGAACCCCATAAGATTGGGCCCCTAATGGCCTGTTGTGACTTATTTATAAAACTTTTCTAAAAAAGTTACATGAATGTATCGTCTCAAATCATATACATTTAGAATTTATAATCTCTGTTTCATGATGATATCTTGGAGTTGTAACATATCTTAAATTAAAACTATCTTTATACAGGGTTTTTTTAAAGCATCTTAAAAAATAAAAATAAAAAAAATCTGATTTAAGTAGAAAACCCATTTTAAAAAAACTTTTAAGAAGTGTTGATTTTTATCCACCCTGCCTCTGCCTGCAGCATCAAACAGGTATCCTCAAGAGAAAGGAGATCTAAAGCTGGTATCAGTGTCAGGATGTAAGGTTACTGGACCGAGTAATGACAGGCTATGCTATACTCATTGTGCTCCTACCTGCAGCCTTGCCAAACTGGCACTGAGCAAAGATGGTTGTAAAACTAATAAGGACAATGAAGTAAGAGGAACAGTTTTAATAAAAACAAAATTGAGGTATTGTACCCACAAATTCAGGAATTGGAGCTGTATTTTTTCCCTGGCTAGCTTGGTCTACACAAGTATGCAACTTGACAAAAGTTATTGCTGCTGTGTCAGTAAGAATCCTTGTCAAGCCCTCACTGGAACAAATTTAAGCTGCTTAATTGTATCAACCATTTAAAAGGCAAATCTGGATCCTTCTGCTAATGACAGCTTTGGTCAAACTGCTATTCTTGTAAGTGAATAGGGAAAGGGCTGTATGGAAGACTTTTTACATTTCTTTCTTATTTTGAAAAATATCTTGTTTTTCACTTATTGGCAAAACTGTGCATGGCTTACTAATTTTCCTTGCTACAAATAACCGTGGAGCAACTGAACTGTTTGGAAAGCCAAGATTTATTGCATTACTCAGTGTTACACTGCCCTCTGCTGCTGAATATGCAACTACTGGAATGTAATTTTTCATTTGTTATAGTGAAACAAGCTTTAAGCAGAGAATAAACCCAGAGGTACTGTAAGTATGAGGATATACGTTAAATCTGGAAAGATGCATAGACAGTATGTGGAACACAGTGTTCTGCATTTGGTTGGGAATCATAAGGGCACCTTATTGGTTGGTTCTGGCCTTGAATATGAATTGGTCAAGAGCTACACAAACAACTGCATTCCCAATCACAAGAGGAAGTTTCTGAATAAAGAATTCTCCGTCTTCTTATGAAAAGTAATTTATTTGTATAAATAATTAGATTTGGCAAAACAGTGGCAGTTGGCTTCGTAACACACCGTGGTCTTAATTCAGCAGAGAATTATGCCTGTGCTAAATTTTACACTCTGTGTGTAGCACCTGTGGAATCAGAAAAAATATATGCCTTAAACTTTGATTATTTTAGTTATAAGATGACATAACCGCTTTGTGGAGAATTGCTGGCTCTGTATAGTAGAACAGATAAGAGAAAGTGTTTGTTCTTTGTAACTCCTCTGCAACTGCTTCGCTCACCGCGGCCTTGAAGATAGCAAAAAAGTATGTACAAATCTGATTTCCAGGTGCAAGAAGGAGGTTTGTGAACTAACCTCGCCTCCCCCATTAGTTCCCATCCTGATTACAGCAAAGAAATAATGAAGTAATATTATAGCCGCTTTTCATGCTAATTTCACTATATGATCACGTGAGTTGTAAGCAACTGTTAAAAAGTCTATAAGCCTCCTGATTTTGCTCTTGGGGGGGGACCCCTTCCAAGTGCTTGGGAAATCCATGTCACTTTGGAATCCCCCCCCTACAGCTGTAGTTTCTTTTGAATAAAAGCTTCTGCTGACCTGACCCAAAAGTATGCTGCGTGTGTTTCCACGACAATTCCTGGTGCCGTGACTCGGATCCAGAACACAGGCTGAGAAAGGAGGACCGCAGACTGCCCCCCCCGAACCCCGAGGCGCCAAACTTGAGAGGTAAGAGACCTAATTCAAAATCTCTATTGGGGTTTCGGAGGAGGACTGCCTGTAGGCTCCCAACTTGGCCGTGGTAACTGGATCTGAACCTTGTTAAAACAGGTCAGTCTGAACCTTACTGCCGGCTAAAATTTTCTGTCTGGTAAAGGATCCCATTTTGTGTTTGGTAACGTACGTTTTATTTAGGGAGAAACTGTATGAAGCACCTTCATCCTACAGCACATCGGGCTTGTCGTTAATTAACTAAGGCGGTGTGGGGGAGGAGGTCTGGCTGACTGAATGAATGTGCATGTGTGTGTATTTAGAAATATGAGCCACTGACCAGGTCTGAGACTACGGTTGGGTTCAGCCGCCCCAATTCTGCCTGACAGGGCAGTTTTGAAAGCAAGGGGGCCCAACTGGAACCTCGTGACCCAGTGGACAGGGCTTCCCAGTGATTGAATAAATGTGTGTGTGTGCATTTAGAAAAATGAGCCACTGACCAGGTCTGGGACTAAGGCTGGGTCTAGCCGCCCCGATTCTGCCTAAAAAAGGTAGCGTCGAAAGCAAGGGGGCCCAGCTGAAACCTCGTGACCCAGTGGACAGGGCGTCTGAGTGATTTTGTCTTTTCCAAACCCCTTGTCCCAGTAGCTTCTGCCGAGAGCAGGAGTGAAAGGATTCCTCTTGTGTTTCCCTTCCCATTTCCATTTTATGAGCCGGTGTCGGGTCAGAAGCCTTTTGTCTGGGCAGTGAAAAACTGCGGGGCAAGGCACTGAGCGGCCCGGACATCCTAAATAAGCCTCTCCTACGTCTCCCTGTGTGACTGAAAATGGGAACGAGTCAGTCTAAACAAGTTCCTGTCCCCCCTAAGGGGACTCCGGCGTACTTTATGTACACACACTATTCTCCCGAGGCTTGCAAGTACCTGGATAAGTGGAACTGGTATACTAGGGATGATCCTGTGAAGCATTTTCCACAAGAAGGAACATTTGATCAGGATAAAATAGTGCACTTAAGAGGGGCTTTAGAGTCCCGTGGATCCAAAACACCACAAAACCAGTGGGACGCGTTCTTTTATTGGTATGATGAAATGTCCAAAAGGCGGACAGAATCTCAAACTAGGAGCCTAAAAGACTCTCAAGAAAAATTAAAACAGCAGTTACAAGCTGTTCGGGAGAAATTGGCTGCTCCCCCAAATTACACGCCGGCCACCGCTCCGATGTATCCAGCATTGCCCGGGGCGCCCCCACCACCGGAGCCAGCAGAGGATATCCTTGACCTTTGTTCGAACCCTGCTCTCCTGGGACTCCCACATCAGCAACAACCGGTTCAACATCAGGCTGCAGCCCAGGCTATTAACTCATTAGCTGAAGCTCCTTCAGTAAATCCATCCACGGAGCTTAATAGTCCGGACTCATCCACCATATCTGCCACTCAATCATCACCAGTGTGGCAATTTACTCCTGGGTCACAACCCACCACAGGTGTATTTAGAAGAATGGGAATAGGCATGGAAAGATCTCCCATCAATCTTAGATCCCGAGCTGCACAAGTTTACCCCCTAAGACAAATGCCAGGCATTGGAGCCGATGGACAAAATATAGTAACTGTGCATGCACCCTGGACTCCAGGTGATCTCTACAATTTAACTCAAAAATTCCCCAAAATCAGGGAAGACCCAGAAAAATTTCAGGAAGAATTGCAGACTGTTATAAATTGTTATAATCCAACATGGGCTGACATTAATCAGCTCATGCGATCGATTTTGCCCAAGGAAACTATGCTACGTCTGTATGCTGCCTGTACTTGGCCAGATCAAAACCCAGGGATTGGCCAAGACTTTATTGACAAGAGAAATGCTTTGGTTCAGGCAGTTCTCACAATTTGCCCAAAAAAGGCAGACTGGACCAAAATAAATACCTGTAAACAAAACAAAAATGAACACCCCAGTGACTATTTGGAACGCCTCAAACAGGCATTTGAACGATACTCAGGAATGGATAACCCAGTCGGAAATGCTAAACAAGCAATAGTGGCAGCATTCATCCAGGGACTTAATCCTAAAATTGCTGAGAAAATTCAAACAGTAATTATTGGCTGGGAAACTAAAGATTTGACCGAAGTCCTTGCTGCAGCTAACTATTTTCACAACAAATTGGAACGGTCTAAAGACAATGCCGAGTTTAAGTTAATGGCCTTACAGATTTCTCAGTTGCAGGGTCCAGGTAGAGGAAGGGGACGAGGACGGGGAAGGGGAGGCCCGGGTAGATTCAGGGGAAGAGATAGATCCTTGAGCCCACAAAACCCAGGCTATGGGAACCAATGTCATTATTGCAAGCAAGAAGGACATTGGAAATCAGAATGCCCCAAGCGCCCCGGCCAAGGACCCAGACCCCAGTCCCTGCCCCCACCTCCACTTCCTGTCAATTTTCCCAGTGTTGAATAGGACAGCCTGAGGGACAGTGACATCATCGCTCCTTTGCTTGCTACTGACCAATCTGGTCCGTTTGTTGAATGCCTTATTTCTGGTAAACCTGTCTCCTGTCTTGTCGACACCGGAGCGTCCCGCTCCACGCTAAAGGCTGCTGAGTTTCCTTTTCTACCTTATTCTCCTGAAACTATAAATGCTGTCGGTATAGGCGGACAACCTATCCCACATCCCGTCTCTGAACCTGTCTCCATCTCTATTGGCCCTTTGTCTGAAAATCATGCCTTTCTTCTTAGCCCCTGTGCACCTGTCAACCTTCTTGGTAAGGATTTGTTGTGTAAACTGGGATGCGTGATTTATTGTAGCCCAGATGGTGTTTACCTTGAGGTACCAGAACATAGGGAAACTGAGCTTGTGGCTTTGCTAACCCAGGAGTACTCTGAACCTGACACTTCTTACTTGCAAGAGGAACTGTTGGCACGAGTACCTCCACAGCTGTGGTCCACCCATGCAAATGAAGTGGGGCACATGCTGAGTGCTGAACCAGTGCGTATCATCTTGAACCCTGCCAAGCCACTTCCTCGTGTCCCACAGTACCCCATCTCAAAGGAAGCTGAGGAAGGGATCAAGCCTGTCGTTTCCTCACTCCTTGAGCAAGGGATTATTGTCCCAATACGCTCCCCTTGCAACACACCTATCCTACCTGTCAAAAAACCTGGTAAAGATACGTATCGATTTGTGCAAGACCTCCGAGCTGTAAATGCCGCTGTTTTACCCGCTTTCCCCGTGGTCCCTAACCCTGCCACTATTCTTTCCTGTATCCCTTCAGATGCTACATATTTCACAGTAGTGGACCTTTGTTCTGCTTTTTTCTCTATCCCCATTCATAAGGATAGCCAGTATCTGTTTGCATTTACTTATCAGGGATTTCAATATACCTGGACAAGACTCCCTCAGGGATATACAGAGTCCCCAACCCTGTTTTCCCAGATCCTAAAAAAGGATTTGGATCCTATCATGTTCAAAGGGGGGTCCACCCTTGTTCAGTATGTTGATGATCTATTGTTAGCCTCACCTACTTTGGAGGCCTGTAAGCAAGATACTTTGACACTCCTCACAGCTTTAGCTCAGAAAGGCCACAAGGCCTCAAAATCTAAATTGCAGCTCTGCAAGTCTAAGGTACATTATTTAGGGCATGATATCTCAGCAGGAGAACGACACCTTTCCCCTAGTAGAGTTGAAGCTATCCTCAACATTCCCAAACCTATGACTAGAAAACAGATGAGGGGATTCTTAGGTGCAACGGGTTATTGTAGACAGTGGATCTTGGGTTATGCTGCTTTTGCAAAACCCTTGCAAGCATTTACTCATGATACCACCCCGGAACCCCTCCCTTGGACTCCTGAAGCCGAACAAGCATTTGTGGCCCTTAAGCAAGCCCTCACTCTTGCTCCCGCTCTTGGACTTCCTAATTATAAGAAACCCTTTACCTTGTTTTGTCATGAACGGGAAGGAATCGCTTTAGGAGTACTCACTCAGCTGCATGGTGAAAAGCATCGCCCAATTGCATATTACAGCACTGCCCTTGATCCTGTAGCTGCGGGACTTCCTCCTTGCCTCCGTTCAGTTGCAGCTGCTGCCTTGTTGGTTGAAAAGGCAGATTCTCTAGTTTTGGGATACTCTTTAACCGTTGCAGTTCCACATGCTGTGATGGCCCTTCTCCTCAAGGGCAAAACTCAGCACATTTCCAATTCCCGTCTTACTAAATATGAGAAACTTCTACTGTCAGCTGCAAATGTAACCTTAAATCGCTGTTCAATTCTGAATCCTGCATCACTTCTGCCTATTGCCTCTGATGGTGAGCCTCATGATTGCCTGTCTATCACAACTCAATTGTTAACCCCTCGAACTGACCTCAAGGACATTTCTATCCCGAACTCTGACCTTGTTTTGTTTGTTGATGGTTCCTGTCTTAGAAATGATGCAGGCAAATTAGTTGCGGGATATGCAGTATGCACTCAGTATGCTGTTTTGGAAGCCTATTCTTTACCCCAAGCTCGTTCTGCTCAAGTTGCTGAACTCATTGCTTTAACACGTGCTTGCATTCTTGCAAAAAATCAAACCACAACCATTTATACTGACTCTAAGTATGCTTTTGGTGTTGTTCATGATTTTGGACAAATCTGGAAACAAAGAGGATTCCTCACTTCATCAGGGACCCAAATCAGTCATGGTTGTTATGTAAAAGCGCTCTTAGAAGCTGTTCAATTGCCTCTTGCTATTGCTATTGTTAAATGTAAAGCTCATGAGAAACCCTTTGATGATGTCACACGAGGAAATGATCTGGCAGACCGTTCTGCCAGAAACGCGGCCCTTTCTGGCCCACAGGCTCCTAACTCTGTTTTTGTTTGTTTTTCAGCAGACCAGTCTCCTTTGGCTAGCCTTTCAAGTCTGGCCCTTCTTCAAAATCAGGCCCCAAAAAAGGAAATAAATGACTGGCTGCGTGCAGGATGTTCACTGCACCCCGACTCTCTCTGGCGCTCCCCGGACGGCCGCCTGGTGGCGCCTAGAGAGCTTTTGCCACATCTTGCTCGTTTAACCCACTCTGTGGCCCATACAAGCAAAGGGGGGATGATTGCTACAGTACAAAGAAATTGGTTTGCCCCAAATTTTCCTTCCATGGCACAACAGTACTGTAGCTCCTGTCCCATCTGCTTAGCTCACAACATTGGGCAACGGGTAAAAACGACACCTGCAGCCCATCCCCCTCCATGGGGACCGTTTGTAAATCTGCAAATTGATTTTGTACAACTACCTAAGTGCTGTTCTTATGAGTACATTCTTGTTATTATTGATATGTTCTCTGGATGGGTGGAAGCCTACCCATGCGTACATGCTGATTGCATCACTGTAGCGAAGAAATTGCTCAAAGAATTCATCCCTAGATTTGGATTGCCCCTCACAATAGATAGTGACCGCGGCACCCATTTCACAGGACAGATAGTAAAAAACATCTGCCAAGCACTCAACATACAGCAACACCTACACTGTAGTTATCATCCACAATCGAGTGGTGCTGTAGAACGTAAAAACTCTGATTTAAAAACGCGCATTTCGAAGATTTGCGCTGAAACAGGCCTCAAATGGCCTGATGCGCTGCCCATTGCTCTTATGCACATTAGGAACACTGTTAACAGAAAACATGGCCTAACCCCTTATGAAATACTCATGGCACGACCCATGAGGATGCCAGCTACACCACCTGTTGCCCCACACCAAACAGACCTACAATTAACTGATGAAACTGTACTAAATTATTGCAAGGCATTAATGAAGTATGCCAGGTCTGTTCATTCACAGGTCCAAGAAGCCTTACCTCAACCACCGGATGTTCCCTGTCACAACCTCGAACCAGGGGATTGGATCTACGTAAAGGTCTATCAACGAAAAAACGCACTTCAACCCAGATGGAAAGGACCTTTCCAGGTACTTCTGACCACTAATTCTGCTGTTCGTTGCCAAGGTCACCAAACGTGGACTCACGCCTCGCACTGCAAGAAGGTATCACCTCCATTGGACCCCGAAGCAGCTATATTCCAACCAAGGTTGGGATCTTTCCCTGAGGCCAAGGACAAAGACCCTCAGGACCTCACTCAGGCAAGTGAGGAGCATCAGGGTGCAAGTGCTAGTAACCTCTCCCCTGAACCCAACACCTCAGCCCAGCTGGATTCATCAGTTGAAGAACGAAGATATCATCTTCGGCCTCGAAGAAAGTGAATGCTCCCATTCGAAAGATCACCGCCTCGATCAAGACCAAGAGCCGACATTATCAGTCCTTTAGGTAACTTGAGCCCAGAGGACGAAGAAAGACTTTGGCTGCCATCCTGGGTTTGGCTGGTAGTGTTCTTTTTCTTACTGGTGCTGGTTATGTTTGTTGTTAAAATTCTTTGTCCCTCCTGTCTCTAAAAATGGCATTGATATCCTTATATATCACACTTGGGTATCTCAGTATCACCCAAAGGGGGTGGGAGGAAATTTTGTACTTGCAGATCTCCCTTACGGTGGCTCAAGCTGGAAATAAAAGTGACTGCTGGATATGCTCTCACAGCCCAGCGCACCTACAACAAGGAATCCCAATGATCGGAGTACCAATATCCCTCCGGCAATGGGGAACAATAAACGGCGGCTTCGTTAGACACTACTCGTTAGCTGCCCATCGGTCCGCTCCTAAAGAATGGAGGGCCGCCCCTGCTAACTGGATAATCTCCCCAAGAGTAGAGGCGCCTTTCTGTTACAGATCCAACAACACCGGAGCTTATAATAAAGCCACACCTGTAGGACACTACCCTCATTGCCTAACTACTCTAGATTATAGCCCCAATAGCACCAGTGGAATCCTGTTGGGTAATGTACCCTCTCTCAATTGTACAGGATTCATGGTCTACAACTTTTCTAAGGACCCTCATTTCTAACTGACCCAAAAGTATGCTGCGTGTGTTTCCACGACACACCTGTATAGCCCATACGACTGCTGAAATGGTAACAGGGACTAACACACTGCAAAAATACCCCCCTTATCTAGGTGAGGCGGGGCTTTGTAGCACAATTTACTAAGAAGCACTGAAACTCAGAATGATTACAAAGATTACTGTTTCTGCTTTAAGTCAAGATATTGCTTGTGCATAGAGCAGACCTAGTTCTACTGCTAGGGCCTAAATTTGTCATTTTTGTTCATCTGAGTAATCCTCAGTAATCCAACTAAGTTCACTAGTCACTTGAAGAAAGCCCAATTATTAGGGGTCTACTAAACTCGACGCAGCGGCCAACCAATTTTGTGGGCAGATCCTGGGGCTAGCTGCCATTTTCATGGGCTGAATGCAGCAGGCTTCTCATGTCTCTGATTGGCCAAGGGGCCCCAGTAGTCTTGCCCCTCCCTGCAGATTGCCAATGGCCCCAAACCGCCGCTTAAATTGCAATGTGTCAATGGTTTCTGCAGGCTTAATCCCTGGGTAAGCCACTGACACATTATTAAGTAATCTAAGCAGCAGTTAATGGCTTCTGCAAGCCTAATCAGGGGATTAAGCCCCCAGAAACCAATAACCGCCACTTAGATTGCTTGATAACACGTCAATTAATGGCTTCCACAGGCTTAATAAGGGGATTAACCCCCAAGAAGCCATTAATTGACATGTTATTAAGTAATCTAAGCACTTAATTAAGCTCTAAAATTAAATATCTTATTAAAATAGTTATGCACACCATGAATTGTAAGTAATACCAACTGTGTATACTTTATTAACGAATACCAACTAAGCACTTAATGAAAATAAAGCTATACACAACATGAATTATAACTAATACCAACTATATACACTTTAATAAAGACATAAAAAGGAGTTTACTGAAAGTGAATGCTAGCCTTGAGACAGACAGTTCATGCTAGATATTAAATGTGAGCATGCTGTACCCAGCCACAGTCGCTGGAAATGTTCTCTGGCCTCTGTGGGGTGAACACTTGTCCATACGCTGAGATAGCATGCTCAGCACTCTCCGAGTTCACTGGAGCGGTGAGGCAGCACCTTGCCAGGGAGTAAAGGTGTGGAAACAGGTCACAGACAGAGCCCGTGAACACAGACACAGGCATCTGGCACTCTTTGATGAAGTTCATGTACGCAGCACGTGGGTTGTCATGCTCTTATCCCCTTTCCCAGGATTGTGTTCAGTAGTCAAGGGTCACAACTCAGAACAGGCACCTGGTTGGGGTCCAAACTGTGAACAGCACTAAGGAAGGGGTTGCCCTTTGTCTGAACCGCAGTGGCAGTAATGGGTCATACCTGTAGTACTCGTTCAGCTTCACAGCTATTCCCTGAAATAGGTCCCTTCTGTGCTGGTTTTCACGATGACAGCTTGACAGTAATTGCAATGCCCTGTCTTTCGACCCAGCTTATCAAATCCATCAGCTTGTTGTGTGCATGGTGGATCACAGCCTGCTAGCTTTCAAAACGCATCAGGAACTCCATGAACTGGGTGGCATTGGCAGCCACAAACGTCACTTGATTCTGAATGTCAACTCCACCTAAGACATCACGAAGCTTAAGCTGGGTGCGATTTCCAGCTCCTTGCTCACCAACTGCTGGTAGTGCTGCATATGCCTGGTGTGGTAATGGGTAACGGGTCATGTTGAATCATGAATTCCACCATCAGATTATGGGCTCTGGTGGCAGTGGGGCAGTGCTATGAGAGTCCCAACCTTGACTGGCTATGAACTCCCTGTTCCAGACCTTATGACCTGGACAGTGTTTGAAGGCTTTCTTGAAAGATGACACTAGGCTATCTTCTGCGGAAAACTGCATTTGCTAAGGACAGAATATGCACATTGCAGGTGACATGAACAGCTTTGGGCAGCATTCCTTGGAGCACATCGGAGAAAGCCTTGAATATGTACATAGCACTGGCACTATCAGACAGGAATGC
>NW_005842447.1:228430-260488 GCF_000455745.1 Alligator sinensis
CGAGATCTTGTTAAAGTCTATGCCATAGCTAACAATTACCTTCACGACGGCTTGAGATACGGTAGAAAAATTGACAGATGTGAGGTGGATTGGCCCAGTTTGAAACACAGGCAGATCCTGGGCTGTCCAGCTCCCTGGTACAAATAAAATGTGCAGCATGTAGTTATCTTGAGGATCAGTGGCTTCATCAACTACAATGGAGGAGTCATACTCTGCAAAGGTAGCCTTTGCAGACTGTACTTATGAAGCAATCACTACAGGGAAATAGTCGTGGCAAAGCTTGTTGGCATGTGGAAAACTGCCAGCATTTGGCACATTTTGATTCAGGGGTAGTCCCTTAACTTCAGGTGATCAAGTTTCTCCAGCAGGATGTTTGCCGCCACAGGAAAAGGCCACCTCTCACCTTGCCAAGTTGCTTCCTGTGGTCCTTTTAAAAAGAGGGAGAACGTGGTCACTTGCTTCTTGCTCTGACCTTCAGCATCTGCAACAGCCTTCTGCTCCATGTGCATCTCAGACTCTAAGTGTCTACCTATGCTGGTTTTTCTTGACACACCCAAAGTTACATTGCCGGCTGTACAGAGTCTGTCTCCATCTGCATGCAAGGTCCCTGCAGGATAATGTCTTACATGGTCCAGTGTTGAAACATATTTGGCAGTCTTAAAGGATTTCTTAGCGTTCATCCCTGCTCCTCTTCAAGTGGCAGCATGCATGCTGCATGTGGGTACTTTAAAAGCCGGTGCCAAAACCCTCCCAATTCCCTGGCTGGCTCCAGACTGTGCCTATGTCAGGGACTCAGCCTCTGATTTGCTCCCTCATCTCCCTTCTCCTCTCATGTTTCAGGACTCCAGGGCTTCCTGCCCTTTTATCATCTTGCAGCTCCACCCCACCCCACCAAAAACATGCAGCCCGTGCTTTTTGGCAAAGCCCACCCAAAGTTGTGGTTTCTGCAAAAATCACATAATCATGATTGTGGTAGGTCCCTACCAATTATTAGTAATATTAGGATAAACAGTAGCTTGCCTTGGTGAATTCTAAATACATCCCTGGGTAATTAATAACAGACAAATTAAAAAGCGGGGATCCTGCTTTACATTTTCTGTCAATGCAAAGCATATATACCTGGACGCAGGTGTCGCGGTGAATGTAGTCTTTCTGGACTTCAGCAAGGCCTTTGACACTGCCGACCACCCAAGACTCATTAAAAAAACTGGGTGACTGTGGCATTGATGCCTACACAGTCAGATGGATTGCAAATTGGCTGAAGGGTCATACTCAGAGGGTAGTGGTGGATGGGTCATTTTCGACCCGGGGGGAAGTGGGCAGCCGAGTCCCCCAAGGCTCGGTCCTTGGGCCCGCACTGTTCAATTTCTTTATTAGTGACTTGGACGACGGGGTCAAAAGCAGCCTGGTTCAAATTCGCTGATAACACCAAGATTTGGGGTGAGGTGGGTGTGGCAGAAGGCCACCTCTGTTTCTCCCCAAAAACTACTCTGTGACAATTTGATTAGGATGGGCCCAGCAGAGGATACACACCTTACCCTATCTCTTTAGGTCACCTGAGCTGGATACATTCCTGAGGGAGGGGGGAAACCTGCTCCCTCTGCCTATGTGACTGGTATCACATACCTGGGTGAGGGACTTGCTCCCTGGAGAGCTAGGAACTGCCAGTCTGCCCAGCAACAAGTGATGCATTTCAAATTGGTTGGCTGACAGCCAACAGGTGCTGGCCTCCATTGGACCAGGTAAATGAGGTCACAAGAACTATATAAGTTAAGGACTGCCCAGGAGGACAGGGCAGCAGCCATGAGGAAGACTCAGAGAGAGAGAGAGAGAAGAGCTGCACCATCTGAAACTTGGCGCAGTAACTCAGATGCGTGATCAAAGGCTACCCAGCCATGGGAGTTTGCTCTGTGGGATTTCTCTGATATTGCTCTACCCTGTACCCTATTCCAACCCTACCCCATGTAACCAAAAAGTTCTCCTTTGTACCTGGTGTGGGAGACTTATTGGGAGTGGGTCTAAATTATGCCTTGGGGTCCCCTTGGTTTGGCTGACTAAGGGAGACCACTACTTGTGCTTCTGACTAAGGGAAGCATCCCAAGTTCTTGAAGTGAATCAAGTACCCTCGAGGGCTACTAGGCCTGTGTTTCCCAGGGTGCACAGAGCCAGAATCCAACCCAGCTCTGGGTGGTGGCAGTGGAACCCCCAGACTAGTGGGTGTGCTCCAGGAGGGGGGGTCAGCCAGACGTGAGGCATCCCCAGGGAGGCACTCGGAGCCTGGAAGGTGGTCGGGTGCAGTGAGGTGAGTGGCTCAATGCAGGAGCGCCCCCTGCTGGCCCGCCACAGTGGGCATGCTAGTAGGGGAGGACAGATTACAGCAGGACCTGGACAGGCTACAGGGGTGGGCTAACAAAAATAGGATGGGTTTCAATACTGACAAGTGCAGGGTGCTGCACTTGGACAGCAGGAACCAGCAGCACACTTATAAGCTGGGAAACTCCTTCCTTGAGAGCACGGTGGCAGAAAGAGATCTTGGAGTCATTACTGACTCCAAATGAACGTGGGTCAACAATGCGAGGTCACCATTGGCAGGGCTAACCGGACCTTGTCGTGCATCCACAGGTGTATCTCAAGCAGGGCCAAGGAGGTGATCCTCCCCCTCTATGCGACACTGGTCAGGCCACAGCTGGAGTACTGCATCCAGTTCTGGGCGCTGCACTTCAGGAGGGATGTGGACAGCATGGAGAGGGTCCAGAGGAGGGCCACCCGCATGATCCGGGGACAGCAAGGCAGGCCCTTCGAAGAGAAGCTACGGGACCTGAACCTGTTCAGCCTTCGCAAGAGAAGGCTGAGAGGGGACCTGGTGGCCGTCTATAAACTCACTAGGGGGGACCAGCAGGGTTTGGAAGAGACTTTGTTCCCCCGAGCACCCCCTGAGGTAACAAGGAATAACAGCCACAAGTTGTTAGAGAGTAGGTTTAGACTAGACATCCGAAGGCGCTACTTCACAGTCAGGGTGGCTAGGATCTGGAACCAGCTTCCAAGGGAAGTGGTGCTGGCTCCTACCCTGGGGGTCTTTAAGAGGAGGCTTGACGTCTACCTGGCTGGGGTCATTTGATCCCAGTTCTCTCTCCTGCCTAGGGCAGGAGGTCAGACCTGATGATCTACAAGGTCCCTTCCGACCCTACTTCTATGAATCTATGAATTACCTGATATAGTTATTTGATCTTTATCATGTTTACTTACTTTCAGTTTGAGCAAATTTTAAAATGGTGTTTTGCTTGTTGAAAAATCAGACATTAAATTAGAATTCTAACACTTAACATTGTGATTATACTGAAAAATAAGTTAAAACTAGTAAATTTGTATATAATTGAAGAAAAACATGCAAATTGTGAATTTATGTGTTTTATTTCATTTGATTTTTCATAGAAAAATAGTAAGAAATGAAAAAAGAACCCTAAATTCCCAACTTACCAAAAGCACAATGTAGAATCTAAAAAAGAAAAAGAAAAAAAATTCAAGTCAGAAATATTTCAAAATTTTATCTCCTTAAACCACATTTATTTACTTTTATCAAAATAGTGTCCAAACTGGAAAACAATACAGTAGTTTTTTCAAAGTTTGCACTAGCTGTTGTAGTATTAAAGTGTTAGCGTCTTGTTTTCCAGACAAATATTTCAAGATTTCAACTCTGACGCTCTCTCTCTCTTTGTAAATTTAAGCAAGTTCCTGTATTACTCTAACCCCAATACAATCAATTAAAGGAGGGTATCTACTCCACCTGGTGGAATAAATTTATTCCATTACAAATAAAAAGTATATTAACAATGAACAGTTAAACTATTATTCAAAATGAGATGATGTTCAACAGACACTTCTCACTTCATTTCATCAAACAATAATTCAATCATCAGTGACATTAAAAAAAAAAAAAAAAAAAAGCACTATACCTACCTCAAGCAGAGCTCCAGTTTGGAAGAATTTCAAGGGCTTTTCTATCGAATAGTACAGATTATGATAGCTACCTTTAGCCAGATATGCTCGAACTAAGCCAACGGCTATAACAAGCCACCTGGAAAAAGAGAAGAGGAGACTGAAGACAAGTGGATATTAACCTGAACATGCGCACTGAGAATGAAGGCAGGCAAAGTCACCCGCTGACTGATAGAAATAGCCAAAGCAACTCATAAGGACGGGAGCAAGAGTCATATAATAGTGCACAATGGCCCACAGCCACAAACTAGGCAACACACAAATATCTGCCATCCTTCAAGTGTTACACACTTTTTGAACTTCATATTTCTACACACACACACACACACACACCCTTAACATAAGGGCAAGGCCAAAAGTTTTTCCTTAATATTCTATTAAACCATAAATTACTTATCAGAAATCACGCACGTTGTTATAATTAAGGTTGATGACAAATTCCCATTATCAGCTTCTGTTAAGAGAGATTTTATTACTTGGTAATTAATAAACAGCAAAATCTGCACTAATGTTCAAAAGTCTCTTCGGGTACTACAGCAAACTGGATTTGCCCCCCTACACAGCTTGAGTTGTTAACTCCATTTCTCAGCAAGTACAAAGAATGAGAGAAGCAGGGACCTCATACACAGGGTTGAATCAGCTCATTTAAAAAATATGCATTGTGAAGGATAGTCTTACTGGTATTACAGAAAGAAAACGGGTTCTTTCAATTTGTAGTGTCTGGAGTAGCTAAATAATTTGTCAAATAATAGCAGAGGTTGAACTAAAATAGCATTTTAAAATCGTGCGATGGTCTGCTAGAGAGGTTCTCAACTTCAAGCCATGCAGCTGTGTCATCCAGTCCGCAGGGCTCCCTCTGGGTCCAGAAACGTGGCGGTGGGCAAGCAGTAACAGTGTTATTTGCAGCTCCTCTGCTGACAAAAATCTGGACCTGTGAGAGCCCCATGAGATAGATACTGTGGTCCTACACATGCATCCATGGGGCTGGAAAGTTGGGCACTACTGGTCTAATGTCATTCAAGTGCAGATCTGACACTGAGAGAACATTATGTACTTATCTGAACTTAATTTAAACAACCAACGCTTGGTATATTCACGATATTGTCAATAGTGTGGCGTCAGCACCAGTGACACTAGCTAGTTTCCCTTGCTTTTAAACTTTTAGCAGCCCCAGAATGACTACTTCGAACTTTGAAAACGTGCAGAGCTACTCAGTTTCCGGTCTGCAAGTACTCCAGTATTGATCACTTGCTAAGTAGAGACCCCCGTAGTCTTAACAGTCCAGAGTTTACTACAATGTCAACAACAGGGCCCAAATGGGGACTGGCATTATTATGCATTTAGAGAAGTTCACTCTTATCTGGCATGCGTAACTGGAGTACACCGTAATATGCTGTTACAAACACTTCTTGGCTTCAAAACTCTTTACATAGGTGTTGAAGGCCTAGGTATTATAGGAGATTAAAAAATAAATTACAAATACAGTATAAAGGCTAATATTTAGCTTTAAAATTGTAATAGGATATGTACATAAGGCACAGAATAAAAAGGCAAGACAATGTCTCTTAAGCCTCCAGTATGTAAACCCAAATAGATACGATCTCTGCAAAATTGCTATCTATAAAATCGTATTACATGCTCAAAAAGTTACTCAATCTTGCCTTATCCTAGTCCCAGCCTCAGCCCACAGACAAGAACGCAGCCTTCTTCCTCTTATTCCTGCAACAATTTAAAATGGATGTTCATTATGTTTGCATCTAATAAATTCACTCATGGTAAAACTGTAAAGCCAGTATGAAGCAACGTGCATTTTGCAGCTCCCTGTAAATCCCCCGGCCCTGAAGAATTCTGAAATCCGGGGACAACTGATTCCCCCCACCTGCTCTTGCAGTAGTATCTAGTATCATTGACTGTGGAGATTTGCTTTGAACTGTAACCTAACCCAACCCAAAAATTAAGGTCTTCCAAAATTTAATTTGCTGTTTATATTTTAGACTTTAAAGCTATAGCAGGGTAAATAAAATCACTTGTATATATAAAAAAAAAAATCATCAGACATTTTAATTGAAATTACATTTTTTACTTAAATTATAATGATTTTTTCCTTTTTAAAAAATACACCAGCTTAAAATGAAATTTGAATTTAATATAGCATAAGCTAAACTTTAGATTGAATATAGCCTATTCAAATAATTTAAATAACATAACATTTTATTTAATTTGACAGATGGATCAACGTACACAACCATCCAGGAATGTGTGCTTTTGTGACAACAGAAGGCGGGAATTTTTTTCTCTCTCAGAAAAAAAGGTACATCAGGAAATGCCCATACTGCAGAATATTTAAAAGTAGAAGCAGTAAATGCTATAAAAAACAAGTGTCATGTGCGTAGCCCTGGCACAGATAATGCTGCAAAGATGAGAAGAAACTTAGAAGAAAGCAATGAAGTAAACCTGAAACTTGTAACATATGGGCGCAGCGCTCACGTGATGCATCTTTTAGCCAAAGATTTAAGTACTCCAAGAATAAAGGAAAACGTTGTTGAAATTGTACATGACTTCTGTAACGTTTAATTCAGTTTAACTGAAGAGAGCCGAGGGTGCCGAGCCAATTCTCCCCCAAGGTATATGCCAGAATTCAGTGGCTGACTGCTCTGAGCTAGTTATTAAGAACTGACCTATGCTGATCAAAAGAAAATCGTGACAAAATTGATGGACTTATCACAGCTAGAATAGTCAACACCGGACTAAATAAAAAGTGTAGAAGATACGCTAAATGCACCAAAACCTATTTCCACAGCTTGGATAAACTACAGAAAGATTGCAACTATGTGAATGCTGTCGTAATTTGGAAAGAACTTCACGAAATATTAAAGCAAGAAATGTCCAAGAGTAAAGTTCAATGCAGGCAGTAAAGGATGGATCAAGCACTAACTCCACCTCATTTGCTCACTAATATTATTAGCACAAAATACCAAGGTAAATGCCTAGCTGCTATATAGATGTGTGTTTGTGTGTGTGTATATAGTGGTGTTTCATTTTAATCGTGGAAAAATGCATATGTTGGGTTTTTAATAAGAAAATTGGGGGGGGGATTAATTTAAATCAGAGAATTTGTGATTTTTAAACAAAGAAAAACAGGATCTGGTGCTATATAAAAAGGAAGATGCTGTTCTGACACGACACCTACTAACCCCCATCGATCATGCCAACCATGATAGACTTCAGGGCGTGAGGTGAACCATTACAGCAGTACATGGTCTGATGAGGAGGTTTTAAAGGAAGTCACGCTGCTGAACTGGCTGAAGTCCCTAGCAAAGCACCTGGAACCAGAGTGTGTTGAACTGCGGCACCAGCTTTTACAGCAGTAGCCTTTTCGGCACATGAAGAAAGAATATTTGCTTCGTTTGGGCGGGTTCGTTCAAAGTGGAGAAATCACCTGGGAGTTGACCAAGCAGGAGAGCTTGTTCTTCTCTTCCAGTCTAGGAATAAAAAGGGGGGAGAACACTTTTAAAACAGCCTAGGTAGAAAAAAAGACCACTTAATTTTAAAGGGAAATAGCTAGACATAATTAGTTAAGCTAAACTGACTTTCACCTAGACATTTTTCCCAGGGTTACCCGAAATAATTGGCTTAATTAATTCACTGACCACAGTTCATACTTCTAACGTTATAACAGTTAATATTAGTGTTTAATAAATGAGCTAGCTGTATAATGGGCACCATACTTAGATAGAAAAAGGTTTCTGTATCCAAACCATTCAAGTTTTGTTTAATAAATTTAAAGTGGTTTTGCATATTTAATCAAATACAAGTTACCATCTCAATAAAGATTGCTACAAACACAAGCAAAAAGAAAATTATCTAGTGAATAAGAAATATATATTTCACCATTTTATAGCATACTAGAAAGTGGGATTTCTAACCATCCAAATATTTTAAGCTATATATTTTTTAAATACATAAATATCTCTGGTTTGTGTACCTAGGCAACACATGTACGCAATCTATTGGAAAAACTTATTTAGTTGTAAATCAATATGTTTTAATTGTTATATCGAGGAACGAAAAAATACACCTTTCTTTAAAACAAAAAAAACGTGGAAAGCTGATAAAAATCAATGAATGAAATCAGTCTTTTGGCTTGCTAGCGTAAATCATAATTGAATCACTCCATCCTGCCAGTTTCTTCTGCACTAGACTCGGTTCCCACACTCATCAATACACTCGTAGGTAGATGCGACTTTCAAAGCAGCTACGCCCCTTCTCCTGCGTGCCTCCCTCTTCTTCTGGACAGCCGATTTTAGAAACAATTCTTACTCGGTGAAGTGTAATGATCTCAAAGGCTGCATCCCTTCTAATTATAAAATGACTGGATTTTAAAAGTGCATTAGTATTGATGAAAGTATTTACCTGCCTAAAACTAAAGCTTTGCCTACTCGTCTTTGAAGTACTTAATACCTCAGTCCTCACCTTTCTTTCCTTCCACACTTCACGTTACGACCTCGCTTCTTGTCCGACTGCTCCCTTGATCTTTTTTCCATTCCCAGTTTGTTGCAAATGAAGGGGATGGCAGTGAAGAGCCTCACAGTTAATGCAGTTCAAATGTTGTTAGGCCCTGGGACATGTACAGCTACAGCAGTCATAATGTAAGCTTTGACACTGTGCCTAAACACCATGGATCCTGGTTTTCTCTGTTTAAAAATCACAAATTCTCTGATTTAAATGAAAAAGCCCAAATTTTATTAAAAACCCAAAATATGCATTTTTCTACGATTAAAATGAAACACTATATACGCACACACAAACACACATCTATATACCTATACATGTTTATATATCTATATCTTTAGAGATAGAGAGGTATCAGTTTAACACAATATTTTATTGATATGTTTACAGTTTTAAAGCAATTGTAGCTTTCAGCCTACCAGTGCCTCAATCGTCATCATAAAATAAATTCTAAATACCTATATATTTTGGTGTTTGATTTTGTTTTTTAATATTGTGGAAAATCAGAGCTCCCCGTGCCCGCTTTGCTCACCAGACACGGGTCCAACCTCCGCACCGCGTTGTGGCGCTGAGCAGCCCTGATATTGCAGTGCCTCGAGCCTGCCCGTGCCAGTGCCGCTCACTCCCCTCCAGCCCCCCATGAGTGAGGAAGGGGGTGGGGGTGTGGGGAAGGCGGGGTGTGGGCTGTGAGGGGGTGCCCCACTTTGGCAGCCAGGGCAGTGCAGTGCTCCCTCCAGCCCAGGGTCCCATCTCCTGGGCCACAGAGGCATCTCCTGCCTGGAGCTGGTCTGGCCCAGCGCCTCACTGTGGGAGCAGAAATCTGCGGGGGAGTGGGAGGGGGGGAATGGACACATGCCCCCTCCCCAATGTGTGGCCTGTGCCTCCCTGCATGTCCTGTGCTCCTCCCTTGCCCCTCCTCCCCCCCACACGTCACCTGTGCCCCCCACTCCCATAAACTTACCTGAAGGGAGCTGCAGGAGCTGTTCTCCACTGCTGCTTGGCTGCCGCGCACACGTGTGTGTGTGCACACTTGCACGTGGCGCCCCTGCATCCTATTGCCCCTAGCCCCAAGCAGCCCCTTGCAGGCTGGAACTCTGCCAGCCTGCAAGGAGAAACCTGCAGTTTCCCCTTTTTTCTCTGTTAAAAAGAGAAAATCCACCTTTTCCCACAGCAAACAGAAAACCCGGACCTCTGCTCAACGCTAACTTGAAGAACCTCCCATGTTAAGGTCTGGATTCATGTACATTCACAAAGCCATCAGCAAGTGTTAGCCAAGTAGCAAGGCCGCTGTTGTTGATTTGGACACACACTCTCAGAGAAATGAATTAAGGCTACTAGCTCATAGTACAGCGCAAAGAGAGGTAGTTAGCTACCTTAAGTTGCAGACAGAAGAGCAGCTCTCTGTTGTACTTCATGGTGCTTCACAGGAAGCACCAGGAGTTACAACGATCCCCTGGAACCAACAGACATTCGTTGTTGGGTCCCAGGAGTTGGGGAATCGAGCTGCTGTTTCGAGCGACTGCAAGCCTGCAGCTGCTCTCCCTTAGCAACATCCCTGCTCACTCCCAGCCTTGAAAATGTTTTCAGAATAGGAGCGGGGAAAGGGAGTAGAGGGAGCTCATTCTGGGGGGGTGCCCAGATGGTGCTGGAAGGTGGGGCAGGTGGACTGGAGCCCCCCCACACCTGGGGGAGGCTTCAATCCCCCCACACACCTGGGGGAGGGCCCCACCCTCCAACTGACAAAAGCCCCAGACCAAACTCCCTCGGCTTTCTTCCCCCCACTCCCATTCTGAAGACAGCGCCGGGAGCGGGGCTGAGTTGCATAAACTGAGCCCTGTTCCCAGCACGGGCAGACACAAGTTACTAAAGATGCTCCATTTTGAAGCATCTTCATCTGAACCCTCATGTAATGAGGGTTCAAATTGTCGCAGCATCTGGCCCTTTGAAAGCACTCTGCAGCCACGCACTTACATGTGATCATGGCTGTAGAGAGCTTTCAGGGGCCAGATTGGGTGAAAATTGTCACTTCTGTCTGCGCCTTTAGAGTCTCTAAGGTGCCATCCTCTGCTGCCTTCTACCTTCAGGGTGACTTGTTCAGAAAGACATAAGGTTTTGCAGGGGATAGCCTACTTTGTCAGATGCTATGAATAAACTTGCAGAGAGCAAAGGTACTAAACAGAAAGGAATTAAAGTAACTTAAATACAGAGACAGGGAAAGTGAGAGGAAAGGATGGGGGGAGGGCGCACTACTGAGAGAGGCAAAAGTAAGTTGAAGAGATCAAAAGATCAGAAGCGATTAACAAACTGGGGGACGTAAGGGTTATAAAAGCCTGTCCAGGTAATGGGATAAGACCATTGTCGAGACCATACTCAACACAATCCAGTTCGTGGACATCCTCTTGCTCTGCAGTTTCTCAAACTATATAGCAAGAGCCGTGTCAAATGGCTGCAGCCTTCGGTGGTTGCTGAGCTCTTGTTGGTTGCAACCAATGATCGAGTCCATGCCCCACTTCCAGTTTATCCCATAAATTTCTAATTCTCAAGATCTGTTCTTTAAAGACAAAACCCCTCCTAAGAATCAGCTATTTTTAAATTTAGAAAGAGTTTGATATTTTCTCTGACTCTTCCTTCACCAAGCTTGATCTAGGGCAGCATGAGGAAGGTGGGGGAGGCTTAAGTAGGGACTTCAATTTACAAACAAGATCTCTCTTTTTTCATCAGTTCCTGCTGCTTTTTTCTCACCTCAAGTGACACCTCTATTTTCAGGTACCAATTAGTCTTCACAGAGCCTGAATGCATTAAAACTTCAGCTGAAGAACAAACATCATGTGAGTGCCACTCTGAATTTCTTCCTTCGCCTGATCTGTTGCTCACCTTGAGCTCTGTGCTGCTCTCTGCCCGATCTGCTGCTGTGTTGCCGGTCTCCTCCAAAATCTGCAATGTGCCACACATGTAGGATACCTGTGCCACTTGTGGCACATCTACCACAGGCTGGCCACCTCTGAACTAAGCAACAAAAGATCCTATCTTATCAAGATGCAGAATTATGTTGAAAAAAAAACAGTTAAAGCTGAAGTGGCCATTCCTCCCAAAACTGTTTTTCCATTCATTTAAAATACTCAAAACTCTGTGGGATAAAGCTCCCTTTGCTTCTTCTGAACCAAACCGATTTTTTAAATTATATAAATATGAAATACTTGTTTCAGACTGAAATTTGAGATTTTATATTCACTTCCTTTGTCTAACTGACAGCTTTTTTACTTTAAAGTGGGCTAGTAAACAGAGCAAACCTTGTGCTTCTGAAGTTTGAACATAATTAACATTAACAATTTGATTTTAGCAGGCATGGCACTATATTTTTCTTAAGTCAAGTTATCAGTGAACACAGCAGATCAGATAAAGACAATCAAGGCTGGGAAGGCATTAATAACAAAATGCAACTCTAGCCATTTTATAGAGTTAACCTTTTTTGAGAAGTTTCTCTTCTCTTCTGTATTGACTTCAAGTATTCTCTCTTTCATCATAGTATCATAGAAAATATGGGTTGGAAGGGACCTCAGGTGGTCTTCTAGTCCAATCCCCTGTTCCAAACACAACCATCCCCAACTGTATCATCCCAGCCAAGGCTCTGTCTAGCCAGGTCTTCAAAACCGCCAAGGATGGAGATTCCACCACCTCTCTGCATAACTGCTTTACTACCCTCATCAGAAAGTTTTTCCTTACATCTAACCTAAACCTCCCTTGCTGCAACTTGAGTCCATTGCTCCTTGTTGTGTTATCTGCCCCCATTGAGACCAGTCCAGCTCCATCCTCTTTGCAACCCCCTGCAGGGAGCTGAAGGCTGCTATTAAATCCCCTCTCAGTCTCCTCTTCTCCAGACTAAATAAACCCAGTTCCCTCAGCCTCTCCTCATAAATCATGTTCCCCAGCCCTCTAACTTTTTGTTGGCCTCTGCCAGACTCTCTCCAATTTGTCCGCATCCTTTCTGTAGTGGGGGGCCCAAAACTGGACACAGGACTCCAGATGTGACCTGCCCAGTGCTGAATCGAGGGGAAGAATCACTGCCCTCAATCTGCCGGCAATGCTCCTACCAACGCAGCCCGGGATGCCGTTAGCCCCCTTCGCAACAAGGGCACACTTGGCTCACACTCAGCTTACTGTCCACTGTGACCCCCAGGTCCTTTTCTGCAGAGCTGACGCTTAGCCAGTCAATCCCCAGTCTATACTGGTGCATGGGATTAATCTACCCATCCAAATGCAGGACTTTGCATTTGTCTTTACTGAACCTCATGAGATTTCTTTTGGTCCAGTCCTTCAATTTGTCTAGGTCTCTCTGAATCCTAGCCCTACTCTTCAGAGCTTATCTGCTACTCCCCCCCGGCTGGGTGTCATCTGCAAACTTGCTGAGGGTGCGCTCCATCCCATCTCCTAGGTCACTGGTGCAGACACTGAATGAAACCAGGCCAGGACCAACCCCTGGGGCACTGCACTTGATATTGGCTGCCAACTCAACATTGAGCCATTGATTACTACCCTTTAAGCTTGATAATCCAGACAGTTTTCTATCCACCTTACAGTCCATTCATACAAACTGGACTTCCTTAACTTGCTTGCTGGAATGTTGTAGGAGACCGTATCAAAAGCCTGACTCACTCTTTCACCACTGCTGGCTGCTCACCTCTTCCCAAAACTGTGCTGCCAGGTGCAGTAGCCTGAGAGCTGATCATACCTGTGAAGACTTGATGTAAAAAAGGCATTGAGTATTTCAGTCTTTTCCACATCATCTGGCACTAGGTTGCCTCCCCCATGAATCACTCCCTGTAAGTTTAGTCCAGCCCCCAGATCTTCTTCCACAACCCACCCAAGCTTTTCTATCCCTTTAACTTGTTCACTTTTATCCCCTGTTCGGGACAGCCACCTGACACATGTACAAACCTTCCACGCTCATAAGCTACTCTGGAAACGGACAGTCAACCAAATCCATTAAGTATTCCAGATCTGACTCAACACCGTTCTCTGTGGACCTATTACAAATTTTCTAGGGCTCTTTATTGCACTGCAACAAGATCAGATCAACTACATATTTAAGACTCCACTGACGAGCCTCAGCAAGAATACAATGCAGCCAAATTAACCTAGTAGTGGGAACACGACTATACATTTCTGGTGTTTTGTAGTTGTATGCTTCTGCAAATTCTCCATGGTTTGGAAAAAAATGGACAATATTTTCTAAAGAGTGTCAAAAATGTATATTATGATGTAAAAGTAAATGGAAACAGCAATCTTTTAAAAAGAAGCATAAATAAATGCATCTCTCTCTCTCTACATGTCTTGCAAAGTTTTACATAAAAAGGGTCTAAAGATTGCACAGTATTAATATAAACCATTCATTTTTTAAAGTCTAGCTAGAACAGGGCTGTGAGCAGGGACTATTCAAACTGATACTAGGTCACAGACTCCTGCCATGTCTGTAGATGTTTCAAGATGAAATGTTTAATACACAGAAGCTAAACCATAGGCATTGATGATCCTCTCAAACACCTGTGGAAATAAGGCAACAAACTACGGTCCCAATCCTGCCAACAGTTATATGAACGCTTCACTTTAAGAGCAGGAATTGTCCCTATGGACTTGAGTGGAACTACTTGCTGCTTAAAGTGATATATGCATGGAGTGAGTCCATGCTGATACAATGCCCAGAACAAGAGTCTTGCACTGTTCCACCTCGCTTTTCTTACTAAATAAAGCCATGCCCATCAGGCTGAATTCACTGCAGAAACCCCCCTGGGAGAATCTCAGTAAATACGGTGAAGGTGTGTGGGAGGAAGTCAGTACACAAGCCGGTTGTTCCCAGCTGATAACACAGAAGTGTACTTTGATTCTTAGCAACCAGTCACTGGGGAGCTGGACCCAGGAGCCCACAACCCTGAATGGTATTTCGTCTGTATTAACAGGATATACTGTTAGCAAGTTAACACTTTAAAATTAAATCTAAAAACAAATCCCCAAGTCTTTTCACTAATTAAAACTTCACACTAGACAACCATCTTGAGTGGCTGTTAAACAAACCGCAATCTTGACACTTCACTAAAAATGAGAGCAATATGATAATTTTTGAATAGCTTTAATGAAGCCAACATTCAGTGTCTACCCACCCTCATCAGTCATTTTCTGTTCCAATTCTAGCACCATTTCCAGGAGATTGTTTTTTATACACCACAATTTTCACTTCTTCTCTTATCTGTGGGATTAGCTTGTTTGTTGAAAGACACCCCCAGACCACCTTGGAGCCAAAATTTAGGTAGATGTGAATTTACAAATCTCAAATGACAAAGATTATTTTCCTCGCAAAAGTGTAACATATTCAAATACTTGCAAACCCTGTTTAATGTAGGAGTTCTTGAAAACACAATTAGGAACTATGTTTATCCTTCCCACACACAAATCTGACTACTTATTTTCCCTAAAACAAGAAAACACAAAAAGCAAACACAAGTGAAAACTTTATTTTTTTTTTTATCGACACTTGCCCCATTGTAAAACAAGTTCTTACTGGCAGTTAAGGCAACTAAGGATTTAAAGCATGTTCTTGTAATGCGTACGTAAGGAGAGCAGTGCTCCATTTTGAATTTAAAATTTAACTCTCCATCAAAATAAAAAGTCCCTTTGGTACTTACATGCCCCCCCTGAGCATATTACCTGCGCGTGTCTCAAGCCTTAATATTGCTATTCTAATAAGTACTGACTCCCGGGGAAGGTTAGAAAGCATCTCCTTTTTTCCTTTCTTCTTTCAGATCAGGAATCCTGATGCAGACGGTTTAAGTGGGTCGGCCAAAGGTCACGCAGGAAGTTGATGGAAAAGAAGAGATTTCAACCCAGGTTTCCCTGAGTTTCAGCTAAAGTCCTAATTACTTGACCATCCTTCTCCATAGACTCCCATAGGATGAGAGCCTTTCTGAGATTTTTCATGCCACATCCCATCTAAAGAGAGGCATTTCTTGGGGCATTTGGCCAAAATTAGAAAGTGACTGGATAAAGAATTTAAAACCAGCGAGGAACCATCCAGATCCTTTGGCCATTTCCCCACAGACATCATAACACACTTTTTTAAGGAATGAAATTTGAAAGCGTATAACTTCCCAGCATTTTTCATCGTTTGCAGTTCTACTGCACCTTTCACCAGAGATTTTCAACGCAAATTACAAGTTTAAATGACTTCAATCTCACAATAGGCAAAGCAAGGCAGGAAAGCATTTTTTCATTTATAAAATAGAGGATGAGTGAAGCTCAGAGAGGTTAACTTTGCTAGTCGTGCAGGAACATCATAACTGAAAGAGCAAGGAGTCCTTGTCTTCTAATCCTGAGGGTTAGTTATTGCTCCTACATTTAAATATTGAACAGCAATATCCATTGTGTAATCAGCTTGCAAGTCCACTATTTCAAAAGCACATCCCCTGCAGCTGTCACAGCAGGCGTACACCGAGCTACCCGCACCTGAAATGGGTCGGACCCTCTTAAAGCACATAGGTGTGTAAGGAAAAATAAAACTACAGCGCAGGTTGAAATCTCATGCCACCTCTGCTGCTAATAAGAACAACCAAGGCCATTTTAATAATTAATCGATCCACCCGGCACTCTCATAGTATACACAGATCTCGTGGTATAATCAGATCTTCTACGGTGTGTTATCTGCTAATCCCAAATGAAGACATTTTTCTCCAGGAGAGCGAGACTAGTCGCATGTGTCTGCCTGGAAGCAAAGAGCCCGAGTCAGGACTGAGGTTCCGGTTTCTCTCTCTTCCTGCCCCACTCGCGAGTGAAGATTTTTATTCTATGAATGTTTCAGCAAGACTCTTTAAAATCTCCCTCAAGGTGTCCTGGCTTGATGCCGTCCCACATTTGTACTGCACCAACAGCCAAGAAGCCCCGTCATGAATCCAAGACCCAGTTTTGCTGGGCTCAGCATAAAAAGATTAAGACAGTCTTTGCTGCATTCAACTTGTGCGCTAAAGGCTCATCTACGTGAGAAAATTAATATGGAATAAGCTCCAGTAGGAATTTAAACATGTCATCTTGATCCCAAATCCCCCAGACAGATCCCCTTACTCCAGAGTTAGCAATATACTGCGGAGGAAAAGGTATCAATATACACCACGAGCCGCCACGCCTGCTTAGCTTCCACTTCGCAGGGGATCAAAGGACGCCCAGAGCAGCACGTGCCCAGCACAGCCCCATCTCCCTTCACCCAAAGGGGAGCTGCTTCTACATCCACGTCTCGCCAGCCCCTCTCAGCTGTTTAGCTTCACATTTTTCCAAATTAATTATTAAGACGCCCCGATGAAGACACCCTGCACTCACCAGGCTTCGTGCATTTTAAACAGCGTCCTGCTAGGGATTTACTGCAGAACCGCGACTCTGGGCTCCTGCCCCGGCCGCGCTTTCATAACCTCGGCAGACGCGACAGATTTAAGGCACCCGACTTGCAGCTTTTACTATTGGTTTGGGGATTTTTTTTTTGATGATTGGAGCAATTCTTCCCTCGCAAAGCTCACAACGGGACCGACTATTTTTGAACACGCTTCAAATCCCAGTTGGGGACGGGGGATGCGCACCTCGCCGTGCCAACCTCTCCCCAGGCTGGTCACTTTTACACGACTGCTCCCGGCTCAGCGCCGCCCTGCAAACCCAGGAGCCCTCCTCCTCCTCCTCCTCCATGGCGCGCGCAGCCGGGTCCCGGTCCCGGCGCCGGCCCCGCCGACGTCCAGGGCCTCAAGCACGGGGACAAGAGCCCAGCAGGGAAAGAAAGGGGCAGGGGGGAGACGTGCACACACACACACACACACAAGCTCTTACACATGCACAAGCACATGTGCACACACATGCGCTGACACATGCACTCCCTTACACGCACGCACACCTACACACTCACACACACACACGCACCCACACCATGCTGACTCTTACACACGTGCGCACGCACATATACGCACATGCATGCACACTCTGATACATACACATGCACGCACTCACACCCTTCCACACACCCCCACTCTTACACACACATGCTCACGCTTACACACACACTGATACATGCACACACATACCCCTGCACACATGCTCAGACACACTTTTACACACACGTGCACGCACACTCGCACTCTCGCACGCACACGCGCTCACACTCTTCCCCCGCCGTCATCACCACGTTGTAGATGACGAGCCGCCATGTTGCCTCCCCCGGGCCTGGGGCGGGACCCCTGCACGGCTCCGCCCCCCGCCCAGCGCGCCCTGAAGCGCCCGCCGCCATCTTGGAAGCGGGCAGAGCTGCCCTTAGTTCCTCCCTCCCCGGCCGCCCCTACTTCCTGAAGTGGCCGCCGCCATCTTGGAAGTGGGCACGGCTGCCCTTAGTTCCTCCCTGAGGCCCTGCAGGGAAGGCAATGGCCTCCCTCCGCCCTGGCCCTGAGGGGGACAAGTGGGTCCCTCAGCTGCTCCCTCCCCGCGTGGGACCACGAAGTCTTCCCAGAGCAGGCTGGAGACCATAAGCGCCTCAGACGCTGGGCCAGCTTATGGCCCTTTCCGTCACCCCTGAAAATAGCAGCCGTGCGTGGTCCAAGTGTCGCGGCCGCCCCCGGTCCTGGGCCGCTCCCGCCGGGCGCCCGCCTGTGTGCAGCTGGACATTGCAAAGACGAAACCGGTGGCGTGGTTTACGAGGCAGCAGCTTGGCGGCGGTGGAAACGGGTGGACACGGCTGCTCCTCCACGCCGAGCGCCGATGGTTCAAAATGGCCGGACGACAGGAAAGCAGGGACATCGCGGCCCCCTCGGCCTGAGGATCGCCCCTCTCCTAGCCCGGCGTCTGTCCGACCGCTGCCAAAACCGTCCGAGGAGACATTACAACGCGTCTGAGGAGCGCCACCGCCCTCGTAGTCAGGAAATGCCTTGTCCTCCCCAACCCGCGCCTCCTCCACCGCCGCGTGCGGCCGGCGCGCCGAGTCCCGTCCGCTGCAGCCGCGGGGAAAGCCCGTCGCCGGTCTTTCTGTCATCGCCCTGCGCGTATTTGAAGACAGTTATCAGATTCCCCAATCTTTTCTTCTCCAGACGACCTCTTCCCCCCGGACCGCATAAGCCATACTTCCCGGGCTTTTCATCACTTCTTGCTCCTCTGGACTGGCCTCGCTGCCGGCTGGAAGTGCGGGGCCCACGCAGTTATTTGCACACGCAGTTATTCCATCCCGAGTGCACGACGTTGCGCTCGTCCTTGTTGGATCTCATCTGATTGATTGCGGACCGTTTCTCCAGTCTGTCCAGGTCATTTTAGATCCTAGCCCTGCCCTGCAGCCAAATTCGCATCATCTGCAGATTGATTTGCTAAGTGTGCATTCAGTTCCACCGTCCCAATCGTGAATGAAGGTGTTAAGCAATCCCAAACACAGGACAGACCCCAGGGAAACACCGCTTGATACTTCTCCCCAACCAGGCGTTGAGGAATATTCACCGAGCATGATGATCCAACTAGTTGATGTATCTATGTTACAGTACATTAATCTGGTCTGTATTTCCTTAGCTTGTTAACATCATGGACCATGTTGCCCCAGAAGAAATGAGATGTAAAAACAATACATTCAGGTTCTTCATATTTGCCTTCCAGATGTTTGAGCCAAGTGACCAAGAGGGCTAGAAACTTTTTTTTATATACAGTGAATGTGGATAGTCATGCAACCACATGACTTCATGAGTTCAAAGGAAAGAGGGAAGAGCATCTTTGCATTCAGGCTACTTAGTGAGGAGGGCTTTAAGCTAGGGTCACTGGGGGATGAGGTAAATGGGGAAGTGGGTGACCTAAGGAAGCACAAGAAGGAGGGAGCAACATGGAAGGCCTTCTAATTCGTCCTGAGAAAGGAGGATAATTGGCTAATTACTTCAGGTGTCTTTGTACAAATGCACGGAGCCTGGGAAATAAGCAGGAAGACTTGGAAGTCCTCGCACAATCATGGAAATATGACATGATTGGAATAACAGAGACTTAGTGGGACCTCGCATGACTGCAGTATGATCATGGATAGGTACACAGTGTTCAGGAAGGACAGGCAGAGAAGAGGAGGAGGAGTTGCACTTCATTTAAAAGAGCTGTATGATTGCTCAGAGCTCCAGCATGAAATTGGAGACAGGCTTGTTGAAAGTCTCTGGGTTAGTCCGAGAGGAGAGCAACAAGGGTGATGCCATGGTGGGGGTCTGCTATAGATCACCAGACCAGGAGGATGAGATGGATGAATCTTTCTTCAGACAGGTAGCGCAAGTTTCCCAACCACAGGCCCTGGTTCTCACGGGGGACTTCCGTCACCCTGACATCTGCTGTCAGATAGCACCAAGATGGGGAGAGTAGTAGATACACTGAACGGTAGAGCTAGGATTCATAGATTTCATAGACATCAGGGCTGGAAGGGACCTCGGAAGATCATCGAGTCCGGCCCCCCGCCCAAAGGGCAGGAAGTCAGCTGGGGCCATAGGATCCCAGCAAGATGAGCATCCAGTTTGCTCTTGAAGGTGTTCAATGTAGGCGCTTGAACCACCTCCGGTGGCAGGCTGTTCCAGACCTTGGGGGCTCGGACAGGAAAGAAGTTCTTCCTTATGTCCAGCCTGAAACGATCTTGAAGTAGTTTGTGACCATTCGACCTCGTCATCCCTTGGGGCGCTCTGGTGAACAAACGTTCCCCCAGATGCTGGTGGTCACCCCTGATAAACTTGTAGGTGGCCACCAGATCACCCCTGAGCCTGCGCTTTTCCAGGCTAAAGAGCCCCAGGGCTCTCAGCCTGTCATCGTAGGGTCTGCTTCCCTGACCTCTGATCATGCGCGTGGCTCTTCTCTGGACTCTCTCAAGCTTCTCCACATCCTTTTTGAACTGTGGAGCCCAAAACTGGACGCAGTACTCCAGCTGCGGCCTCACTAAGGCCGAGTACAGGGGGAGAATGACGTCCCGGGATTTGCTTGAGAAGCATCTATGGATGCAAGCCAGCGTTTTGGTCGCTTTACTAGCTGCAGCATCGCACTGCAGGCTCATGTTCATCTTGTGGTCAATGATGACCCCCAAGTCTCTTTCTTGCATAGTGCTAGCCAACATAGCACTGCTGAGCCTATTCAAGGAAACCTAGAAAAATTGGAGCATTGGACCAAAAGAGATCTCACGAGGTTCAATGAGGAAACGCGCAGTCTTGCACTTAGGGCAGAATAAACCCGTGCACCGGTACAGGCTGCGGGCTGACGGGCTAAGCAGCAGCTCTGCAGAAAAGGGCCTGGGGGGTGACAGTGAACAATAAGCTGAATATGAGGCAAGTGTGCCCTTGTTGTGAAGGCAGCTAATGGCATACTGGACTGCATTGATCACAGGAAGTAATTCTTCCCCTTTATTCAGCCCTGGTGAGGCCACATCTGGTGTATTATGTCCGGTTTTGGGCATCCCACTACAGAATGGATGTAGACAAATGGGAGAGTCCAGTGGAGAGTAACAAAAATGGTTAGAGGGCTGAGGCACATGATTTATGAGGACAGGCTGAGGAAACTGGGTTTATTTAGTCTGGAGAAGGGAAGACTGAGGGGGGATTTACTAGTAGCTTCAACTACTTAACAGGTGGTTACAAAGAGGATGGAGCTGGACTGCTCCCAGTGGGGGCAGATGACAGAATAAGCAGCAATGGTCTCAACCTGCGGCAAGGAAAGTTTAGGTTGGATATTAGGAAAAAAATTCTTACTAGGAGGGTAGTAAAGCACTGGAACGGGTTACCCAGAGAGATGGGGCAGTCTGCACCCTTGGAGGTTTTTAAGACCCAGCTTGACAAAGCCTTGGCTGGGATGATGCAGTTGGGGCTGGTCCTGCTTTGAGCAGGGGGCTGGACTAGATGTGACCTCCTGAGGTCCCTTTCAACCTTAGTTTTCTATTATTCTATACCAAATATTGTGAGACTTGTGATAAAATAGAGCTGGCAACAATTGTGCTTTATATTAATAGAGTAGTCATCCAGGAATGCTAAAAGTACTTTGCCCGATTGGCAAGAGATAAACTTTAATCTTATCATCTGATGACTTCCACTGGAATCGACTACAGAACACCCATTGATTTCAGTAATAATATTTACCCAGAATGGTTTAATGATTTGTCCCCCAGGGTCACTCCAGAAGTTACGGACAGAGTTAAGACTAGACTCTAGGTCACCTTCTTCTTTAACTGCTAATGCCCTGGTCCTGCAATCGAAGCTGTGAGGCGAATATCTGTATCTGCAAAAAGTCCCATTTGACTTTGCCAGGACCCTGCCCAGGTGTCGAGATCTCCTTGAGATGCCGGAGCTTGCACCAGTGAGGACTGGAACTTGGATTAAAGGATAAATCGTACAGTGAATTATTATTTTATTTAAAAATGTACGGTCTGTTCTTTGTTTCAGAAGGATTTTTGCCTTTTAAAATTAATTTAAGAATTAGAAAGGTAGAAATCTCTTTTCAATATCTCACTCCCACAGAAAAAGCTAATCTATAATTTTCCTTGGAGAAACTAAAAAAGATTACATTTTTTAAATCCAGAAAGGGCCTTCAGTTTCCAGTTGCTCTTGATTTTTTCTGAATAGACTTTCATTGATTTTGTACTTCAATAAGCTCTTACAATGAAGGTAACTGAGAGTTATAACTAAGTTGTTGCAAATATTCTACATAATAGCAAAAGATTAAGTAATATTACATTCATAACAGCACAAATTTCAGTAACCCTTGAAGGTCCAGATATAGAGAGCTACTTTTTAGATAGCTTATATGTAGTCAGTCATCAGATTATTTTTTTTCTTTAAAGCGCAGCAATGAAGGCAGAGACATAAATCCTCTACTGAAATTGTAACTATTCCATAGACCTATTTCTCAGTCTCCCACTGCATTTTCCAATGAATTTTCTATGCTACAGATCTTTACAGCATGCTTACTTGATGTGCAATGCGAGGAAGTCAGTGTCTGCGGAGAAAGTACAGGTATATATCCACCCCTTCCTAAAACAGAGCATGAATAAAGGATCCAATTCTGCTGCCTTCTACTGTATTTAGCAATTCGTTGCCTGGATTGAAAGGCTCTAGGACTTTGAGGAAGATTAGATTAATAAGAAATGTTATGAGTAATGAGTAATATTTATCATACTGCTTTGGAACTTTTCAGTAAATATGGTAAGAACATTTTGAGGCTATTTTGGGCCATAAATCATGCATGCAAGTGCTTCAGCATGTTTTATTTTCTCTCATTTCACAGGCTGTAATTCCCTACTGGGTTGACAGCTTCACCATTTAAACCTCCTTTGTGGGCAGGCCGGACTGGATTACCATTACAGAGGACTCTTGCATACTGAAGTAGGGGTTTCTACACCAGCCACAGTGTACTGCATGCCTGGCTGATTAGGCACAAATCAATTTTTTAGGGTAACGGAAAAACAGTGGCCGTTGCTGTATGTTCTCACATATAACACACCCCAGAATAAGATATGCACCTTCTTTGTGCAAAGGCAGAACGAAGAAAAAAAGCTTTATCCAGAGTTAAGGCTGACAGATCAGGGACAGAGCTAAAAAGTCTGCAGGCTATGAACAGGAGAGACCAGGAGTAGCTAGCAGACAGCAAAATGGCCAGAAGAAAGGTTAGTTTGATCAGTGGAACGTCAAGACTGTTTAAAAGCAGAGACGACTGTTCGCACCCGTGGAGTGAAGAACAACAGAGCAGTAGGACAACTGCCATCCTCAGCAGCCTGAAAATAAATCCCATTAATGCTGCTGCTGGGCAGGTTTTTGGAGCAGGACTCAATGTGGGGGACTTCTATTCTGGGCAGAAAAATCAGCTTCTCCACTTAAGACATGCAGCCCAGTTCTTGGGGAAAACTATGCGATGTGTGCAAGAAAATATGGTATTATAGCTAGGGACCTACCAAAATCACAATTACGTGATATTCATGGAAACCGCAATTTGGGGTGGAAAAATGGTGGGCTCCATGACTTTGGTGGGCTTTCTGCAAAAAAACCCAACTTACCAGAAAGCAGAGAAAAGGCCAGGAAGCCCTGCAGTCTTATGGGGTGGAGGGGCGGGGGGCAAGGTGGGGCTGCCTCTGAGCCTCCTGTTGCGAGGCCTCCTCCTTCCAGCTCCTTTCCCGTCCACTGCCCCCCCTGCCCTTCCCCCTCCGCCTCCCCCCCGCGCCCCAAGGTTCAAAGCTAGCCACCTCCTCGAGTTCAGCAGACCCCTAATTATAGCTCATAGGCTCTTGGGTTTTAAGTGAGAAGGGGAATTTCAAGCAGAAGGAATATAAGCAGACTTAAAGCAATCCGGTTTGTGGCAGCACCACCATCTTGCAACAGCCGAAACTCTGAACTAAGTCCTCATTCAGATGCACATTCCTTTAAGGAAATCACCTGACTCTTGGAAGTCAATGTCCTACTTAAAGACATATATTTAGGCTGTGATCTCAGAAAGACACTTGTGCAATGTTAAAGGATTGCTTAAGAAATGCAATATTTTAAAAGTTTCTTCAAACACATTAAGCTTTGCCTTGGACAATTATTACATGGTGCCTGGGCTGACTGGTCAGGCTACAGTACTGGGGGAAATGGATCTGCGGGGTTATAGTGGCCCATAAGGTGGCAAACAGCAGGAACCAACATGTGCTCTTGGGCCAAAAATGAAACAAACAAATGAAAACCCAGCGGCATACCGGGCTCTATCAACAGGAGCATTGCTTTTAAGCCAAGGGAAGCGATTCTTCCACTCTATTCAGCACTCACCTGGATTACCACATCCCGTTCAGGGCACAGCAGGGCAAGAAAGACTTGGACAAATTAGAAAGAGTCTGGCAGACAGCAACAAAAATGATTAGAGGTGGAGGAAATATGGATTACAAGGAAAGACTGGAAGAACTGGGATAATTTAGACTGGGGAACAGAAGACTGAAGGGGGACTTAATTACACCCATCAAAAAGTTGAAAAGTCAGGGGCAGATCCAGCGGGAGTGCAGGGTATGACCATGCCTCCCCTTTCTGACCACACCGCGGGAGCAGCAGCTGAGACTTTGTAAAGTCCCAAAGAAGGTACGAATTCTGCCCCGCGTCCGCTCTGTGCTCAGCGCACCCCCTCCCCTCCATTTCTCCCTCTTGCTGCTGCCAGTGTCCCTGCTGTCACAGGAGCAAGGAGAGCTCCTCTTCCACTCCAGCTGGTCTGCATGGGGACTGGTGTGAGCACAGCCCAGGACAGCAGCAGCAGCAGCAGTGTCCCCCTCCCACCGCCACTATCCCCCCAGGTCCAGGTATTCCCTGCCAGCCTGGGAGCAGGTGTAGGGAGGGGGAACCCACCTGCTGCTGCTGCTGTCCAGGACTGAGCCCAGCCCCTGCACAGCATGGCTGGAGCAGGACAGGAGCTCCCCTCACCCCCAGGACAGCAGCGGCAGGCAGGGGAAAAGGGAGAGGAGATGCCTCTGAGGATGGTGGGGAAAGGCGTGGGGAACTCTGACCTTCTTTGGGACTTATAGTAAGTCCCCGACTGCTGCTCCTGTGGTGCAGCCTGCCTGCCCCTGTGGACGGGGGCAGGAGGCTGGAAGTGGAGGGTGCAACCACCCCTGGACCATCGTTTGCTGCTCCCACACCCCCCATTGAGCAATCCTACATCTGCTTCTGTGAAAGGTGGTTACAGAGAGGATGGTGACAGATTATTCTCTGTGGTTGCACAAGACAAGAGAGGGAGCAACAGTCTTAAATTGAAGCAAGAGAGATTTAGGTTGGATATTAGGAAGATTTCTTTTTCACTAGCAGGGGTTAAGCATTGAAACAGATTACCTAGAGAGGTCGTGGAGCTTCTTTTCTTGGAAGTTTTGAAAAGCAGATTAGACAGACATTGGCTGAGATGGTTTGGACAAGGATGATCCTGCCTTGAGCAGCTTTGATCTAGATGACCTACTGAGGTCCCTTCCAGTCCTACTTTTCTATGCTTCTATGACTGTATATTGGAGGACTGTCTACTTATTTTCTTAATAGGGGCAGTGGAAATGATACCGGTAAATATGCTGGGTTATGTGGTTTCCAGAAGTGTAGGATTTTTATACATTTACACATAGATTTGTCTACAATGGAGGTCAGGTTCTCTTCTGTTGTGTCAGTGACAAGAAGTAACACTGTGTGTCACCAGCTGAAAATGTCCCTTGGTATAGGTGGGCTCTCGGGTGGCAAACAGCAGTATATCTAGCTGCACCCGGCTGCTCCCTTCCTGCTCTTCAGGTGCTGAGGATATTTTGGGGCTAGAAATTAATGGAACGGATTTGTGCTTTGCAAATTCACAGCTGCTTTTTAGGGATTACAGTCAGCGGCATTCATTAAACAGCCTCCTAGCAGCCAGATTTATGCTGATAGGTAAAAACCAATGTGATTAGTGAGATTAAATTGCTACCCCTCCCTGCCCTCTCCCACAACTGCATTCCTGTGCCAAACAGCCCTCAGCGCAGGAGAGCATCATTAGACATCACTGTTTCCCTTCCCTAGTCTGGATGAATAAAACAGCATCTTGGATAGATTATACAACTCGCATGCTCTGTGGTATTATTTATTTAGAAATCGTGAGTAAACTACAGCTGTAGTGTTCTCATTTTTCACAATTCTGATAGTTCAACAAACTGGGAAAACATTGGCATATTTTTATTAAGGTACAAAATACACCCCCTTGTTGCCTAAACACATATTTAAAACTTGTGAGAAAAGCTCTTATGCTCTAAATCAGATTAAAAATCTTTTCCTTATAAGGAGTCGTGGCAATACGGTGTTTAGTATAACAAGAGTTCTTTATCCATTTAAAAGGAGAAGACATGCTGGCAATATTAACCTAGCAACAGAGAGCAAAGCAGTTATAAAAACCATTGTGTGATCCACATTAGCGGAGTTTGAATTGTTATTTTAAACACACACAGAAGAGCAGATAATACAAAACACATACAACTAGGTAATATCAAACATCCTAAAGTTGATATTGTAGACATCTGCGTTAAAGTAACTCGATACTTTATTCTGAGGCTCTAAATTAATCTTTTTTTAAGGTACCCTTTAAAATCTTTGCACTTCAAAAACACACGCAAAGTGGAAAAAGAAAATGACCCCATTTGGAATGATGTACAGCTACTGAAATTGTACTGTCACTGGATTATGCATATCAGCTTATGGCCTCTGATATTACCCATGAGCAACAAAAATTAAAAAGTGCCATTATTGTGAAAGGAAAGCAAAGTTACTAAGTCTGAGTGCATTAATTGCCTCTGAGAAGAGATCAGGTTTTTTAGATTTTTTTTGTTTGGTTTTTTTGCTTTTTTTGTTTCAAAAGGCAGCAGCCTTCCTGACACAGCTTTAACACAGACAGTAGACTGTCAGGCTCTTAGGGCACGCACGATTCTTTGGAAATTGCTTGGTATAAAGGAGTTTACCATCCAGACTCTTTTTTTTTCTTGGCTATTTTAAAACCTCTGGTAGTTTCCAGCTAATCATCAGTTGAAATCTGTTCCATAGCGGCCACATAAATAAAGTAAAAGGACATTTTTAGCTAAGCTGGCTTTCTGCACACACACACACACACACAAGTCACTGGATGTGTAATAACCTATATTTCACAGCAGCACACATATGAACCATGAATCTTTATTAAACTGACAAGCACAATAGGAAGTTTTGTGGTGCTATATATTTTCAATCTGTTACCTAAGGCACACATCTGTGACTTCACCAAGGTGACAGATACCTCAAGGGAAAGATGACAAGTTAGAACTGCTTGGTTAAAAGGAAGAAAAGAAATATTCTCTCAGAGAAGCTCCTGGAGATCTAGGATAAGCAGTATTACTATGATTAACAGCAAACTGGAAGAGAAAATCAATGTATGCTTAAAGGTAAGACACAAAAACCCACTATTAAAGATGAATGAAACAGAAGGAAAGACCCAGATTGTTTCATTTCATCCCAACGTGCAAATTGCAATGCTAACTACAGTATCGCCTTCACTCGCAGTTATGTGAAGGAATGACTTCACTGTGGGAGAAGTCCATGGCCATCGGACCAAACCGGTCGACTGTGTGTTTGACAGAAGATATCTAGCCCAATGGTAAATGCAGATCTCGGGGAGCCATCACAGCTACGGTATTAGCCGATGGAAGTGATCGTGTAAACCAAACAATCGCGCTAAATGCAGGTTTTATGAATCCAGGGCATAACTAGGGATTTGCTTTCCATATGATTGTTTCAGTATAAAATCAGGCTGGGCAACTTCACTGATTTATTTAAACTAAATCCAATCCCGACAGCAACTTAAAGTGCCTGCCGATTCCAACTAATGCCCATAAATAAAACAAACAGGTATCAACTGATCATGCTGAAGAAACAACCCTCCCCTGGTGACCTAAGCATCACTCTAGGTGCTTTTAATAACTTGGTTTTCTGAGCCTTGGAGATAAAGTCTTCGTAATGTGTTTTTTCAACTGTCTCTTCTGTTGAGTCGTTTCATTCCTCCTCCTCCTCCTCTTCCTCCTCCCCTTCTTTTCCCATTGTTTCCACAAGGAGATCTGCGGTGCAAGTTGCTTCCCCGAGGCTATTAACAGCTTTGCAGGTGTATTTGGCATCATCGTCCCCACAAACTTCAGAAATAGTCAAAGAACAGTTCCCGTCCTCGTCGTAATCGATCTGGAAGTGCCGAGACTCCTTAATGGACTGGTCATCTTTGTACCAGATCACCTCAGGGTCAGGGTAGCCTGTGACAGCGGGGAAAGAGCGGCCATTGCAGTAAACCAAGACATTAAATCGCATTCATCCCTACTTATCTTAGGTTCACATGGATTTCGGCATGTCTGTAAATCTAAGTCTGTCAAACCCTAATTAAAGTACATTAAAATGATCTACTCTTTTAACTATACCTTTATCTGGTGCCTCTATACTACGAATAATACAAATGTGAAATGAAGGCTGTAGGTATGGGAACTTACCTTTTCCTATACTCTAACTAGAATATAGTAGAGAGCCTTTCACAGCAACTCATTCATCGACCAAGAGAAGACTTGAAACTCTTATGACGAGCCTCCACAGCCCTTCACAACACAGCGTCTTTCTCTACAGTCCCCAGTGCTTAGATTCTGGTCCGTAGCTTTACCTTACGGCAGCCTCGCAGGCATGAGAGCTACTCAAAATCTTCGCTGTGTTCACCATGGTGAGTTTGGGAGGAGGGGGTCCTGAAAGGCAGACTCTGGTTGCCTTTTGCAATACCTGTGCAGAAATATTCTCTGAGCCAAATTCAGGCCTTTGAGAGTCCTTTTGTGCTACTCTGTAAAGGGGCCAGAGGGGGGGTGTGGATCTCACCCTAGGAACAGAACATGTCAAATCTGTATATCCCTTTTCCTCCTGCATTTTTTACTCTATTGCCATAATATTACACCAATGATCACCTGTCAGATGCATATTTTTCCTTCTCTCTTTTGTCATGAGTTGTTTTAGAAATCCCTCCTAATTTTTCCACCCCTTTTAGAGGCCCTCAATAATATTTTTGGCACCATCACTCATACTGAAAACAAGACAGCCCTCCTCCGCACTTGTTCCAGTCTGAATTCATTCTCCTTGAATAGAGATAACCCCATACCCACAATGAGATCTTGCCAGTGTCTTTTATGTCACTGACACTTCGAAATGCACTGCTTGCTACATCCTAGGGTTGCACTTGCCCTTTCACACCCCCATGCCTTGGTGGCTTCTAGTCAGCTTGTGACTAATAAACCCAGGTCTTTCTCTTCTTTGGTCTTTTCTGACTGATGAGCCCCAAGCTTATAGCTGAAATGCTTAATAGTCCCTAAGTGTATGACTTTCCAGTTTGTATTATTACATTTTATCTCATTTTTATTACTCCCATCCTCAAGGTCATTATGACAGTTAAATGAAGTGCAGCACTGTAATACCCAGTTTCTTCTTCATGGCAAGCACAGAATATCGCCAAGCTGCTCAAAATGTATTCTACTATTGCAAAAATAAACACATATTTAAAAAAATCACACTGCAATGCACAGATATTGGTAAAGCTGAAGAGAACCATAGCAAAAAGGCAGGCTGGAGGCACAGAGATGGCAGAGTAGGGGGAAGAGAGAAATGAAGACACATGTTAATTTAAAGTACCTTCAATTTTGCAGTCAAATCTAGCAGCACTTCCTTCCACAACTTCTATATCAAGGATGGTTTTAGTGAAATAAGGCTTTACATGGGGCTTTTCCTCTACCACCTCTTCAAGGAAATCTAGCAGAACAAAAGGAAGGTTAGTTATGTTATAGAGGAAAATCTCTAGCGATGAATTTGAGGTTTGGATAACCAAACAATTGCTGAGAACTACCCATTGTTTCATTTCTCTCACTGCTAGATACCGACTGGAAGAGTGGAAGAGTTCCCTTTTGCTTTCATGTGTCTTTAACAGTTACACAAACAGTCAGATTGTAAATAGGAGCAGGTATGTATAAGGCAACACAGCGTAAATTCTTCTCCTTCCCCTGAGTTTGTCCGGACCATGGCACTGGGCCTTTACTGGCAATTGGGGCAAAATGTTCTAGCTTGAATTCTATTTAAAAGAGTTGCTATTGAGTGACACATCGTTCATCCTTAGCAGAACTCGCTGCATACATAAAATTATCACTACATTGTACACATGACTGAAGTCTCTTACCTTCATTTCTATATTTTCTTTGACATATGCACATACATAAAGGAGTGATACAATTCTCAAGACTGTTGAACACCTGCAGGTCTGACTGACATGCATGACCATTATATGTAGTATATCTGAAAATCAGGTAACTTTTTTAGGACCCTAAATATACATTTGGGTGGCTAACTTTGGGCACCATGTTGCAAAATTTTGGCCTTTGAGGAGAAGTGGCAGAACCGTGTTTGGGAACAAAGGACGGAGGACGGGATCCACCTCCAAGGAGGAATGCTCTGCACTGGCCCGGACCTGCAGGGAGCAAACCAGGAAAGCCAAGGCTGCAACTGAACTCCAACTAGCTACAAGTATCAAGGACAATAAAAAGTCCTTTTTTAGATATGTGGGGAGCCGGAGGAAAAGCAAGGGCAACATTGGACCCCTGCTAAAGCAGATGGGACAACTGACAACCAATGCCCAGGAAAAAGCCAACTTGCTAAATGGGTACTTTGCACTGGTTTTTCACCAGTCCCCAGGGGCACCCCTGCCCATTTTGGGACAGGGAGGCCTGGGTGAGGGAGATTCCTTACCCTCCATCAATGCTGACCTTGTGAAGGAACACCTGGAGAGGCTGGACACCTTCAAGTCAGCTGGCCCTGACAATCTACACCCCAGGGTACTCAAGGAGCTGGCGAGCATCATAGCCCAGCCCCTGGCACAGATCTTTGAGAGCTCCTGGCGCTCTGGTGTAGTGCCCAAAGACTGGAAGAAGGCCAGTGTGGTGCCTATCTTCAAGAAAGGGAGGAAAGTGGATCCGGCAAACTACAGGCCCATCAGCCTAACCTCTATCCTGGGCAAGGTCTTAGAAAAAACCATCAAGGAGGCCATCCTTAACAGACTGGCTGATGGCAACATCCTGAGGGATAGCCAGAATGGGTTTGTTGCGGGTAGGTCTTGCCTTGTCACCTTTTACGACCAGGTGACCTATCACCTGGACAAGGGAGAGGAGACCAATGTCATATATCTTGACTTTAAAAAAGCCTTCGATCTGGTATCCCATGATCAACTCTTGGCAAAACTGGCCAACTGCGGCCTCGACCTCACCACAATCCGCTGGCTGGGGAATTGGCTCCACGGTAGGACCCCGAGGGGGGTGGTTGGCAGAGTCAATCGTCATGGTGCCCTGTGACCAGCGGGGTCCTTCAAGGCTCTGTCCTTGGGCCAGCACTATTCAACATCTTCATCAATGGTGTGGACATTGGAGTCAGGAGCGGACTGGCCAAGTTCGGCGATGACACCAAACTCTGGGGTAAGGTGTCTGCACCTGAGGACAGGAGGGAGATCCAGGCTGACCTTGACAGGATCAAGAAATGGGTGGACAAGAACCCGATGGTGTTTAACACCAAAAAATGCAAGGTTCTCCACCTTGGGAAGAATAACCCACAGCATGCTTATAGGCTCGGCAGTGCTACGCTGGCTAGCACTACGGACAAAAAGGACTTGGGGTCATGATTGACCACAAGATGAACATGAGCCTTCAACATGATGCTGCAGCTAGTAAAGCAAGCAAAACGCTGGCTTGCATCCATAGATGCTTCTCAGGCAAATCCCAGGACGTCATTCTCCCCTTGTACTCGGCCTTGGTGAGGCTGCAGCTGGAGTACTGCATTCAGCTTTGGGCTCCACAATTCAAAAAGGATGTGGAGAAGCTTGAGAGAGTGCAGAGAAGAGCCGCGTGCATGATCAGAGGTCAGGAAAACAGATCTTACGACAACAGGCTGAGAGCCATGGGGCTCTTTAGCCTGGAAAAGTGCAGGCTCAGGGGTGATCTGGTGGCCACCTATAAGTTTATCAGGGGTGTTC
>NW_005842447.1:260861-281168 GCF_000455745.1 Alligator sinensis
CTGCTGGTATGATTCCTCTATTACTTGCATGGGAACTAAATTCTCCCATTCAGTGCTTCTAATTATAATCACTATCCTCCCAGACTGAAACAAGGGCAGCTGACAAATACACCTTTACAACGAAACATTAGAACAAGTATTTTTTGCTGCTCAAGTGTGTGCAGTGGACCGTTCTGAGTAACAGATCAATACAGGTGGAGACTGTAACCAAAGGCTCCTGTTCCTAAAAAGGGGAAAGCATGGCAGGCTAACTGCGGTGTAAGCAGACAAGCAGCTGAGGCAAGGGCTGCATGCAGCAGACCCAAGCTGCAAGGGGGAAAAGCAAGCTGCCCGTTAGACCTAAAGAGGAACATCTGTGTGGGCTAGAGAGTCACCTGGCTCAGAGTGGGCAGCGGTAGACAGGACCCCTGTCGGAGGGGGAAAGAGGATGGCTATCTTGCAAAGAGCTGAGATCTCTGGAGAGAGGCTGCATGAACCCCACATGGAAGCACGCAGAGGGCAGAGAGGTGAGAGCCCCCAGGGAGGCGGTCTGCTCAAATATTTGTCTACTCAGAGTGGGGGAGGATTTTGTTAAGGTGGTAGCTTGCCTTTTTTTCCCCCTTTCTTGTTTAAACCGATGGAACAGGTGTGGCTATAAGGGGTGAAGAGGAGCCACAGCAGGGTGCCTGAGGGGCACAATGAGGTTTAGAGACCTGCTAGGGGCAGGGTGTAAAACATAGGTGGCCTGAGGCCAAGGGAGCTGAAGCCTGAGCCTGAAAGGGACAACAGAGGCAGCGTGAAGCCAGGCCGGCTTGAGTTGGAGCTTGAGAAAACAAAGATGGGGTGCTCAGGGCGCCCAGAGCCTGAGAAAGGTGAAACGAGGGCCAGAAGGGCCCAGAGCCCAGGAGGTGTGAAAAGAGGGCAAGGGCCCAGAGCCCAAAAAGGGGCAAGACTAGGGGCTGAAGCCCAGAAGTTGGTCTGGTGCAGCAGACCTAGACTAAGAAGGGCAAAGCCAGAGAAAAGGGGCCAAAGCTGGGAAAACCAAAGCCCCTACAAAGGTACTGAGGCCTGAGAAGGCCAACCACTGTGGTGGAGCCAGGCAACCTCTCTGAAGAGGTATTGTGTACCATCTGTACCATCATGGGTATGGCAACAAGGGCAGACAGAGGCCATGAACACAGCTCTTAAGGCACCATAGGGCTGGACAGGCCATGATAGATTGACGAAAGGCAGGTTGGCAGTGGACAGGACTCCCCCTGGGCAGCCTCCCAACCTTTGTTTAGAACATCAAGGCGTAGCAGGCGAGCAGTGGGGAAGGGCACCCCAGGGGATCGGAGGAGGCAGGAGTCATGTGTCCACTCAAGGGGACCACAGCACCACCGGTCCTGTTACACACAAAATTATGATTTTCTGACATGCTTCTTTAAAGGTAAAAAATGAGGGAGCATCAAGAGTTGGCAGGAGTGACTGACTTCGCTGGTCTCTTGTATTTTGTTTAGCTTCTACTTTGTGTGACAGAGGCTGCCCAAAAAGTTAGTTTTCAACTTGCTCTTTGGTTGGTCTAAGAAGTGGAGACTATACAGATAAAGCCACCACTCCATCTTACACATCAGTGAAGCTGCTTACCTTCGTTTTCTATCTTTTCTGTGTTTATGGGACTGGTAGGTGAACTCGCAGAGGCCTTCCTTCCACTCAGGCCAGAGATCATGGCCATGGATGACAGTCTTCCTATTGCTCGGACAGCATGGCCTGTTTTCTGAAAAGTAACATAAAGGCTTCTAGTCAGTCCAGCTCCCACAGGCACCCACCTTTTCTCTAGCTATATGGCTGCAAACATGCAACTTGAGGTCTGATCCAAAGTCCACTGTAATCAGTGGACAGATTAATGAGAAACCCTGTTCAAGATTAGAGAGACAGACTTGATTTATCACTTTCAGATGCAGACACAAACTTTTGCAAAGGATTCAGATCCATGGACCACATGTCTCCTTAGCAGGGGATGAAACACATCCCTGTACAGAGGGCCCACACGAGGCCTATACACAATTTAAATGCCACTGAAGTCCATAAATTATAACTTAAATACAACTTGTGTGATTGATAGGCCCGAGGCTGAAACAGATTACCCAGGAATCTCCATCCGCAGAGGTTTTTAAGACCCAGGTAGACAAAACCTTGGCTGGGATGATACAACTGGGGATAGTCCTGCTTGCAGCAGGGGGTTGGACTAGATGACCTCCTGAGGTCCCTTCTTTACCCTAACTTCCCATGATTCTATGATGCTGGCCCTTTGTGGGATGCTGAATTTCACCTTGAAATAAATAGTTTATAATGATTATAAAGGTGCAACTGAAGTCATCTAAGCAAGCCTCTATAGTGACATATTAGCTGATGTGAAAACAATCACCAAGCGATGAAAATACTCTCCGCTGACATTCTCTATAATATGGACACCAAGTGCTGTACCTTTTGTAAGGTCTGTTTATAAGCACCTGAGAAATGTATAAATAGGACGTGGTCAAAGGCATGAGGGAACCCATGTAGTTCAGTGTTTTGTAGGCTGGCCAAAAGATTTCATCCAGGCCATAAGGCATCTGCTTCTCTAGCATCAAGAGAAAAGAAATAATGAAGCCATCTGGCAGGGAACAGATAAATGTCTGAGAAGGCTGGTGCTCAAAGAAGTGGGAGACACTGGGCTAGAAGAACAATTCCCTAGTACATCTTTCCAGAGACCAGCTTGGTAACATCAACATAACTGCTCAGCTCAGCTCAGCTTTTTAAGCACACAAAAAGCACCCTCTTCCTCATAACCCCATAAACAGAGGAAGAGAAAACCCATACTTAGAGTCAAATGTCTCAGCACAATTGTGATGTGCCCCTGCCCACCATTAAACTAGCAAGAGAAACCATAGCTGGTCTCCTGCACTTATGCACGGAGGACTGCAACTGGGGTTTTGCATTAGCAGCGGCAAGAGCTGTCTGCAGTAAGCTCTTCCAGGATCACGGCAATTAGAAATAATGAGACTCATTAGGATTTCTAGCCCACTTCCTTGCCTTCCTTATTACCTGCCATTTTCTTCTGGCCATGTATTTCTTCATCCTGTCTTTGGAAAGTTTTTTGGCTTCCATGGTTTTGGTGTCTTTTTGCAGCCAAGGATGCTGAAGGCACTTAGTACAATCTAAACGACTCCTGTTTTTACATAAAGAAACAAAGTTAGTATGCCCAATATGCAGGATAAAACCATTTATGTCATTGCTTTGTCTTTTCTATTTTAAGCAAATGATCTCACTAGACTGCACTAGTTTTGGTGACCCAGCTTGCATGGTATTGCTTATTAACTGCAAATTCTTACTACCTGTTACATTCTCTGCCCATTCTAAGACTTCAAAGGGTTTTCTATGGGGAACACTTCACATTTTAAAGGACCAATGAAGTACTGTCCAAAAGGAAATATGCATCATAGCTGAAGGACAAGTACAGCACAGTCACAGTCCGCAGCACTCATCTCTGCCATAAGGCCTACTCAGAGTCCTGCTCGTCTCCTTCCTATCCATATGCCCTTATACTTACTAATTTTCCCGTTCTTGCACACCATGTCTATTCCACCATCAAATACAATTAAACAATTTATTTAACTGTATGTTATGTGTATATAAGTCTTTGTTCTGTGTTTTCTTTTTTGACAAGATGCTATCCACAACACTCCCTTGTATGTCGTTGGTCACAGACACTGGCATGCTTTATCCGAGCTAGACCAAATAGCTGCTAGGCTTAGATGGACCTTTCACTTTTTTTGACCTTTGTATCTTTTGGATCATAAACCTTCCAGGACAGGAACTCTCTCTTCCCTAGGTCTGTTCAGTGTCTGCTGCAATGGGGCCCCAATCCTGATGGGAACCTGTGGGGGTTACTGTAAAATAAACATTTGCTATTATTACTAAAACATGTGTGAAGCTCTGGTTTTTGTGAGGCTGCACCTTATGAGAACCATTGGGAAGTGTACTGTCATGGTAGTGCCATCCATTGAGGGGCACAAGCAGCGCTAAACAAAATCCTATGAGCAACCCAGTCAAACCAAAAGCGGCACATCATGCAGACATCTGTAGCTCCCATGTGCCGCAGCAGTACATTCAAGATGATGATGGCCACACAAACCACATAACACAACTTCCATGCATTTGGGCTATGGGTCCAACCCTGCAGCAGACATTCAAGTGAAAATGCTCCACCCAGTCTGTGCAACGTAAGGCAGACGATGGCTGCGTGCACACGCACAGGCACTGGTGCGATCGGAGCCCCTTCTACAATAACACCGAGGTGCTTGCAAAAAGGGGCCTGCAGGGTCAGTTAGATGCCAAGTGTGTCAAATGCAACAGTTTTACTTCATATCCTTCTTTAGTAGATTGCTGATGAAGTCCTTGGCATCATCGGAGATTTCATCAAAAGCTTCATCATCAAAGTCCCATGTGGCTGAGGTAACGTTAGCTAAGGTTTCGTTGTCATTGTCTCCCATGAAAGGGGAAAGTCCACTGACCCTGGAGATAAAAATGCACAAAACAAACCATGTCAGTCTTCAAATGGAGCAGACAGCAGTTCAAATCCTCAGTGACCTTTTCCCCATCTTGGCAGATCTGTACCAGTACAAGTTGTCCTATAACAATTTAAAAAGCAGATAGACCTGAAAGTTAAAGCCTAGACAAAATTCATGGGAACAATTCTACTTCTTACTGGGCACGTCTACACGAGACATTTATTGTGGAGTTGCCTAATTAGCTACGCAGTAAAGTCTCAGCGTCCACATGAGACTGCAGTAAACTAATAAATGCCACCGTAGATGAGTACTCGTCAATGCAAGGACTGTCCTAAGGTGGCATTATTCACTGAGCAGCAGCACCTGGGGCTGGCTGGGGCACGGGGGTGCTAGTGTGGGGGCTGCCTGCCAGCTAGCCCCACACTGGAGCACCCTCGTGCCCCAGCCAGCCCCTGCACAGCACGCTGAGCCAGGTGAGAGCAGCCCTGGGCTGGCAGGCTGACCCCAGGGCCCTCCGCCAGTCGGGGCAGCTCTGCCCCAGCTCAACATGCTGTGGTCCTGGGCGCACGTGTAAACGTAGCGCCTGGGAGCCACAAACTCCAGCATGAACTATGCCGGAGTTTATTCAATCGCATTAATGACACGTGTAGATGCACATTCTTTGAGGTATTTTGTGGGGAAATAACTGCCGTTTGGTAAAGATGAAGAGGAGAGTAAGAGTTTGTTACCAATTTGTTATATAAAGTTCAGTTCAGCTCTGGCAAGTAACTAAGTACAAAAATTACATCCGACTTAGAATATCTGCTCCCTGAGCGCATCCAGCACCATCCTGCCAGCCTGGTAACAAAAGTGCTTCTCGTTCCTGTTACCTCCGGAGGGCCAACACAGCCGAGAGAGAAAGAAAGAGCTGGAACCTGTCCCCTCCCACACGTTAACAGAGCTGTGCTCTAAACAATCATTACAGGGCCAGATATAGCCCAGCGACTTCATTACAGTCAACTGAATTGCACAGATATATCTGAAGACATAATTTTGCCTTCAGGTCTTCTATTAATGATAGAGGTGCATATAAAGGAAACAACACCCGCTGATTTCTATAGCCTGGGTTGAATCTGCAGGGCTGGCAGAGTAGAAATCTTTGTACTGAACAGCTTTGATCTGTGGACCCTGAGAGACAACAGGCGGGAGGAGCGGGTAGAGGGCAGCTGGAGCCAGAGTCCCACACACCGGGGCATCAACCGCCCGGCTGAAGCTTCTTCCCCACCCGGAGGGCCGCAAGACGAGCCGCCGCTCGAGGCGAGGGGAGCGGAGCAGCAGCTGCACCGGGAGCAGCCCCGCTGATAAGCTGTGCACGCTGGCTGGGGCCATGCCGGCAGGAGTGGGCTGGAGCACAGCATGGGCTGCCCCGGTGGGGCTCGGCCCCGTATGGAGCGCCATGGGGCAGCCACGGACTGCGTTGACTGGGTGAGCTCTGCTGCACGTGCCCCCTGCTCCCTCCTCACCCCCAACCGGCTCCTGGGACCTAGCACCCAGGCAGCCCCCCCGCCCCCCAAACACACATGTGGACATGCCCCCCACCTGCCGGGCACACCCCACACACCTTTCCCACAGGGCACAGACTGTCCTGTGATCCTATCGCATGCTCCCAGCCTCTGCCTCCCATCTCCCTCCTGAACACTGCTCCCCACCTGCCCGTGGCCCCATCCTACACAGGGAGTTTTGGTGAGCTGCTGCAGCACAGGGGGACTGGTGCTGACCTGGCCTGCCACAAATCATCAAAACTCCCTGTGTGGCCCTCGGGCACAAATAATTGCCTACCCCTGAGCCAGGCTGTTCTCAGCGGTGGCAGATGACAGAACAGGGAGCAATGGTCTCAAGTTGCAGCAAAGGAAGTTGAGGTTAGATATTAGGAAGAATTTTCTCACGAGGAGGGCAGTAAAACGCTGGAACAGGTGACCCCGAGGTGGTGGAAGCTCCATCCTTGAAGGTTTTGAAGTCCTGGTTAGACAAAGCCTTGTCTGGGATGATGTAGTTGGGGCTGGTCCTGCTCTGAGCAGGGGACTGGACTAGATGTGACCTCCTGGGGTCGCTTCCAATCCTCATTTCTATCATTCGAAATCATTTTTGCTTACAACCACATGGTTAAATTCAGGCCGTTGCGTGACTGAGAGGGGCCGACCAGGGCAGCAGCCGCAGGTGCCCCCTTCGTGTGTGTCAGGAGAGGTGGGGAAGAGGATGCAAGAGCAGGTATTGCCATGGCGGCAGCAGTGCTGTTGTAATCAGCATGGCAGGAGCCAGTGCTGGCCTGGATGCCATGTGGCTGCCCCACTGCCAGGCCTCTGAATCCAGGCCAGTGAGTGAGACACGATGGATAATACTCCACAAACATACCAAAATTGTCCAGATTCCCCAGGCATTTGCTTTGCTGCTCTTCATTAATTCATTAATACTTTTTATTCATTTGTTTTTCAACAGACAATCAAATTAGAAAACCACATCGAAGAATGCTGTTTGAAGACAGCTTGTGCGCTATTAAATATTTGTAAGATGACAACCTATTCCCGTTTATAACATTGACCACTAGGGGGCAACTTAGCCCAAACCATTTTTTTCAATATACTTGGATTCTTTTTGTCTTTCCTTATTTTTACAGTTATCCATCTTTATAAAAGCCACATTCATCTGATAAAGGAACAAGAAGAACACAGATTTTTTAAGCTACTATAATGAGCTTCAGGGAATGGATCTGGCCCAAGCCCTTCCACTGTCTTTTTTTCTACATTGAGGCAATGATTATAGGCCACAAACATAGATGTTCGGTTTTATACATTTAGTTTTCATTCTGACACAGTACATAAACAGTTAGGTGGGTCTATATAATGGGAGGTAGAGTGTACCATGTTATTAAAAGTGGCAGGAGAGATTCCTAGAATATTTTTCTACTGGGGCTGGATCCTTGCATAAAATCCAATGGAAAATCTCCTATTGACTTGCAGAAGACCAGGGTTTCTTCCCCTTGTCTGTTGTTTTCCTACTACTACATATGCATATAACACTGAGTTAAGAAAAGAATAATATGAAGTTCGCTGTACTTCAAAATGTTCACAATGGCTTTGAGAGCTCCCTGCTACGTGTCAGCATGGAGCAAAAGGACGAGGTAAAGAACTGGACTTGGTCTGCTGGGGAAGTGCTAGTCAATGCAGTATCACAAGAGAAATTTATTCTATTTGCATTTAATTACCTCTGTTTCAGTTAAATGCTCTCTTCAGAGCTGATAATTTAATGGCATGTTGCTTCCATCCATCACCAAAAAAGCTGCTGAGACCACTTGCCAAATAGTACAGAATGGGGTCCACATCTGCAGGACTTCAAGGACAGGTCTGCCCCTCATTGAACAGACCAGCCACTAAAGCCTGGGATCCAGGGACACTTTTAAAAATCTCCTTAATTCCTAAGCAGGCATGAAGGTAAGAAAAGGATGAAATGTAAAACACCAGAAAAGGCTGCTAGTCTGGACCGGCAGGGAGTTGCAAGGGATGGTATAATGCCTTTTCTGGTAGAGGTATCTCACCCAATATTTTGACCTGGAGAAGGTTCTAGTGAAATAGAGATTGAATGTTGCAAGATGCTGATGAATCGGACCCCAATCCTGAAAAACACTTTGCATACGTGTAACTTGAGGCATGCACGCAGTCCCAATGAAGTGAACAGGATTCTACAATGGCCAAGGCAATATTTTCTCACGTTGTCATGAACCTACAATATTTTGAGGTGTTTGTGGAGTGCTATGCATGTTTTCTTGAGCTTGTTTCACAAGCTTAAAATCAAACACATACTTAAGATCCTTGTAGAATCAGGGCCAGACTCAAACCCCAGGGGTGAAATCTTTGCCTCGCTGAAAGTCAACTGTTTTTGCTCTTCATGGGACAGAATTTCATCCTTTTTGGCTAACTCTTAGTGAACATCAACAAATGTTACAACTGAGGGCTACCTACATTGATGCGATTCACTTAATCCTTTCTTTAATTATTCACATTTAATTCAGACAGATGAGTAGACATCAGGGTCAGAGTCAGGAGACTGGCCGTTTTGTGATGCTTGAGTGCTATATTATAAAACTTTTTGACTAAGGCAATTTTTTTCCCATGTTGTCACAAACCTACAATATTTTGAGGTGCTTGTGGGATGTCATGCCTGTTTTCTTGAGCTTGTTTCACTGATATGGCATCTATAGTCTTCAAGTATAGGGAGTGTCAAGCTGTATTAACCCTACTGTCCTTCCGTTTGTATGCACTGTGGTACTGGATAGACATGTACGGCACATGTTATAATGAGGCCAGGACTGCATTCATGAGAACGATCTTCAGGTATTGCTGCATAAGCAATGGGTTTCCAGTAGCTGTTGCACTAAAAAGCTCAACAGTGCACTTAACAGTGCGCTGAGTCTCATAACAGGCTGCATATTAACTTACACACAGATGTACTCCCTGTACTCTTGGGCATTAGACCAAGCAATATAAGAAGACAGAATCGAACATCATTACTGGCAACAGAGGCAAGAGATGATGTGTATCACCTGCTCCACCAACTGTTACCTCAAGACCTGAATAGATGGAGGCTTAAGAGGCTTAAAAGTCATAAACTGTTTATACATGCAGCCCATAAGCTCCTGGAAGAGATTGGGGATGCTGAACCAAACCTATGGACAGCAACAAGTGGGACCACTAGGAAAGATCAGACCTATTCCAACAGCATTTTATACCAACGCCAAATGAATCCCCTTTTGGGCAAAACCTTGACAGAAAAGCATAGATCAAACTGAACAGATCTGTGAATGGATGCTTCAAAACAACACTTCACAAAATGAACATCTTGGACAGCCCCTGCATGAATACGGTGTCCAACAAACAGCACAGCACTTCACTGAAAGCTGTAGTCTTTACAAATGCCCAGATGGGGTAGACTGAATCCGCACATTGAGCAATAATTTTAGACAGTGGCTCATAGATTTGGAAGTTGATACCTGATGCCATATGAAAGACAGTTTCACACTTGGGAGAGGCTCAAAGCCTAAATGACTAGAGAAGTAATCACTGAGAATTGGCATCTGACATGGGTATGTGTCTAATGGACAATCAAACAGACCCTGGAGGACGTGGTCTGAGGTACAAGCCAGGTCCTTCCAGATAATGATGAACTTACCTTTTAAAAGGAGAGGCCTGTGGCAAGAACAACACCTTGGAACAGGCTATTCAGGAAAGGATATTTCTCACAGCGGGGAAATTAAATGAGACGGTATCTTTAGGATACTGGATAAGTAATCTTTATGTCTGAAAGGGTATATATATTATCCTGATCATAATGACATCAGGAAAGATTTCTGGTTGAATAGACAAATATACTTTTGGGAAGGGGAAGAAGCTGTATGCAGTGTGGGCTCCCCAAGAATTCAGTGGATATTGTATGTAAATGGCCAGATAAGAAACCATACTTAAGCTATGCCTGGAGAGCAAGTGTTTGGTCCTTGCTTTGGTATCTGTAACAGAGCCAAAGAATTTACCTGATGCAAATACCGCAGAACTAGCTGTGCTGCAGTAGCACCATGGGCTAGAGCCTTGCATGGGAGGTAAGACAGGAGCACAGAAGAGGCCAGTAGCGGTAAGTCACCTTGAGGCTGAGCCAGCAAACTAAACCAGGAAATACCTGAGGCAGCTCAGGGAGGCCTGGGGCCAGCAAAGGGCAGCGCCAGGGAGGTATATAAATACAAGCCCTGGAGGCTGCAGAGGCAAGAGCTCCAGAGCAGGGGGAATGCAGGAGCTCTCCTAGCTGACACTAGGGCTACCTGGAGGAAGGTGAACTGGGTGCTGGTGCCCTACAGGAGAATATAACCGGGGGTAAAGGGAAGCCTTGTTATGCAGGCAGGTTGCCATGGTTTACGTTTGGACCCAGTGAGGGTTTAGTGTGTGTTTGCTAGAAGGCTTACTCCTGGGTTACAGAGTCAAACCAATGTTCTGGAGTGGCTGAAAGTGGGGAATGTGGAGGCCACGGCGGGGCACCTGAGGGCACGTGGTGATTTAACCTATATGCCAGGGGCATGCCAGTGTTTAGAGCCCTGCTAGGGGCCTTGATTCAGGGCATGCCATACACTTAGACCTGAAGGGGAGTTTAAAGCCCAGAGAGAGAGGAAGAGAGAAAAACTGAAGCCTAGCTTGGGCAAGGGCAAAGCCAGGGCCAGGGGCTCCTGTTTACAAAAAGGACAGAGACAAGGGTCAGGGGAGGCCCAGGAGCCTAAGTCGATTCATTGAGTGTATCCCAGGACAGGGCAAAGATGAAGCCAAATTAGGAGGTCAAGGGCTAGAACCAAGAAGCCAGGTCAGGCACAGTGGGCCCAGGCTAAGGGAATCAGTGGGAGAAAAGGGGCTGAGGTCAGGAAGGATGAGGATATAGAGGCCTGAGGTGGCCTGCTATCCGGTTGGGTCCAAGTGCCCACTGAAGTCATTAACTGGTAACATTTGAGAGGCATGAGAATGGCTGCAGGGGAGGCCAGGGGCTGTGATTAAAGCTCCCAGGTACCCTGGGAGAACTAGCCGGCATCTAGAGGAACTGAGGTCACTCTAAGACCCATTAGGCAGCCTCCCTTCCAATCAAACCATAACATCAAGGCATGGCAGGAAAGTGAGAAGGGAAGGATAGAGCTGGAACAGGATAAGGGCTGTGGGGCCAACAGGGTATTCCAGCCATCCCTGGAGCCCAAACCTGGTTATAGTATTCTGGATATTCTGACTGACAGGAGAAAATGCAGGATCTTGTTTTTATAATAAATCCTTTCGTTACCTATTATAATTTACTATTGTCAGTGCATCTCAGAAGCACATCTGATCACATCTTGGATGGGTGTGTCACATATGTGATATTATATGTGATAGCCCTGGAGCCCATAGAGTGCAAGATGGATTCTGTCCTGTCTTTCTGCATCATCAACACTGTTAAATCAATTATTGATGCAGCTAGAATCTCTGGCTTAAATCAGCAAAGTACATATGAACGTACTTAAGGGCAGCTATGTTCAGCAAAGCATTTAAGCATGTGCCTAAGTTCAACAGAAGTCACCATGATGATATAGGAGGCAGAAAAAAGTCATTTCGCTTCTCTGATCAGGTGGGTTCTGCAATTCAAAACCCACACTCATTTTTAAGCAATATCTTTTCCAACTGTAATCACATCATAAGTGAACCCAGCCCTCAATCAGCAGTTACTTAGCAGCTCAATTTAATGGATACAAATTAAGTGTTCTCAAATGACTTCTCCAGTTCCTTGAATGCAACTGTGCACACATTTAGATAAGATGTGCACATCTTTTTCTATCTACGCTTCTTGAAGAAATGCTGGCAATGGCCACTGCAGGGGAAAAACCCAAGCTTGGTCATGATTTGATTGCAAATGTGACCTCTGCTGCATTTCTATGGATCATAGAAATTGTTCCATGCTGGTACAAGGAAATGAGGTTTGCTATAATACACAAAAGCTTTGCTTGCTTTTTTAGTAGGGTTACCATACGTCTGCGTTTTTCTAGACATAGCGTCTTCTTAGATACTCCGATCTCCATCTGGGCAGTTTTTAAAAAATATGATCAATTGTCCAGGATTTTGCTGTGCTCAGCATCAATGTTTTTCCCGGCACTTCCCAGCTTGCCCTAGTAAAGAGCTGCTTGGGGCTGGGGGGAAACTGGGGGGAGGCTGACTGCAGGCAAGGGACACCATGTGCGTCTGCATGTGCAAATGCACATGGCTGGCATATAGGCAAGCAAGATGGTAGGAGCAGCCCTGGCAGCTGGATGCAGATAAGTCTATGGGGAGCAAGGGTTGGAGGGCCAGGGCTTGGGGACTGTCCAGGGGTGTGTGTGTGTGTGTGGTAGGGTGTGTGCAGGGGATGGGTGTGTGAGGGGGGGCAGGTTGCCTGCTTACGCTGGAAGAAGCTGTCTGGGTGCTGGGACTGCATCAGGGCAAGGGGGCTGGCCTACCCCTCCAGTGGGGGAAGGGGGCAGGGGGCCCTTCAGCAGTAGTGGTTAGTGGGCCGGTGCCCTTGCTCACAGGGGCAGGGAGGCCAGGAGTTGCTGCAGGGCTGGGAGGAGCAGGGGGCTGCGAGTCAGGAGTGAGGGGCACTGGCAGGGCTGCGATGGATGTGGCTTGAAAGTGAGGGGCACCAGGGAGACGGGGGACTGTGGATCAGGAATGGAGGGCACTGGTAGCACCACAGGGCTGTGAGTTGAGAGTGAGGGGCACCAGCAGGGATGGCGGGGCTGCAGGTTGGGAGACAGGCCTGGGCCAGAAGCATGGCCCAGGGGGGTGGGGTACCGTGGGTTGGGACTGAGGGGCACTGGTAGGGCCAGGGGTCCGCGGGTCAGCAGTGAGGGGCAGCAGCAGGGCTGGGGGTGGGGGGCTGTGGCTTGGGAGCGAGGGGCAACAGAATGGGCAGGGGGAGGGCACCAGCATATCACTCCCCCCCGACAATCATATACCCCCCTCTCACAGGTGTCCTCTTTTTTGGAACTGGAAATATGGTAACCCTATTTTTAGGCCTGATTTCTCATATGTAGTACTTGCAGTGGCTGGCAGCCTACAGAGCAGTACTTCTGCAGCGCTGACACCCCCTTCCATCATCCCGCAGTGACCTCTCAGGCGTGCCAATGAGAAATTCCTCTCATACTTTCTAGGCTAAGGAATATCACTGTCATGCACTGTGCTTGTGGAGTCTGGGCAATGCGGGCTGAGGTCTGGAGAATAAAAGGGTGAGAAAAAATGGAGCGGGAAATAAACAATGGTCCGGCAAACTTGAAAACACACTTCCTTAAATCGATCCTTTCTGCACTGTTTACTGTATTTAGAAAACCCCAGCACAAGTAGCAGCCTATAGTTCTTTAAGCAACTGAAACTCTGCTCTCTTCTGTGCCGTCCCACCACTGATATGTCTTGAAACAACCAGTTTTTCATGTTTCTGAGCCTTCCGGGCTGCTGAGGATTGATAACGTCTTTTTGCTCCACAGCTGAAGTGCGAAGCAGCTGATTTGTCTTGGGAGTATTTGTAACAAAAGCCAGATGCATTCATACATACACAGAAAGCCCAACATTTGGCAACTAGTGGATGCTAGACCCAGAAGTTCTTATCTTTAAGACAGAGCTCTCTGACCTGGAGCCTTGGCTGTTCTTTTCTTAATAGCCATTTAAAGTAAAAATGGCCTAGCAATTGTTTTGACAGATTATGAAACCAATTTTCTTTCTTGCAATGCTAAAGCTATGTGATAAAGATGAGTTGCATCTGCCCTGGAAAATTAATTCTGAACTTATGCTCTGAGGTGACTATTACACAAACAGCACGCTGTTTACTGAAAACATTTTTCCAGCTACTTAACCGGGCTTCTTCCTGGCATTTGTTTCAAACAGTCCTCCACAATTTCCATTTTTATGTAAAAGATGAAGAGATGTTCCCTTAGAGGATTTACACATCTATTCTTGCAAGGGACTGAATGCCATTTAGAGATGTTAAAGCCAGAAGGAACAAATAAGACCATCTAGTCTGACCTCCTTATACAACACAGGCCACAGTCTTTCACTCATAAGGATGGGCTAAGTCCATAATTCACCCAAGGAGTAGGAGCATGCTCATCCCCTTACAGAACTGCACTCCGACTCGGTTGACAGAGACTTGCTCAACACCGCCCACGACTGGGCTTTAGGGAGAATACAGTTCCCAGCACGTTCCAGCAAGAACCCCCTCAGCAAGTCCTACCACTCTTGCTTGGGCACGCCAAACCTGAAACACAGCTGTGAAGGTGCTTCGGAGGCATCCCCCGTATATCTGCCCTTGTGACCTGATGTGCTTCCGTGTGCTTGACAGCAGCTGCTGGAGCTGCTCTGGAGTGGATTTGCTGCCACCTTTGCGTGGCAAGTGTGAATGGGAGCAGGAGGCTGGGCTCTGCTTGGAAATGCCCTGTTCAGACATGCCAGGGCCCCTGTGTAGACATAGCCAAGGATGCCGAGTTCCTCTTTCTGACCTCTTCAACATGTCTTCTATAAAAAACAAACAGAACTGACAGACTTGCAATATGAAGAGCAAACGCTGGTTCCTGAGCCGGTGCAGGTAATGTGAAATAAGCACAACTGGGCAAAACCGAGCCTTGAGATCAGACAGAAATCGTCATAGAGAAGCAAGGCTGGAAGGGACCTCAAGGGATCATCTAAGTCCAACCAGGGATCGAAACCTGCAACCCTGGCGTTATCAGCACTACTGAAATGTGACTTTTGAAGATACAGTGAAATAAAATGGATGCTGTCCATCCAATTCCCAGTGAACATACTGCTACGTGACAACACAACGCAGCAGCTGATGAAGTGAGCTGGGGTTCACAAAAGCTTATGCACTCTGATTCAGTTAGTCTATAAGGTGAACCTCCTTACCTTGCCTTCTGCCTGACCTCAGACTAACACCGCTGGCTACCTCTCTAAACACAACCTCCATCACAGCTGGTGCTGTCTCCCATGCTGAATTTCTCAGCAGAGACATCAAGAATTAACTGGGTCTGGGATCATAGTAGTAAGGGACAAGGAACACGTCTGCACTGCCTGCACCCTGCTCGTGAACAGATACGGGGACAGAGCTGCCACTGATAATGGTACACTTCAGCTGTGTTAAAAGGGGAGGGGAGCTGCTGCTTGGGACAGCCCAGCAGCTGTTGCACCCTTACTATTATACATGTCTGATTCTGCAGGAACGTGTCAGCCTAACTTCGACCCTGGACGAAGCAGAGTTAAAGCTGGAGGGGCTTTGCTGCACTTGTACTGCTAAAGAACCATGCAGACAAAACAGCTGCTAGGTAACTGCTTGCATTCGTATTCTTTGATAATGATGCAGTCACATCTTTCTGTGCCCAGTGTCACTGACCTTCTCACTTTTTTACAAGCACTGAAAAGAACAAAACTTCATTTTGAGAAAAGAAGTGCAATCGTGACACTCAAGGATTACTTACTGGCTCCATCTAAAGAACAGACGGTGCTTTCTCAGCTTCCCAGTTTAGTATGTCTAAACTTTTACTACTGGCTTGAGCCAGATATAAACTAGTTACCTAAATATATCCAGTTACCAGTATCTTGATTTATTCCATCCCTCTCTAGAAAGACAAAAGGCTGTGAAAGCAACAGTAAGTCACCAACATAAAGAAAACAGAATGGGAGCATTAGTCTTAGGAGATTACGACTGGTCAGGTGAGCACACGTCATATTCCATCAACCTTAGGAAGACTGGAAGTGGATCACAAGTGATATACTGGAAGTCCAGTACAATCCACATCAGAGTGGAAGGTCACGCTGTCATGTGGGTCAGTTACTTTAAGAGGACAGAGCAGAACTGAGGCTAATAAAGTGAGCAGAATTAACAGGAAGGTAATGTAAGCAGGGAAACTAATCAGCAATACTACATCTATGCTAGCTTCAGCCAGGTGTCTAGATATGAGTGGGGCAAAAAGTACCGTCAAGTCTTATAATCAGGTATATATGCAGCTGAGCTGCCACCCTGAAAGTCTGCATGGGAATTAAAACAGAATTTTAAAAGCATTTCAGATTACTGAATATTAGGCCTCCAAAAGGGTTCATCTGGAAAGAACTAGGCAGAAGGCGGGGCAGTGTGGCATTTTAGAGACTAACTGGTCCTGAAAGGCATGAGCTTTCATAGGCAACAACTTACTTTGGCAAATGCTGAATAAAACTAGGACTCGTTAAAGCAACAGGTTCTGTTAATGCCTACAAGCATCACTGGGATAGAAGAGGAGGGCTGGAAAGAATTGATCAGGGTTAGCCCCATTAGATAAATGTTGTTATAAACGCACAGACAACTTCTGAAAAGAGTCATAAATGCTGATGATGCCCACAACTCATGTGTTGTAGCAGGCTACTTCAAAGGCAATAAATTGATGGAATCGTGTGGGACAGAAGCAGAACAAGACAGGTGGTCAGGGAGATCAACCAGGAATATAAAGATGCAAAGGATACACATTGTGAAGTAGAACCAAGGATAGTGCAGGGACGGAAGAAAATCAGTTATTCTGCAAGAGAAGAAGGACTGAACATGTGTCGCTTGGAAAAAATATCTAAGTGGGGTTAATGCTACATAAGCACAAGTAGTTTCCTCGTGTGGATGTCTACAGCGAGATGAAAGAGAAGTTGTTTAAAAGGGGCATTCCTAACAGTACATGCAAGCATGGAGGAAATTAAAGATAATAAAGGCAATGAATGTCAGGAAAACCTTCATAATAGGAAGGCCTAAGTGACAATGGAATAATGTTATTGCTGTTATTTTTATTCTATGTCTATTCTGTTGTCTCTAAAAGCTGCCCAGCGGAGTGGGGGAATCACCTTCCTTGGAAGTTTTCAAGAGGAGGCTGAATAGGCATCTGTCTGGATGGTTTAGGAACAGTGAATCCTATATCAGCACGGAGGGTTGGACTAGATGACCCCTGAGGTCCCTTCCCTCTTATCGAGGTAGCACCAAATAACCCCAGTCATGGAACGGGCCCCACTGTGCTAACTGCTGTACAGACGCAGACAAAAAGATAATCCTTGCAGCACCAAAGAGCTCACAACCTAAATACAAGGCCAGGCACAACGGATGGATACAGCCAGGTAGAGAGATGGCAAAATACAAGGAAACGATGAGACAACACTGGTCAGCAGAACAGGCAGCAGACTCAAGACCTCAGAAGTACCTTCACTTGAGGCAATTTAAGTGAAGCTGACAATGCAGTCAACTCATACTGGGACAAAGTGCCCCTAGAATTGGTATAGGATCAGAGGTAGGAGAGAAGGAAATGGGAGTTGTCCTTGCAGCAAGGTGGATTTTCTCTTTTAAGGCTAGAAAGTCTGGAACCAACCAGCCCCGTCCAGTCAGCAAGCCTGGTATTCTTCTGGCCAGTTAGTACATAACAGAGATAGACTTAGACAGACTTTATGTCTTTTCTTCTATAAAGCGTGAATCTGGAGTCAGTGAGAAGCCTTGGAGAGGAAAACTAGCATAAAGCTCTTGAGAGGGAGATAGCTCTGATGGCCAATGTTCCTGCACACGGTATGGGGGGCTAGGGGAGACCCGTAAAGCACAGATGGCATTGAGTTGAGGGCTTTTCTTGAGTTGAGGTGGGGGTGGCAGAAGGGGAAAGGGGAAACTCCAGAAAGAAGCCCTAGGTCTTGTAACTTAGAAAAGAAGAGCAGACTTGAAGAAGAATCCAGGAGGGAGATAAGACTTGGTATTGAGAATGAGATTACTTGGGGCATTGTTCATCTCAGCTAGCGGTTCAAGGATGCTGACAACCTTGTTAGGGGTGAGGCTACATGTGTCCTGGCCAGAGGGTTCGGTGACACGAGTAGCAGACTCCTGTAAGACTTGGAGTGGCAAGGGCCAGGAGGTGACAGATGAGCATGCCACATCTAACTACAAAGGGCTTCACTGGGCAATGAATTGCCACCTGGAATTAGTTTAGTTACCCTCTGTGGAAGATGAGGGTCCCATGCCAAAGGATTATGCAGCTTACGCACAGCATAACTGGAAATAAGGAGAAGGGCTGTGTCCGAGGCCTCAAGGGCAGTGAGGAGGCGAAGGTTGCATACCACCGACTGATCTCCCAGACCTGCCATGTGGTCTCGAAGAAGTCCTGTCATCTTTCCTGTTTCTGTTTTCTGTGTCATGTCTAGTACCTATTGTAGTAGGGCCTTGCTCCTGGCTGGGACCTGTAGAAACTACTGTACTACGCATTACAACTATCACCACTCATTTTTACCTTTTTAGTCAAATGCCCCAAACTCTTTGTGGGCAATGACTGTTCACAGAAACTCAAGCTTCAAGAAATGTTCTGAACATGTCACACAAAAGGCATGATGTTTTTACTCTAAATATAACAAAGCACCAAAATAGATGAAAAACACTTGTAAAAAGTATTAAGAATCCTGGTATTATTTTCTGCGGTATGGACTGTTTTAATTCAATATAGAAAACAGCCTGTAGGGGGCACCTCTGCATTGGCTGAACCATGAATGTAGATCAATGTTTCTCAGTGTTTTCAGACTTGAGGCAGAGGCGTCCCTGGGGAGACTGTAGGCACCCTTTGAAAAATGCCAGCTCTTAGTTTTAACTTGTTTTTTGACTACCAAAAAATAACAGAACGATTCTATTGTAAAGAACTCGGGCAGAATTTTTTTAATGCTACGAATTCCTCTTTGAAATCCCTGGGTATATCATGTGAGTTGTAACATTGTTATAGCACCCTTGAAAGGATCTCAAGGCACCCCAGGGTGCTGTGGCACCGCGGTTGAGAATCACTGTATTAAATGAACAAACAGGCCGAGGTGGAGACAAGAGCAGTCCTGTTGCACGAGAGGCCTCTGACAACGTAAAATAAATGACGGTGTATTGTGAACACTGCTTGTGTGGTCCAATTTACTTGAGCCACAGATGATTCAAATGAGCCTTCAGGATCCGGAAAAAAATGCTGGAACTGAATGAGAACAGTCCAGGAAATATAAGGCCCAAATACAAACCAGCAGTGCAGTCTGACCTTGAATGCTGAGCTCAGTTTAGTGCTCTGTATCTAAAACAGGATGGGCCAAGCAGGATAAGGGAAATGTTCAGAGCCTTCTCTGGGAGTGGGCGAAATACCACAGGAGGTGAGAGACATAACATGGGGAATATCAAATTTGGAAATGAAGAGTAAGAGGAGATTTCAGTAGTATCACTGGAGCAGTGCAGACTATGAGGGGGTACCACTGGCTCGCACCCAGCAATGTATCTGGGGGGCTGGAGGTGGGTGAAACGGAGCTGCCTGCCATCCTGGGGAGCATTTGCAGCAGCAGGTGGATCTTTGAGCCCAGTAACACATTGGGAGGAAGGGACCAAGTCCAAAATCACGCGTGGCTCTCAAGGAGCCTGCAGGGCTCCTGCTGCCTGAGCCAATGCTGCTAGTGCAGTAGCAGCAGCAGCAGGTGGATCACCTGCCTTCAGAGCGCAGAGAGCCCAGGCAGGCGAGACTTCCTTTCCCCTGATCCCACCCTGTCTGTAGTGGTCAGCATCCCCCCTTCCCCATGGTGCTGAATGAGCTTTCTACACCTCCAGGAGATTTCACATGGACAATGGGCGGTGTGGAGAGCTGGGGTAGAGACTGGGCAGAACAACTGAGAACTTCTACATCTGCTCCCATCTCCAGGAAAGACTACAATCTTGGAAACAGAAAGGCCATGGCATTTAAAAAACAAAGAAATGCTGGCACACAATACTAAGCTCTCTGCCACAGGTTATTACTGAGGCACGTAGCCTAGGAAGGATTAAAATAGGGTTAGATACCTGCAGATAGAACTTGTCATAAATGACTACGTATAGGACCCTCCCCTCCAAAAAATCAGTCATTTTAGGGTGATGGCCTGCTTACAAAAATGGAGCAGTATTATACTTCATTAAAGTGAAGATATTTTGATGCTGCATCTTAAGAAAGGAGATTGTCTAGTTGTGTCAAACCTCGTACGATTAACAACTGGACTTGCCCTTACACTGGTCCTAGATAAAAAGGACATGAACTTCCATTCCTCAAGTTTCATGACAAAATTGAATATCATGAAGGGAGTTGTATAGGGGTTGCTCTGCTTTAAAAGTACATGGTACCAGTCACTTCTGAACCTGACAACTAGCTTATCCTAGTACAGCAATGCCCATGTTTCTAACATCATCACTTAAATTAATTCGCAATGTTAAAATTTGTTAAATAGGA
>NW_005842447.1:281199-317361 GCF_000455745.1 Alligator sinensis
GCTGCAAAGCCTGCAATGATAGTGAAAGATGGAAGTAACAAGGTCCAGTCCCAACTTTTTCACTGTGTCAAGTATTTGGCTTTGTGCAAAATACTCCATTTCTTTGAACTTGAGCTATCTGTGTGCAAAATCAGGAATTGTATTAATATTATATATACAAGAAAGTGATATACAGCAATCAGACAGCTGTCTCTCATCTGTCAGGGCATTTTTGGATAAAGTCTTATTTTTACACAGCAGAAAACCAGTCAGCATAACAAAACTAGCATAAGTGAAAAAGAACAGCAGAGCTTGGAAGGAAGGTGGATTATATTATAAACCAAAGCCAGGCTTCTGTGGGAGCCTTTCAAAAGAGCTAGGAAAAAAACAGATCTGTCAGGACAAAAGAGCTGTACAGATTTGCAGCTTCAGAAAGGCTTTGATGATACATCTCATAGTTCTTGATTAAGAAATCTCTAGTGCTATTGCATTCATGTTTTATTATCTTCATGCTATAAAACATGTCTCTATGGTGTTGGAAACAGGATGCAGAAAGATATGAGTGGAGAGGGAGGAAACAAAAACCCCTAAAATGAAAATTTATCAAACATTTATGAATGAGTGTATTTCATATTTGGCTAAGATATTCATTTTTTTATTCTTTCTGGGCTCTATTAATGTTACTTCAAAAAAAAAAAAGGAAAGACTGATTAGATTCGAGAAAAGAAAGGAAAGAAATCTGAGCGTGCGCTTTTCACAAAATGCTTGAAAACAAAGTTCCCCCACTGTGCCTGCCTTCTTCAGCACTATTAACAAATATAATAAGATAATAATTACTCTCAAGCCTTCTTCCCCAAGCATGGCTACTGCACAGGCAATACACTAGGTCCCTGGGACTGCTCAGCCAACACACTAGGTCCTGTCCCTGTAGAAATCACTACTTTTATCTCCCCTATAGGCAGATGGAACGAGTCACCGGGCTTAGTGAGTATGCAGAGTAGTTGGAGCCCACATACTCCCTTCCTCGGGGAGTATGTGGGCTCCAAAGAAACACTGCTGTCCTGTTTCAGAAGCATAAGTAAATGGATGCTGGGTGTTAAAATGCCTGATACTGGGGATGACAGAAGGAGACAGGAAAGGTGCTGTTTCCAACAGAATTATTTTCTCAGCTTGTCTATATAACCTCAAATACAGAAATGTCACAGCTGGAATCAGATCCCTTGTTGTTCTACACATGCAACAATGGAAACCCTGCTCCTCTGGAGCCTCCTCTCAAGTGCTCCCCTGGAAGATCATGAGTGTATATAATCAGTCACCTCTATAAAAAGACCCTGTAGCAGAGCCTGCAATCCATCAGTGCTCTATAACATTTGCAATAAGTTGATACAGCCCACTTATAAAAACCTGGTTTATCCATTGTTAGGTGTATAATACTGCATTAAAAATCACTTTATAACAGATACAGCAGCACTGGGATTTGTTAGTGTTTCTTACAGGCTTTCAAAGGATACAGTTAGATAGATAAATTAGACAGACCACACATTTAACTTATCTTTTTCATAGATAGATGATTCATAGATGCTAGGCTTGGAAGGGACCTCAACAGATCATTGAGTCCTACCCTCTGCCTTTCATTGATGTAAATTGGTTAAATCGACCTGATGAGGCCCATGTTCTTTTTGGAAAACAAATATTTCAGTGCTCTAATTTTCCAGTAAATTATATCAATGGCAGTAGACTAAGGATTCAAAAGCAACCCTACAAGTCAATGTGCATGGATGAAAGAAGGGAAAACAACTTCATAGTCATATTTCCTTAGCACATTTCAAGACAAAGTATTCTTTTAAATAGCAGGGAAGGAAATAATCATTTCAAGATAGTGTAATAGCATTATTATATGTCTTTTTAAATCAGTAGGAAGCATTATTGGTTTATATTAATTTATTCTGCTTCCAAAAAGCCATGATATTCTGAAACCATCATACAATAAAAGGATAACAATGAATCAGTGGCGCCAATCCTGCATATGTATCAGTGGGGCTCTGCAGAATACCAGTGCTCCAGTGCGTCTGCACTTAGATTACTTACACATGGATCTACCTTTCCTTCACTATTACAACATATAAGAGACTAAATCCTGAGAGGTACAAAGCAGCTTTGAAGTGAATGGACACGAACAGGAAAGTTTTGTGTACAGAAGTTCCTGGAATGTGGCCAAGTACTCACAGGATATAGCAGATAACGCCTATACTCCACATATCTGTTGCATATCCAATAGGTTCATAGTTTATAACTTCTGGAGCCACGAATTCAGGTGTCCCAAAGAGAACTTTGAGAGAACCAGCAGTTTCTGCAAAGAAAGAAAGAAAATCTTTCATGGTTGTAACATCTTTTTCGGGGGGGATGGGACGGGATGGGACGGGACAGGATGATGGGACAGTTTTTTGAGCAATAGGTAAAACATCTTTGCGCTCTTTTATTTATCAGACTGCTCTTAAGCTCCCTCAAACAAATGCCTGCTTGAGCTGCTACCAGCTTTAGCAACTTTTTGGCTGATGCAAGAATAGCACAGGAGAATTATTATTTGTTAAACATCAAAAATGCACACAGCACTATAGTAGACACATAATAAAGAAAGATTCACTCCTCCAAAGAATTTTCTTTCTAAACAGAGGCCCTGGACACTCTGGGAGCCCAAGAAAAGGGCTCATTTTTAATGTTTGGATTCAGATCTGAACTACCCCAAAGCTTGTGGAAGGTCTCAGCTCAGAAATCTCCACAAGAGCTAGACTAGAGTTGAAAGAATTACCATCACCATTATCAAAGCCTGAGCGTCTTGTGTTGAACGGCAAAAATGAACTGGCAAAGGAACTGGGGGGGGAAGGGTGGAACGAAGTCTTCCTCTTCTCTCTCCTCCCATCCCGATTTGCTTACAAAACATTTTGTTGAATAAAAGCAATAAAGAACATTAACAAGGGACCTCTGGTACTCAACTATATTTGAAGGTGCCCATGGAGGGGAGGAGAAAGAAATGAACTACACATGGTTGATGCCCTCCTGAAAAAAGTCCAGATACTCCAGTAATCGGGCAGAATAAGACCCTTATACAGAACAGAAACACATCACAACATATAAGAAACTAAATCACTATAACTGTAATAGTGCCACATTATCAGCTAAAGTAACCAGGTCTGCGCACTATCTGTGCTGCATCCAGGTTCAGATAAGGTTTTTAGACAATGCCTGGAACTAGCATAGAACAATCAGACAAATCGAGATATGTTCACATTATCTGGAATGCGTTTTAAGCATATGGGGAAATATGGATGGAAGCAAGTGCAGGATGGGAGGGCAAGCAATGCGTGGGAGAAGGCAGAGAACGGGGATGTCTGCGGACTGGAGAGGGGAAATGATCCAGTGCAAATTTCAGTAAATGATATATGCTGCATTGAAGGAAATGGATTTGTCTTGGAAGCCTACTGCTGTCCAGACGGTGTGACTGCCTGGACACTCAGCGCTTAGCTTAAGTGAGGCCCATTGTACCACTGTTAGTCGCTGTAGTACAGTTGCAAATCAATGCCACTCCATTGATTTGATTATAGTCAAAGTAAGCAAGACAGACCAGGAATGGAAGGGAAACCTGTGGTAGGGATTCTGGTCCTCCTAAAGTTAAAGTAATCAGGGTCAGAAAGTGCTGCTTCTTTAATGATTACAAAACTTTAAAAGTTGAATCAGTATGTTAGACTACAACTGATCCTGTGTGGCAATCAGAACAGACACTGCTATAGTACACATTTATTTCCCCAAACCTCCAGGAGATACAATTCACCACATCTTAACTTTTGAAGAATTAGTAACCCTACTCCATGGACGAAGAACCCAAGGCCCAGCTAGTTAGGTGACTTGCCTAAAGATCACACAGTAATTTGGTGGCTGTCTCAGCTTCATGCCACCCACTGACGCTCCTCTCTGCCCGTGGGCGTACACTGGACACGGCCACAGGGTATTCCCTCTGTCTCTTTGGTTTCCCATTTTAAGCCTGGCAAAACCCTTTTTTTCTTCTTCCCCTCGTAAATCGTGCTGACAAGTTCATTCACACTATGTTCACATGACACGTTAGTAGTGCTACATATGCCCTTGTAGCACCACAAAAATCGTGCGTTCAGACGTGCACCACGTGTAGCGCTACAGAAATAGTGCAAGTCCTCCCTCCCCTCCCAGGGTGGGGGACAGGGTCTGCTGGGCAGACAGTTCATGAGCGCTGCCTGAGTGCTCAGATGCCATCAGGGCTTGGGCGAGGAGGGACTACAGCAGTCTCAGCGAGAGCCCCACTGCTCTCAGACCTGGCTCTCAGCGAGTGCGGGACTGGGCCCACCCATGGCAGACAACCCAGCCCGGTTTCAGTCCTACAGTCATCGACAGCCTGGTCCAGGGGGTTGCAGCTCTGCTTGCCATGCCCCAGAGGGGCAGCGGGCTATCAGTGTTTGGGCTTGCTGAGAGCCTCCTCGTGAGCCTCCCCAGTTCACTGACTGGGGTGGGAGGTGGGGGAGAAAATGTGGGTGATAGGAACAGAGCTGCATCCCCTGGATGCCTTTGAGACGACCCTGTAATGCTCCAGCCAGAGGTCTCTGTGCCTTTGTCTATGCCTCGCAGTGCTGTATTTTTGTAGTGCTTCAAAGTGCTGCTGCACTTGTAGTGTTACAAACGCCCATCTGAACACGGTCTCAGAGATCTGTGTGATACTCACTTTCTAGGGAATCAATCACAGGAATGTAAGGCTGGAAAGTACCTCAAGAAAGAAGTCTTCTAGTTCATCCTACTGCATGGAGGAAGGATCAAGTGTAGCCAGAACCCTCCCAACAAATGCTTGTCCTAACTGTTCATCATAACCTCCAGAGAGTGAAATTCTGTAGGTTGCCTATGTTAGTATTTCTTTATTTGTATAATTTGAAAAAAATGCTAATATTCAACCAACATCTCAATTAGATTGAATTCTTCTGCCTCTACTATACACGAAGCACAATAACCATCTTTTACATGTCGAAAGAGTTCTGACCCTCTTCACTCTTATTTTTTAGATGAAATAAACTCAGTTCCTTCAACTTTTCCTTGCTTCTCTCATGAAAAATTATTTAAACTTATCACAAAGGACCAATTTTTTAAAAGTAACCTCAGCATAATCTCCAGAACCTTGGGCACAATTTTTCACAACCAAGGTTTTTGATATGTGTTTGTAACTCTCGTGAAACACTGCACGTGCAAAAACCAACATGCAAAATGCTGTCCGCAGGTTAAGAGGCAGCTTTTGAAAAGACAAGCTTTAAAGTACAAACATATTGTGGGACAGTATCGTTCTTGCACTGGCTATACCCAAAAATAGGCATCTCCTACTCAATAAAGACCTCAAAACTTTGCCCTGCTGTTTACAGGCTTGGTACACAGGCAGGATCCTGTATTTGGTTACCATTTAAGTGAGACAGACTGTGGAAGAGCTAGCTGGAAACTGGCCCTTTTTCTGTACTGTGTGTAACAAATTGATTTAAAAGAAAGTCTTAACAGCACACACGAAGAAACCTCCTGTGTCCCCAAGAAGTTTATCTTAAACAAATTTTTACATGGGCTTCTAAGCACACCAAAAAAGGTCAGGAAAATATACCACTACAGCTTTGGTATTTCCTGACAAAATAAGAGAATTAATTAACTGCAGAAAATGTCTGCAGAGGGATCTCTTAAGTACCCCAAGGTAGATCAAAGTCCTGAAAATGTAGATGCACTAGATTGGTACTGGTTACAAAGCAAAACTAAAAACCCCGCTATTGTTATAAAGAAAAATCAGTCGACTGTTCCTCGGTTGCCACTCCCATTGGACTTCTGACTAAGTAAGGTTTTTGAATTAGCCTCATAAATTGTGGTCCTAAACCCAAATCCATGTTGGTGAGAGCCAACAGATGTAGGAGTATGCTTAGAATATGTTAAATGAGATGACTAGAAATAAGAAGGGAGCAAGTAGAGAAGCCAGTACAGAATAGCTTAGAGCTGTTGCTAAGATAGAGTGTTTTCTTATTCCTGGAAAAGGCTTACGCTGAATGTGAGATAGCTTATTGACTAGCACAGGGGTTTTTTCTTTCTGTTGGACCATTCAGTGCAATACTGTCTGTTTCTGAGGGCTGCTACACTTGCTACATCTTGAATTTAGATCATTTTGACACAGCTGGCCAAATTTAGCCCTGGCATAAAATGAGAACTCTGGATTTGCAACAGAAATGAATTTGCTTCATAGATAAGAAACAGTGCAAATGCCTATAATGTCACCATGGCAGCAAGAGCAACACACAGGGCCAAATTAATATGCTTTGTAGGAAATTAAGGTCAATCTAGTGCCCACAGCCAGCAATTTACTACTCCTGAGAAAAGCATAAACTGATTGTAGATTTTGTACATGTGATGAAAATGCAGGGTGAATCCAACTTGCTTTCCCAAGTGCAAAAAACAACATAAATGAAACCCCAGGTTAAGAAGGTAAGAGTTCAGTGTTTCTTTTACTGCATCTGGGTTAAAGTAATCTAGAGGTTCTGCTTAGAAAAGTTCCTGTGAGGACATCATTCTGCAGTTTCATGTTGTCTCTCAATGATAACATTTGCTCACTTTACGAGCAAATAATGGTTCTGCAAAGTGACAGCTGGAATTTGATGGCCAGCCTGGCTTCTTTCACATCCCCACTGAAACCCAGTGAACAATTCTGCAGGTGATCCCTGAATCGGAACAAAATCAGGCTCACTACACACACGTAGTGAGTGCTAACGGAAGCCTCAAGGGTAGCATAATCTTATTTCAGTTAGTCAAAAATCAGGCCTAAGTCTGAATCCAAGCAGGGAGCAGATTGCCTGAATAAGAATGCCACTTTCACAGACACCCTTTCCAGTGCATAACCACATCCGACAAAGTCTGAAAGCAGGATGTTCTGCTCCAATTAAACCAACGTGTTCTTTTAGTAAAGAATTCTGTTTGCACTGGTTGGTGGCTTTTAGGACTGAAAGGAAAGGGAAGGATAAAGGGGTATATAGCATTAAGAAGAAGATAAAAATTCCAACTCTCACTCATGTTAGTAATTTGTTCTGCCCTTTCTGTAAAGGGATCAGGTATAAGTTCATGTAAAAAGGAAAAAAAATCACAACCACAGGCCCCTTATCGACAATGGAGAAAGTAATTCACACAAATTGTCCTTAGCCCACATTGTTGGGCTAAGTCTACAGAACTAGTAAGAAAGCAGTGTGAGCAAGAGATATGGAATCTGACCTTAAGCAGTTTAAGTTTTGGAATGATTTTTCTTCTCCTGCTAATTAAAAGGTAAACCAGAAACTCATGGCAAAAGAAACAGAGCCCCTGAGGTAGATATTCTTCTCTTAGATGATCAATTTGCAGTAATTCTTTGCAGCATGTGATGTTCCTTGATCAAACTAGCCGTGTAGCCACCAAAGGCTAGTTGCCAGCTCAATTAATTCACTTTAGAGCAGGGGCGGGCAATTATTTTGGGTAGACGGCCGCTTACTGAGTTTTGGCAAGCCATCAAGGGCCACATAACAAGCAGCCCAGGGCAGATAAATATTAATTTTCTAAATTTTTTAGGGGCCCCACGGGCTGGATAGAAAGGCCTGGCGGGCTGCATCCGGCCCCCGGGTCGCATTTTGCCCACCCCTGCTTTAGAGTGACACTTAATGGAAAGTTACAGCTCAAAAGGCAGTGTAGGGGGAAGTTATGTATCATTCAAGAAGTGGTTTAAAGTAAAAGGGGCTTTTTAACATTAATTATTTACAACTAGTAAATGCTATGATATAAACCCCTCTGACCAGCAGTGCATCCCTTTAGGATGAAATTTTGCAATGGTCTGGTATGCACATCAATTCAGAAGAGGAAGCATATCAAACAAAGGGTAAATGTCAGTGGAATGTAATCATACAAGTTGGAAATTTCCTACAATATCAAGATAACTCTTATTTTTGTAAAACTGTCAAAGATCTTTAATGAGCATAAGTGATCAAGATACAGATTTCAATATCTTCATAAGATTTTGAAGGTTGTAAGATTGTTTGGAGTAAATGTGATGTATTTATCTATGCACATACCTACTTTCAATCAACAGGGAGAACACTATCTAGAGACACACATGCCAAATACAGACAGTCAAAAATCCCAAGGCTAAATAGATTCAGTCTCCACAGGTTAGTCTAAGCTCCATAGATTGAACCAATAAGCAAGTGAACAGACATTCACTTTTGATTCTGGCAATGCAGTCACATGCCTGCAGTAACCCTGACTAGAAGCTGGGGGGCACCAGAGCATGCTTCCTTGTTGGGCTGGAGCAGACAACTTGGGCCAAGGCTGGCCCACCTACCCTGTGAGCAGCAGGGTTTGTGGTGGAAGTACAAAGCATCCTGGGATGCTGGGGGATTGTGAGTTGATTTGAATCTGGAGGGAATCTGGGAGAGAAGTTGAATAAATCAATTTAACCTAAATCAGTGAGGTCTGATACTACATCTATCCAGGTTTATCTTAAACTGGTTTTAGCCATTTTGAAAGTGGCTTATGTGCACTGCACTTCTGTTGTGTTACAGATCTGAACCAGTGTCCGATCACTTATACTGCTTCATGTGTACTTTCTCTCCCTAGCCACAGTATCTTTGTAGTCACTTCTATGCAGACTCATGGAGAACAGACACACTCTCTGCTTTCTCATCTACATTCTTGTTTTATACTTCTAACTATAATAAGAATAATTGAACTGAAAGTATGTGCTTGTACTTATTGAAGAACAGACCAGTTATACAGTGCTGTTCTACCTGTCATACAGCTTGTGATTTCAGGAACAAAATTAGCAAAAGATGCCTTTCTTACCTAATCGTCTCGCAAGTCCAAAGTCAATGAGCTTGATACTTGTACCAGTCTTGTTGACACACATGATGTTTTCTGGCTTCAAGTCCAAGTGGACAATGCCCTGTTTATGGATGTACTGAACTCCTTCTGAGATCTGCTTCATGTATTTAATGCACTCTCTCTCTGTCAGCTCAAAGTCTTCATCAATGATTCGTTCAAAGAGTTCTCCCCCAGAAACACTAGAAAAGACAAAAATAAAGGTTTTTTGGTAAACTAGATCCTTTTATTTTTTCAACAGATATAATTCAAATATAGCAGAAGTTACTAAAAGTCTTTCAGGCTACAGCCTATGTGCTGTAATGGAGAGATTTCCATAGACCCAAGACCTCTCTCACCCCCAGGAAGATGACCACTCTTGTACAATCCTCATTGTGCACGGTATAAATCAGCAGATCTCAACCTTTTTCATACTGTGCTCCTAATTTCCATGTTTGGGTACTGACATCTTAGATAGCTGGGAACTAATCAGGAAACTTTCAAGTTTTGCAACAAGAAATGGGTAATATGGCCACGATTCCTCGAAATCTGTTTGCAACTGGCCCCCTAAACAGTCACAGACTGGGAGTGTGAGTGACTTTCCTCCTCCAATATCAAAAAATGTATATAAAGGGATTAAAAATTAAAAGCAAATGCTGAGTGGAAAAAAAACTGGGACATAAAAAGAGAGCCTGAGTAGTGTCCACCCACTTATACGTTAACTATTTTTCAGGGAGCAGGATTACACTTAGGTGCCTAAGGCTACTTGGCAGCTTAATAGATGGAATAGGACCTATCAAAAAGCATGAAATCCTGACCAAGTGAAATAATAATGCTTTTTGACATTGGCTTTAAAGGGGCCAAGATTTCACCAAGTTTTTCTCAGATTGATTGATTGATTGATTGATTGATTTCTTTCTTTCTTTCTTTCTCAAAGCATCGCCCTTGTAGTTGCTCATTTCTATTCAGATTCTGTTTTTCCCCATTGCAGTGTTGAAATCACTGTTTTTTCCAGGGCACAATCTGTTGTATCAAACTGTTCCTAGAGCTGAAGGTGGACATTCTTCATATGGTCAAAATAAAGCAAAATGTTATTTTTGATTCTTAGTAATCACTCATCTGGTTCTTCTCCTAATGTCCAAAGATGGGAAATATTTTTAATTATGGGGGCGGGAGGGGGGTGACATACAGAAGGGAGCAAATGGTGAAAAACAGCTTTGCCCTCATAAATCTGTTCTAAATGAAATGCTACATACTCTTTATACAGCTTAATATTTGGCAACATTTATTCTCGTTGCCAAATGTAATTGCACATTTCAGTTACGGAAGGTAAGCGAAATTGAAACGCAGCCTTTTGGTGTTTACAGCTTGTCTGATGCAGGGTGAGAAAGCCCGTGTATTAAGCTGAAATTGAAACATCTGGAGTTCTGGACTCATTCTGTTGCTTTCTCTATAAGGTTTCAGAAAATATATCATTAGAATAGCTACTGTAGTTTTCTACTAAAATGTTATGGAGAACTAAACATAGAAGCAATAAGGGCAGCATACGTTTGACAAGCACAGAAGAATACACTGGATTATTATGTTTTTGGACTGTAAAACCAATGTAATCGCTAGACGTCTCAGATCAACACATCCGAAATCGAAGTGCCCGGGTCCTGATATTTCATGAAGTTGAATAAGTTAGTTACCAGTACTGACATTTTTATGAAAGCATCAGCACCCAGAAAATATTTGTTTGGAGCACTAGGCAACTCCAAATTAAATGTCATCCTTGTATTTTCCATGAGAGATCCAGAAGAAAATGCAGATTACTTCTTATCATAGAAAACCATATTTTTTTAGGTGGCTAAAAGCGAATTTCCAACAAATGAGCTTTTAAACAAAGAAGCAAGAACAAAAAGCTTGAAGTGAAACGTATTTTGCTGGCTGCTTGAAACAGACCTAAGGTCAGGTTTCAGCAATAATTTTTAATCCTACAAAACAATGATCTCTGTGAATGTGCAGCCTTTGTGAGAGTACGGCATTGTGTCTAGTACAGCCTTTCAGCCCTGTTACACAAAGATGAATTAAAGTCAATTTATCTGCTTGTTGGTCTCTCCCCTGCTTCATCCAGTTATTGGTAATGTATTTAAGATAAACTGTGTTCACATTTCCTAGATGCTCAGCACTTCATTTATTTCCTGCAGCTCATACTGTCTTGGAGTAGTGAAGCTGTTTAGAAATGGACTCAATTTTTCTGTGACTGTGCTTTTAAAGATACTTTAAGATGCCAGATCAACGCAGGGATTAGCAGAGGGCGTTGTGTTTTCTTCATGCATGCACAAGTCAGAGGAGTCTTCTCCACTTTGAGGGTACCCTCAAAGATTCACTCACAGCAAACACAGCCTTTTCTTGTTTTAAGATTACAGTGGGCCTGTAATCATATAGAGGACTTACTGTGGCTCTTCCTTGTGAGAAATCACACTGCGTTTAAACGTATGCCCCAGTGCAAATCAAACAGGAAACCATGCTGGTTTGTGGCAATTTAATCCCATCAAATTTCTACCTTCTGGTTTGCAATTTAATAATCTCATGTTTAAAATAGGATATATACTAATTAAAACTGACCTTCTGAGAGAAGTGAAGGGGTCTGAAGACAGATACTCCTAAACTTTCAAACCCACTCACACTGCATTACTTTATAAAAAATGTCTTCCCACCGGAATATTTTGAGGGTATCTACTGCTGGACAGTACCACTTGGGAAACAAACTGTCTGGGATCGCCTCTGGATTGCAAAGCCAGGTGATAAGGTGCAAACAAATTGGAGGGTTTTGAGGAAAGGGCAACTGAAATGATTTAAGGGTCTCCAGGGATTAATAGAGGAGGCATGATCAAAACAGCTAAATAGGAATAGCTTGCCTAAATTAAGCCTATGCTAAGTAACAAGATTAAGTGATCTAAAATATTTGCATGGTTTAAACTCCAGAGAGGGAGAGTAATTGTTTAGCCAGATTCAAGGAAGAGGAGAATAGAGAAATTGAGAGAGGAAATATTAGGCTGAATATTAGGACAAATTAATCTTCTTGGTGGTGAGATCTATGAGACAATGGAAGAGCCTTTAGTCAACAGCGTTCCAGTGGAAATCCTTGGAGACATTTAAAACGAGAGGATGTAAGTTATACTGCAGAAATGATAGGGCAGGCATACTTTAGGGACCAGGCCTGTATTGGAATTCTGGAGGACGGACCTACTACATAATGCGTCTCATAATACAATCACGTGAATGAGAAGCACGCCCGTCCACCCACCTAGTCAGGATCAGATTTTCTAAAGCAACGTGGGTTTATTTGCAATGAATTTTGATGGCAGAGCCCACATCACAGGACATGGGCAGTGAAACAATTCTTTTTCCATTCAACCCATTTTGATTCATAAAAAAATAATCTGTCTTTTTGGAAACTCTAAACTAATGAGAATTACACCGAAGCAGATCCAGGCAAAATGAAAGCAGCGTTTGGCTCCAGCCATATATACAAGATCACAGTTTTAAAAGACCTCTGCTCCAGTGAAGCATCTTAATGAAGTGATCACCGAGCACTCATGAAAATCTGGTCACTTCACTGGAAACAGGCTGGCAGCAGGTAAATTCTTTTGAATTTCTGGCTATATACTTAAACCTTGATGAGAACAAGAAGAACAATATGAATGCAGGGAACTTCTGCTCTTCTGAAAATCCAGACTTACCCTCTTTGACATGCAAACACAACCTAGTTTAATACCTAAAACTGCATCTCAACACAGACTAAAGTACGTGAAATTCCCTGGTATTTGAATGCATTTTAATGTTTATGCAAAGTTGGGATCTTTTGGTGGTACGAAAAATCAACAGTACATGCAGTTACAGGTTCCCCAACTCCTTTTAAAGCAGTTCTCTATTTTCCACTAGATTTGCCAGCTCCCACTTCCAAGTGAAGCAGAATGAACTTTCCCTTCTCAATCACCAGTTTTAAATCTAAAAGTAAAAATCCACATCTAATATTTTATCACCAAAATTTACATAAACAGGATTCAATCTCTGAAATGTGCCTGTGTTAGAATAGCTTTTTTGCCCAGTCTGAATATACACCAGTTCACCAAAGTAGACTTCTATTCTCTTTGCTTAAAGCAATCTGTATTTTGCTTGGAGAATTAGGCTGGGGAAGAAAAAGAAACCCACACCTTCTCTGCTTCTCTATGCATCAGAATGAGAAACAGTTGCACGGGAGCCATAGTGACTGACCTAGCCTTTTGGACAAGACACCCGCAGAGATCAAGACTTGATTTTCTTTCCTGCTGCAATGGTATGGTATTCTCATGAAACAGGTGCACGAGGGGTTATGCAATGGACACGTCGGTCATGCACGTCCTCACTGCTCCTAGAGTCTGACTGTTGCCTTCCAAGCTGCGCTGAACAGATTCTCTTCTGCAAAGAGTTCTGGCACAGCAGCACCTTCTGAGCCCGGGATAAAAAACTGATACTGCACCCTGCATATAGTTGTGGTATATTTACAGTGAGATTCATTAAATGTTTCACTACAAGTCACATGAGCATGATACTGGGATGCTCTGCCCTGAAATTTTTATGTTGCTTCTCTGTTGCTTTCCACAGTGCTGTAGGCTGGGAGCACAAAGTGAGCAGCATGCATAGCCTCAAGAGGAGTAGGAAGATTCGGTGGGGTTGCTCTGTTCAGCAAGAATCCTAACAACAGATGGGATTTAAATGCGGCCTTTTCTAGTTCTTCTCTGCATGAAGGAAGGAGGGATTTGAAAGTGGTGGGGCTACATGGAGAGAAACAAAATGGATTGCCCTTCTCTTCTACCATGGCTACATCTGGGACATAAGTTAGGGAGACCCAGTATGGCTACATTACATTGTGGTTACTTAGTTAGGTGCTAGCCAGGAAGAACCACAGCATCTTGTCTATGCCCATTTACGTCAATTTAGAAAGTTTGTCGTGTATCAAGGCTTTCTATAGGCCCACCACCGTTTTGCCTACGCGCTATGTATCCAAACCCTTTTGTTCCTCTTCCAGGAAAAAGGTTCTAGGTTGATCCCTCCGAGTTCTCTTCACAATGCAGAAGGGGAACCTCGACCTTGATGGAAAATAAATGTTGTTTCAAACTGGGGCTGTCCAACTGGTGGCCTGAGGGCAGCGTGTGGTCCATATGGAGCCAGGTTAGGACTCAAAGGCCCCTGAAGTCACATCTCCCACTTCTGCTTGGTGGGGAAGGGCCCAGAAGGGGGCTGAGCACTGCCCGTGCAGCAGGCACAGCAAAGATCAAAGCGTGCCACTTGTGCAGCCCATGTGGTCGGGCTCACAGGGTCCACATGCTGCCCACATGTTGGGGGGAGGCAAATTCCAGGGGTTCGCCCCCACAGCATATGACCTGTGTGGTCTCCAGCTCAGGGGCCACATGACGTTGGACAGCCCTGATCTGAACTATCATTTAACTGCATGTACCTCAAACAGATTCAGCTCTAAATGTGTGTGGTTAGATTTTTTGTAAGACTCCAACTCTTCCCTTAAGAATCCAGCTTTTGCGTTTGTACCCTGCAGCACGTCTTTGTCTTCTGTAATTCAATCTGAACAGCCATTGCATCCACAAGAAAATACAGTGCTTTATTTGATGCACGTGACAGATCTCAAAATCAACAACAACAGTCCCTTGCTCTAAATGTTTCTCACGTCTAAAGCCAAATAAAATTGACAGTGGTGAAATATAAAGCTAACTTTTTCTGTCCGGTAGGCAGTTATTTCTAATTTTCACATTCCAGAGGGTTTAGAGAAGAGGAAACACTGTAAAGTGCCTTTATTTCAGTAACGGCGACTGAACCAGAAGCAGGATGTGCTGGAAACGCCATGACTGCTGGGTCTCAGAACATTTCTAGCCTGACTGTGCAGACTGGTGCATCTATGTTGATTCAAGGGAGATAGCTGAGAGATGAACTGGCCAAAGATGTTTAAATACCCTGAATAAACAGAATAACTTTGCCATATGTGTACAGAGAAGAACACCTGGACTTGTTGAGTCACCCATGACTAGATATTCAACTGTCCTTTTTTTGTACAAATAATTTTAAATTTTCTCTCAAAGTGTTGGCAGACCTTCACATATTGAGCACCAACAACCAAAATACACTGCTATTAGTTTACCCTAGTGTGTTCTGGTGTATACTTACATTTCCAGGACCATGACAATGTTGGCTTTTTCTTCAAAGGCGTCTACACACTGGACAAGTTTTGGGTGATGTAGACAGTTCATGATGCCAATTTCTTGCCTTATATTTTCCTTATCTTTAGCTGAATATGCTTTAAAAAACTTTCCAGCCCAAACTTTTCCAGTTTTCTTCTCAACAAGTTTGAAGACTTGTCCAAATTTTCCCCTGAAAACATATAAATATTTATATGACATGATTTTAATATGACATAGTTCTCTAGGATTAAAAACAATTTTAGAAAACCTCTTTTCAGACTGGGAATGGCTGCACTGCAAACTCATGATCATAAGCACTTGTGCACTTCTGTACTGAACTGGGCAGAGCTGCTTGCCAAAATATCTTTCTGAACATTATACTCAAAGGGTGAGATCAGATTACTGGAGTTTCTTTGAAGTCATTGGAGCTGTGTTGCTCTATATCAGCTGGGGACCTGCCTGAGACATTAGTAGAAATTAAGTATGTGAGTTGCTTGAATTTTTATTATAAGTTAAACACTTATGGACTCATCAATTTATCGTCACACTGCCCTTCCTCTCCAGTCATATATTCTTCTCATTGTACAGGCGAGTTGTAAGAAAATAATCTCTCAGGGCAGGGCTGTCTAACTGCTAAACCCCTGGGGGCCACAGGCTGTGCCTGCAAATGCTGCTGTGAAAATGCACCCTGCCTACTCACTCCCACTCTGCATATAATAAATGCCAAAAGAAACATAATGAAGTTTCCATTAGAACAGAGTCAGACATGCCCCCAAACCTCGTTACAACACATTTTTTCAGCGTGTGCCCCACACTGAGTGGCAGGAAAGGGCAGGGTGAGTTTGTGCTGTGTGGGGCAAGGGGGCTTCCCTCTGATACAGGACAAACCTGTTCCTGAAGACTCCCCCTTTATCTAAATCTATGGTTGCAGCTGGGAGCTTGCATACCATTTCACTTTAACCATGTGCCTTTCACAGTGAAAGCGTTAAAAAAGGGAGGTCTGCCAGGGGAGAGTTGTTACAGAGAGGACTATAGAGATGCAAGATCTTAATGGCTTTGGTCATCACTAGTAGGACAAATCACTCAAGGACTGTCTTGGCAAACAGTTCAGCTATTCACAGGCCTGAATGCTGACATAGCCATCCTAATCATTGATCTTCACTGAGCAAGACTATTAATCCTTTTGCTTTTAGGATTACAACCACTGTCCAGAGACTCCAGGCGACAGGCAGGATTATCTTGTTATCACTAATGGATATAATGGAGCTGCAACTACACAGTGGATTGCTGCTTTTCAGTGAGGTTTACAGCAGGGAACAAAGAATAAATCAGCTAGCTGTATTCATTTATGGGCTCCACTTTCCTTACTGCAAGTACATACAATTCCTATATAAAATGATCAATTAACAGAGTGATGCATCATTTATGAAGAGGAGACCAGACCACTTTAGAATCTATTTTTATTGAACATGAGAAGTCTGGTTCAAATGCTAAGAATGTCCAAGTACTGTATTATAGGCATTTAAGAATGCACTTTTCTAGCTTTGACTTCACTGAAAGCCTGTAAGATGCATTAGTCCAAAAAAGGACAGTGTGCTACTTACGATCCCAATCTTTCTTCAATATTGTAGAATTCTGCAACTTTTTGTTCTGTATTGATGCTGACGGTCCGATAGTCAATCTCTATTTCCTTCCCTTCTATAAATGAGGATAAAAAACTGTGATTAAAAAAACTCCTCATACAATATGAATGAAAGATGTAACAATTAATTTGTTCTGATTAAGTAATGGACTTCTTACCATCATCAGATAGCTCGGCTTCATCTTTAGGTTCTGTTAAAAAAAAGGGGGGAAGAAAAAATATGGATAACTAACTCCATACTGCACAGGATGTTGATGCTTACATAAAGTCAGTTTATTACTTTCACATTTGATCTTGTGGTTAGATAAAAAGAAGCAGCTAGGTATAAGAAACAAGAGTTTGCACAATTAGCATACAATAAAGTGAATCCATTGACTCAGTCTCCATTTTTAACTAAATCAAAATCAGGTGGTAGAAGCCAGGTAACCTTTGTTGCTCTTGTCAATGTGGACTATCTTTTGAAGATAGCACAGCTGGTTTACATATCTCCTAGGAACATAAACTATAATGAAGCACATCACTGGATCATTAATATGTTGACTTTGGAGTGCTTCAGAAAAAAGGAAAACATTTTAAACAACTATCATTGACCAGATGAAATACCTAACTGTCCTAGGTCTGTGCACAGGGGCAAATGTACTTCTGACTCTTCCTTTCAAGCTAAAAAGCAAAAAACCCCTAAGCCCCAAAACAACCCCCCAAAGAGAGCTTGTTTTTGTCAAATGTCCTGCCAAATTTTGCAGACCCAAGGGTTTCGGGTAGCTCGGATAAGCAGCCATGTTTTATTAAGCTTGACTGAAAAGCACTTCCATATTCTGTGGAGTCAAAGTATTAATGGCACCTCATTCCACCCGTGCATTTAACTGCAAGCACAAATGCCAGGAACTTTAACAGCATAAAACAAAGACAGCTTAAGGGCCTCAGGACTGGCATGTAGCTTCAGTGGTGTTGTGTCAGTATAACTGGCTTTGCAAGGGGTGACCGTACATCTCGGCCAACTGGGACAGTCCCAGTTTGTGTAGTCTGGTCCCAGTCGGTTGGTCAAAAGTCCCAGCGTGGAGTCCAGCGGGGATGAGGAGCAGCATGGTGCGCTAGGCAGGCAGGCACCACTAGTGCCATGTGAGAGCAAGGCAGGCAGACTGGAGCAGGCTGGAGCCTACATTCTCTACATCACAGGGCTTACGGCCCCAAACAGGGGGTCTAGCTGCTGTGTTTCTGCAGTCTCTGGCTGTCACAGTGGCCTAGGGGAGGAGGGAAGGGGTAAGGGGCCCAGGTGTTACAATCAGCACAACTTAGAAGGGATTTATATTATTGAGGGTGCTTGAACTTGCTCCTGAAGAACAAACCAATGCTCAGTGGCTGGCAGATCAAGGACCTCCATAGCTCTCTGTGCAGCTCCCCATCCAAATGGCTGCACCTGGCCATCCAACCTTGCCACAGTGCTTGTGCAAGACTAATGAAGTGTCTGAGCCTCTCTACCCCAAGGGAGTTTCACCGTGTATTACTTTCACAGGACCCAAAGTGTGCCAGGTGCTTCCCAACCTGGAACTGGGCTCAATGAACCACAGCAAAACAAAAGAATTGGATGGTTGGATGTAGAGTAACAAGATCACACAGTTATGGCAGATGCACAGCCCAACGTGATGATCATAGCAATGAATTTGACCCCCCTCCCCTTTCTACAACAGCAGGTGCAGCAGCAGCAGGCAAAGGTGACAGCAGCAGAGAAAAAGCTGAGCAAGAGCAGGCGGAGATGGTTTGGGCCTGTAGGTAGTAGGCCTGACGAATGTGGGAAGACTGTTCAGCCGGGGGGTAGGAGAACGAGGGAGGAGACCCCAAGGAGACATGGTGGGATTGCCCGAACAACACCTGGGAATGAGGTGTTTCTGAGGAGATGGCAATGGATGAAAACTTGTTGGAGTACACGGACTCGAAAAAGCAGACCCCATCTAGTAGGAACATATTCAGAAGAAGGTCTTCCTATTACAACCAAACATGCTCTGTAAACTGGCAGTTACACAGGTCAAGTGGGCTGACCCAATTAACGAGCCCCTATCACCCCTTCTCCTTTTTGTATCTGTGACATTTATAGACCCGCATCGGACTCGCTGCCTGCTGTCAGCCAATCTACCAGCATATCAAGGAGGGAAGTTTGCCCTCCCCACCCCCCTGCACTAGAAACTGCTCAGATTTTTTTCATCTGGAAATCACACTCGCATGAAGCACATCACATTTTCCTCCCCTTTTAAGGGCTGCATGAGGGAGCTGATTCCAGCCGGGCTGCCAATAGTGGTGTCTGCCAAATGGTGGCCAGATACTCGAAGCAGTCAGCTCCCCATCCCTCGGCTGTGTATGCAACCTGTGCAGCACTGCATCGCAGGCCTGAACTGGGAACCTTTCTGTCCACAGGTGGAAGCTCTCAGTTAGGTAAAAGATGCATTTTCTTTGTGTTTAAGTGCATGAAGCTGAGTTCAAGTCTTCTGCAGCTGGAAGGCACTGTACATCCAAGCTGGAATCACCTCTTTGGTTCCTTTATGACTTATTACATCCCCTTACCATTTGTATTGATGGTGACCATATGGCAACATGTCTCTGTCTTCCTCCACAGTAATAATCCTCCTCTGCATTGCCAAAGCATCTTTCACTGGAGTATCTCAGGGTGTCACCAGCCTCCATGGTGACTACCAACACTTTTGTGAGGCAGGCAGCATGCCTTAGTGTAGAGATGAGTAAACTGGATCTAAGACTGTCTTCAGAGCCAGAGAAGCTGTATTTTCTTACACTGAGATAACTAATGTGTGTTAGCTATCTTGCTGCCAAATCCTATTGGAAAAGGCTCGGTAGGTTTTACTGTGATGTAGCAAGGTAAGGTCAACATGGGTGGGCATACAGTGTTGATCTCAGATAGTACTGACCTCACTTACGTCATGGCTCAAACAACCTGAGCATTTTTTCCACTAAGATTTTATAGTGAGACAGCTGTGTGCTATTGATCTTGATCTCAATGTAAAAATCAAGCACTGGTTTGTTTTTTTTTGGCAGGGAGAGACAGGGCTTTAGCTACTTGGCTAGGAGTTTACAGTGGAGTGAAATAAGCAGCTTGATTTTCCAACATGTTGAAAACCCACAGTTTCTACTGACTTTGGTTAGAAATGCAGATATGCTTTGAACTACTGAAAATCTATCCTGACGTGACTTACCCCAGGTCACTCAGCAAGTCAATCACAGTGTCATTAACAGAAAGCCCTGGTTTGGTTTCCAGTCTGGTGTTGAAACAACTAGATCAGTGATTCCCAACCAGAGTGCCATAAGGGGCCTTGAGATCCTTTCAAGGGTGCCACAGGATGTCACACAATGTTAGCACTGTTAAGTGCGCAAACTTGATTTACAAGATAAACCTAGAGACTTCAATTAGGAATCCACACTGTAAAAAGCTTTCTGACCTGGGGTGGTCTTTCGGAGTTCTCTGCAACAGAAAAACTGCTCTTTATTTTTTGGTAGTCAAAAAATGAGTAAAAACTAAAAGGTGGCATTTTTCAAAGGGTAGCTTAAGTCTAATGAAGGGTGCCTCAAATCTAATGATGGATGCTTTGAATCTAAAAAGGGTGGGCACCACTGAACTAGACGAACCTTTTACCCAGATACAAGGAGCTACCTTTCCACAGTGGGTTTCTTCACCCAACATATTTTTGTTCCTGTTACCGGTTATTTGTCTGTGAGTATCTCCTAGAAGCCCCAGCTCCACTGGGGCTTCTAAAACCTTCTCCTTTACATTAAAAACAACCCCTGATCTCAAAATGTATGTTGCTGGTTCCTACCTAGTGCAATTAGTGATAATGTTTGGAAGTGCAAATGCTTGGAGTGTCCAAAGTTAAAATGTGTTCTTTCCACAACCAAAGAAGGGAGAGAGCAACACAGGGAGTTTTTGCTTTCAGAGGTTGACTGTCCCGCTTTCTTAAAGTCTTAGTGCCACTCTACTTCTCCCTTGGAGAGAATTTGGCCCTTGATTTATTTTAAAGTGTTTTAAATAAAGAAAGCAATTATCATATACCTTGAAACATAAGATGCACTTGAGAAAATGGAATATTTCTTCTAAAAACGGCTTGTGTTTTAAGTTGGAGTTCAAAAAAGGAGAAATAATTATATGCACCACAGAGATCATCTCCCTGTACATGTCGTTTATTTGCTGTTTATTTTCTTCTTAAAATGAGAGTCAGAAAACATGGCTAGGCCGTAAATTCAAAGGCATCTTATATTCAAAGGAATATTTCCATTGAACTAGCTTCCATTTAGCAGCCCCAGCAAGAGAACCAATTACTTGCGCAGGGAAATATTTGTGGCAAAACTGCGGAAGGTCCATAATAACAGTATTGCCAACCTCCTAGGGCTTTATCCGAACAAACAGTAAATTAAAACCAATGCATATCTAATATATGAGAGAGAGAGCAAGCTGGAACTGGTGATCCACTCCCCAAAGATTAGCAATTAGTAATATGAGAAAAGACTTATTCTCCTTTATTTTCTAAATCTGGACTTTGCTGTGGTGCATGAGATTGTTTACAAGGTTCTCCTCTCCTCCTCTCCTTATATGTGTACTCTGTGTGCGATGGATCATTTGCCGGACTACAGACTGACAAACACTTTTTGTTTTTTGAATATATGTTCTATGCTCAGGATAAGTCCCAGGATACTTCAGCTTTTCCCTTTGAGACTTCTCCATTGCTAAAGGCTCAGAAGGGGAAAAAAAAAAGTTGAAATATCCCCAAGAGCGTATTCCACAGGAGAAAAATATTCTGGGATGTTAACTAGTTCAAAAAAATATTTCAACCAAATTTACATTCATGCAAGGTGCCAGTTTGAAAGCACAGTGTCAGTGGCAAAATATTTAACCCAGCGACTAGTCGCCTCATGGGTAACAGAGCGGTAAGCTTTCCCCCAGTGACCCAAAACAGATCTGAAATGTAAGAACTACCTATAGAAATGAGAGGGGAAGCCATCTCTAGCCTGTTCAAAGATGGCCCATAGGTATGCCAACTGGTGTCAATGCTAGTGCTGGTTTTTTTGAGCTATGTCCACTGTAAAGCAGACTGAGCCTCCCAGGGCATTTCACAAAACTTGCTGGACAGCAATGGCAGGCTGGATTAAATCTGAACCCATTCTTCTTGGACAAAAAGTTGCATCTCTCATTACTAGTACCATAGACAACAAATATTAATAACCACATGCATACATACAAGTGCAGAGGACAAACTAGTCATTGCAATTCTAAAGACGACAGAAAATTATTGATACAGGGTTTTCAAGCTCATCGAAAATATATGTACAGTAAAAGCTCTGTTATCTGGCATCCATGGGGACTGGGGAATGCCAGTTAATCAAATATGCCATGTCCAGTGCACCAGGGCTTTCACTCCCTGGGGTTAGTGTGCCAGGGGAACAGGGAGGGGGGCCCCGCGCAGGCTGCTTTGCCCTGGGCTGTGGTCCACAAGGAAGAAGTGGGACTTCTGCGGCAGCGAAACTGGAAATGGGACTTCCAGTTTCGCTTTTACCACGTCCCTCGGAAGGAAGATTTGTATTGACAGAAGCTGGTCAGTGGAGCATTCTGGATGGTGAAGTGCCAGATAAACACAGCTTTTGCTGTACCCAGATACCCAAAGGAAGCACGGAAACAGGGTGTTTGCATATTCATATAAGGCACTAGCATTCACAAATAACAAATAAGCGTGTGCAAAGGCATGTATGTAATTGCCTGTGCCCCATTTGGAGATTCCCACGACATCATTCAGTATTATTTAATTGTTTCTCTCATCAGGACTAACCTTCTGGTTTCTCTCCTACTTTTACCAGTTCCGACTCTTGGCTGGGCTCGCTGATGCCGTACACGTTAGCGGCTCGCACACGGAATTTGTATTCCCTATCAGCCAGCAGGTCTTGTACATTGTAAGAGGTGCTACGGCAAGTAGTGAGGTCTGTCCATTGGTTGTCCGCTGAGTTCCAAACTTCCACCGTGTAGGACTGCACAGCACTTCCGCCGTCGTAAGAGGAGCCATACCAGGAGAGCGTGAGGGAAGAACTTCGTATGTCTGACGCGCAGGGCCTTCCAGCTGGGGGATCTGGCTTGTCTGCAGACAAAGATGCACATATGAAAGAAATGCTCGGTTAGAATAAAGAAATGCTTTGTTCCTCATTTCTCTCCATGGGGAGTTGGAGAACGTGGCTCTCAGTTCTGTTCCCTCCATGCCACCGACAGACCACTCTGCCTCAGAGGTGATGTCTACACGGCAGTCACAAGGTAGGAGTCCAGAAGAAGCTGAGTATAGCTGAGCTAGGTTTAATCCAGCTAGTCTAGGTAACAGTAGTAGTGAAGAAGTGGTAGCACAGGTGCTTATACCCATCAGGGACACCATTCTTTCTTGTTATTGCTACCTAAGATAAGGCTAGCACAGCTCTGCTTACACACGCTGCAGTCATACCTCCAACGGCAGCAGCAATGTCCCCTAGGGCTCCTGATTAGATCAATGCTGTAATGGTCACTGTGCTTTGCTGACCATCTTATTACCAGTCCCCAAAAGCACTCCTTCACCCTGAGTAGCCTATGCTGACAGTAAGGAAGGAGATCATTAATCCATTACTACTGTGCCTACATATCTAAGATGCCAAAAATAATTTCAGTAACACAGAACTGCTGCTATGGGTAAATGTTAACTTTTAAAACAGCAATCATTGTACCTGTCAACAGCTCAAAATGCTTCTTCCATATGCTGTGGTTTGAAGCCTGAGAGCTATTTTGTACACCCTCAGGAATGTCTCCCAGCTTCTGGAGTGAGCAAAGTCTGCAAGCAGGGCAATTATGAGCTGGGGCAAAAGTAAATCTTGTCTTTCCACCACTAAATCTCTCCCAGCTGTCCCCCCTGAATCATTTCAGCTGAGGTTCAACCTTACCATGAATTTGAAGCTTCCATAAGACACAGGGTATTCCCAAGCACAAACATAATTAATGTTCTCTTAAAGTTAACTGAGTGTTTTATGGATCCTTTCTAATGTTCCTTTTAAAGAGCCCAAACGTTACAAGCCTGAACGTTTACGGCAAAGGATCCAGCTAGTTCCTTACTCCCATAGACGCTGTCGTTAATCACTGCATCCCCGTCTGACTGACAGAACCTATGCATTCATTTTGACACCTTGGACCCTGCTTGTTCTGTCCCATAATGGTTAGAGTTCATATATGGTTTATCAAATCCAGATCAGCCAACTCTCACAATTTTATTAAGAGTCTCATGATACTCAGGATAGGTGTTACATCTCCAGCTACTAGAGTCATGTTATTTCATAAGAATCTCTACTTTCATTAAAAATGCAGGGTTATAAAATTGAAGAGCAAAGCTTGAAGGCATGGCCTACCTGCATCCAAAAACCAGGTAGGAGGGACTGTCTCCAAAAAACAGGTTAAAAACAATTCAACATTTTATACACTTTTAAGACTCATGATTTTATCTACAAGGATGCTGGGAAGGGAGAAGACCCTAGGACTGGGATGAGTAAGCAATATAATTGTGAAAGAGCAAATGTATCATGCAGTCTATCAGGCAAAGTAGGACCAGTAGCAACAGGGAACATTGTGTTAGTGACATTGTACATGGCAGAGATGAGACCTCATTTGGAATATTGTGTACAGTTATGGTGATCTATGTTCAAGAAAGATGAATTTAAATGGGAACAGGTACAAGGAAAAGGCTACTAGGAAGATCAGAGGAACAAAATATCTGTTATGTGAAAGGAGACTACACTCCTGGGTGATGAATTTTACTGATAGTGAATGGGACAACTTGCTAAACAATTTAGCTGGGATCTCCTGAGGTGCTGTCTACTATAAGTAGGCTAAGTCACAGACACTACGGCTGCCTATAGACATGCTCGTTCACAGTGAATGAGTTTTAATTAAAGCACCCTGTGGCCATTTTAAAATGCAGGGAGGGCTTAATACACATGACGGTGAGCCATTTTAATTAGAGCACCTGTCAGGGAACCACTCTAATTAAAACTGCCCCTCTCTACCCCAAGCATATGTATAGGCACCCTTGATTTAGTATCCAATGGGCATATCTACATGAGATGCTTAATGAGCAGTAGCCTAATAACACTGAGCTGTGGCGCATCACAGCACAGACAGTGCTAATATGCTACTGAGCAGTATTATTAGGCTGTTGCACAATAGTGTCACTAAAAAGGCATTCGCTGCTGCTACTGTGCAGTAACTCTAGTTACTACTCATTTAGTTAGTACTTCATTAAGCAAGTACTAAATTAAATGTATAGTAACTACTGTGCATTAATGAACGTGTAGATGCGCCCAGTAAAGTCAAAAGAAAGACTTCTATTGATGTCAATGGAAGTTGAATCAGCCCCTGGCATGAGCTTCTTTCTCCTCTCCTTCGGCACTGGTGAGGCCTCACCTGGAGTAGTGTGTCATTTTGGGTCCCATACTTCAAGAAGGATGTGGACAGATTGGAAAGAATCCAGCAGAGAGTTTCATAAATGATTAGGGGCCTGAGAAGAAAGACTTAGGAGGAAAGGTTGAAAGAACTAAGGTTATTTAGCCTGGAAAAGAGAAAATTAGGGAGGGAGGTGGGGGGATTTGATAACAGTCTTCAAATACCTGAAGGGTGATCACAAAAAGGATGGAGGTGAGCTTTCCTCTGTGGCTGCAGGGGACAGGACTAGGAACAATGGTCTCAAGTTGCAGCACAGGAAATTTAGGTGGGAGATTAGGAGGAACTTTCTGATTTAGCGTGGTCAAGGATTGGAACGGGCGATCTAGAGAAGCTGCGCAATCTCCATCCATGGAAATGTTCGAGAGCAGGACACTTGGCTTAGATGGTTTAGTTAGGAAAGATCCTGCCTTAAGCTGGGAACTGGACTAGATGCCCAGGGATGTGAGGTCCCTTACAGCCCTACTTTCTTATGATCCTACAATCCTAAAACAGGGACAAAATGGACAATTTCAACACCAGGGAACTTTCCCCCTCAAGAGCCTAAAGTTTTTTCAAAACCCATCCAAAAAAGTCTACCAGGGGCTGGAATGTGATATAAGGTGAGAGATTTTTATAATGGGCTGTCTCACAACCTTAAGCGTGGGACAGCTGTTTCTCAGTGAGGGGCTCACTCCCACAGCCTTTTTTATTTGTGTAAGGAAAGCCTGAAGGACCAGCGCCTACTGAATGGATGTGCAACCATGCAGGTGGCTCTCTGGTAGATGACACAAGAAACCTCTTGTTTTTACTGACTCTTTCAAAATGAAACATCAGGATTATCTCAAAAGCCAAGTAGATAGATGCAGAAAGATGCTGACACTTATGTTTTTAAAAGTACTTGTTTAAAAAAAATTATTATGATCTTAAATGTTCTGGAAAACTTGAAAGAGAACAGAATATCTACTCTGGGAATAATCCTTTCAGACCTGCCCTTACCAATAAAACCTAGTGTACTGATGATGTTGGTTCAGATGAATTAACAGCCAAAGCTACATGGGAAAGTCAAAAAGGGGAATAAAGCACTGTCAGCTGGAAGAAGGCAAAAAGGTCCATTGGGGATTGTTAATACACTGAGTTACTGCAAGGCAAGCTATGGTGCAACCTTATAGCACATTAGTTTTTCTGCACTAATGTGCACACTCTTAACCCGTGGTAAATGCAACATAGCTAACCCCACCTATGTTGAGGGTAAGACCATGTACATGGGGAGCTGTGGAGAAGTAGTTGGCATGTGGTAAGTTTAGTAAGCTGTTTGTGTAGTCAGAAGGCAAAGACGCAGCTAGATATATTATAGGGAATGAAGGTGCATGAGCTCACCAAGGGCTTTAGGGGCACACTAACAAGAGCAAAAATGGTGGATGGACACTACTGGCCTGAAATGACTAGAAAAACTTTTCCTTTCTATAAGGTAACTCCACCCTGCTTTCTGCTTGACTTCAGACTAGCAGAGATAACTACCTTTTTTTACCACCATCCTGAGTCTCTCAATGATCTTAATGACACCAGTCCACACTCACTTGATGCCTAACTTCCACAGTCTGTTTCCGGTAATTTCACATGTAACTGGTAGCTCCTTTTTCACCAGTCTTTATCATTTGTTTGCTGGAAACTTTCTAGGCTGTCAGGGGTTGTGTACAACCCAAACGTATTTCTGTACAAGATTCATTCAGATGCAGCATCATGGTGTTTTTTTCAGAAATATGTAAAAGTGGGAAAGGTCAGAGCCACTTTTTAGGCATTCAAAAATCTTGCCTGCATTTCCCCCCCCACAGAATCATTGCTATATACAGTTCAGAAAAGCAGCGGCATTACCAGTCAAAGGGATACGCTTGAAATGAACCACTGCAACCATAATCACGCACTGGGTCTTAAGGATAAAGAAAAGAAATCCCACCAATGCACAAAAAGAGGATTCTCCTTGCACGGTTAGTAAGGGATTCACATGGGCCATCCTGTCACCAGTAACAGAAAGTTCAGGCTACCAGGCATATCAAAACTTGAGAACATAAGGTGGTGCAATACACCACGGGATACATATCTCTGCTGCCGTTTAACAATTTACAGTGGCTTATGCTAATGGACACTACCAGCACAGTCATCAGAAGGGCAGAACTGCCAAGCTACAAGAAAAACTTGTCAGCCTGTCTGCTACTCAAAAATTCAATATTTGGGAAAGACTCCCTTGGATTTTAATAGACTTTGGATTAAAACCTTGCTATAGAAAACTCCTTCAGCAATTACCTGCTGCAGATTCCCATTCCCAAATAAACTACAGAGTCAACAGTGACCACCAAAGCCATAAGCATGCATTTGCATCCTAGACTCAGAAACAGGTTGGCAGGGCCCTTTTTTCCCCTCCCACTGCTACGGCTGTGTCCTGGTTAGAGGAAGGGGCCATTATGGTTCCCTACTTGATGTGCAAAGAGAGGAGGGTTTAAAGGAAAAAGAGATAGTTTAATCAAATCAAGTCAGTTCTGTAGTAGGTTAAGCAATCAGGCCAGTTCATTGGCTGGAAGAGGGCAATTCAACATTTTTTTGTGCTTTTGACTGGAACAGCTTGTCCAAAATCTTTTTCTTTGTGTTTATTTCAGGTTCCACCAAAACACTGTGTTTTTTTGCATACAACATCCACTTTACTCCCCGAAATCAGCCCCCGCAAATTAGGATTCATGTATTAAGCAGGGAAGCTGATTTTCTGCCCGGGATAGATTTCTGCTCCACAGTGCAGCAGTATTACTATTCATGCAGCTGAGGGAGTCATTTGACTCAAGAGCCAGGTTTTTACTCAAAAGGTGTTAACAATTATCTCTCCTTTTTAATGGTCTCGATGTTCCACTAATCGAGCTAACCCTAGGACAAGTTTGCTGTCTACTAATTGCCCTTGTTATCCTAAACAGGAAAATGAGGGTACGTCACCTGAAGATTAGTCTCTGTCCCCGCTCTATGAAGTCATAACTATGGGAACTTTTTTTTTCTTCACTGTGCCTTTCAAATACAAGGCACATATTATATTCTGGGGTGTGTTGTATGTGAGAAATCATGGTAGTTTCTCCCCACCCCCATCCAATAGGATGAAATTAAAAGGTTACACCTTTAGGGTGACAAGGTTCTTTGGGTAGATGTGATAGCTTTTATTAGACCAACTAAATGGTGGGGAAAATTGTTCTTTGCAAGCCTTTGGGTACAAACACCCTACTTCAGGCAGAGGGAGAGTCTCTGCCTGAAGAAGGGTGTTTGTACCTGAAAGCATGAAAGAACAATATTGCCAACTACTTAGTTGGTTTTATAAAAGATATCACATTTACCCAAAGAACTGCATCTGCCTACGTCTTTAGATCAATACAGATACAATCAACACCCCCAAAACACATTTAGGGTAGCAAGAATTTTTAGCTACTTTATAAGAGCCTCCACACAGGGTATAAAAAGGCTTCAGAGCTTATGTCATCTGCAGTTCTCTTTTGGCAATATTTAAAAGACTGTCCTGCGATGAGTCATCATTATTATACAGCAGATGTCTAAATAAAACCTTAACTATCAGAGACCATTGCAATTCTACCCTTAATCTCTGGAATGGCCTACTTCTTTTCTTGTCAAAGCTTCAAGGGCCTGAGTCTGAGGCAGGGTAAAGGGGCTTTAAAGTGGACACAAATTCCCAATTTCTAGATGGGAAACTGAGGTGCAGAGATTAAGTGACTTGTCCAAGATCAGACAGAAAGACTGTGGTAAAGATGAGAACTCAATCAAGATCTCCTGAGTCCCAGCCCAATGTCCTAACTACATGACCATCCTCTCCATCTTCTTGTCAGTGTAGGTCAAAATCCTCCTCTTCCTCCTCATGGCAGTGGACAAAAGGGAGAACTCGCTGCTTATACCACGGGCTCTGTCACCAGCACTGTCTGGTATATCAAAGGCTTGGTACAGATGGCTCCAATCACCACACTCCATGAATTCTGGCAGTGATCTCTTCCTCTTCATTACAAGTCGTTATCTGTGGAGACTCCACAGAGACTTATCCTGTCTATGCTGTCCTCTTCAAAATGCACAAGAAATCATGTGGAAAGATAGCAGAATACCCCAGGCTCTGCTGCCAACAAACATTTGGAGCAGGTGGCTGAATTTCTCATGTTCCACATGAATATAAGCAACATCACCACCAAGACTGGCTCTTGGATAAAGGAAAGTTGGCTAAGACTCAACCCAAGGAAGACAGAACTAAGGTTGGCAGGAAAGGGAAAACATGTTGAAGAACTAGCTGAGATGCTGATCATCACAGGCATATCTGCCAGGGTTTGTTAGTGTGCTATAAAGCCTCTGGGGCCTAATTGTGAACAATCTGGTAACATCATTAAAAAATTATGCCTTGCACTATCTTCAGCAGGCTATAAGCCCTGCCCTGTCCTCTAAGACAGGGATATGGCCATGGTGATCCCCATGGATACCACTTCTGAATGGGGGTGCTATAATGCAATATATCTTGCCATGAAGATGGAAGCAATGCAAAGCTTCCAGCTCACATGGACCGTGGCAGTGTGCTGCCTCAAGCTTATCTTTACTTGTGGCTGACTCCCAGCCTGCTGCTATAGCCAAGGCAAAGCCCTGGATTGGGATTGTGGAGATCAGCAGGCTGGGACCAAGCTAAACGAGCGACCTCTCTACCCCTGACCTGCATGGACAGCTGCATTTGGACTTGGACAACAGAGCTGGCAAAAAATCAAAGAAGCAGCATGTAAGGACCAGAACCGCCCTCCCCCCAAACAAAAGCAAAGCAAATTATTAGATGAATTCAGACAAATCTTATAATTTGTGCGCTTTCAGAACACTCTGCAATTAACTCCTTTTTCTGTACTGATTTTTGTATAGAAAGCCATGTCAAAAGACAGACAGATAGTCTAACCCAATTGCTGCATGGTTTTGTGTGCCATCATATGCTCTACCTAGGTCTCTACTCCAAACACTCCATGGTTCATTTTATCATGCTTACAAAAACGATGCGGAGCTACAAATTGGATGGTGTATTTTAGCTCTGCATATGTGGAGAAATTGCAGAATGCCCCTCCATTCATCTGGTTTGTTTCTCAACGGTTTATTCCAAGCGGACTTAAATGGTTGCCCTGTGTTTATGTCTCTACTGAAGGCTAAAACATTTTGCCAAAACAGTCCTTGCTGGAATAGTGAAATCTCCTTCAGACCAGTTTCCAGGGGAAATATTTAGTGGTTTGGAAAGGGCTGAGGAGGTTACGTATACTTCTATATTGCCCTTCAATTTTACTGTTTTAATATACCATAAACATCTTTGGGGCAGGTTTACTTCAAATTTATATTTCATTCTTATGTCAGGCTCGCACCTTCACATACACAAACATACAGCACCTCAGGCCGACTTCGTTAAGGACTGTCTACAGCCCATTATATCATAATTTATTATTTCCTGTTCTGGACCCACGCCATAACCATGATCCAAAATGAGAACGAGAAGTGAGAGTGCATTCAGAAATATGCCATTGTTTGTGTTTATTTACAAAAGAACAAAATCGACTGGTTTAGACGGGACCTCCCCGATGGAGGCCTGCACCACACGTTCGCCACACTGCAGGGACTAGACAAACACAGGTACGCATCTGAGACCAACACACATGTATTTGCATTGGTAAATGCATGACCTAAAACTGAAATGAAACAGCTCAACAGATATTTTCGGCATGTGATTTCTCTTCCGCTTTCCACTAGAGTTGTACTCTACTGACTTTTCTTTCACTGATATTTAGCTCTTCATTCGCTAAAAGAGAATGTCACTAGAGTAGTTCACATTTTTTATAGTGAAACCTGAAAACACATGAAATTCATACAGCAGTGGGGATTGTTACAAATCTCAATAATCAAATAAAATACATCAGAAGGCTTAAGGGCCCTGGGCCATGTTGGGAGCAAAACAGTAATTACTTTCCTTGTTAACCTTAAGAGACAATCCATCTCTACACTTCGCTACACAACATATCAGGAAAGAAGAAGTAGGGTAAAATTCTCTAAAGAGATTTTAGAGCTTAGGTTTTCTGTAATGACTTGGGAGCTTGGAAGCCAAAGCTGCACTGACATTTAGTTAGCCTGGGACTTCTAAGTGCTTTAATCCATTTTTACCATGAATCCACCCAATTAAATGATCAGTGATCAACATAAACAGTGAGGAGGAAAAGAAACAATGCGTGCCATAGCTGGATGTGATTTTCATATTCTAAAAAGGAGAACTGAGATTGCAGAGCACTTTTCCTTTAGGATTATTTTCCCATTTCCTCTGTCCTTATTTTGATGAAACTAGGTGTAATCTAATCTGCATTAACCGCAAACAACCCCTGAAGTAAAAGTTTGCTGTGTAAAATGATACAGAGATGGAAAATAATGAGAAGCTGAGATTGTGTCTTCAGCTGCATAAGGAAGAGCAAGGTCTTCCTGCCAGTTATATCTCTATTAGAAACAAGCTGTGGAGGAGGGCAAGGAGTAAAAAGAGCTCAGCCTCTACTCTCTTCAACTCCAATGTAGTAACCTGGGCACAGAATGCTGCATAAAATTGGGGTAATTACTTACCTTCTTCAGAGCAAAGCAGGAGAGGGAAAGATGTGCAACTCTGTTTTGTTCTCTAGCCTGCCCCTGGGACACAAAGTCACCAATACAAGATTTTATTTTTTTTTACTGACAACCTGCAAGCTTTTTACTGACAACCAAACTTTTTTTACTAATTGTTGTTTTACATAATATAAATGTGACCAATTTACATTCTTGGCCCTATACAGCAATAACAAGGCCTGGGTTTAAATTTAGGGTTTAACATCAACTTTCTAACTCTGCCTTGAGTCCCCACCCAGAATACAGTCTTACTAAATGGCAGAGAGAGATTCGTACTTTCCGTTTCCTCCCCTCCCCCCCAGGGGTCCCCTACTCATTCTCTTACCTCAGTACTGCTGACTGCACTCGACACCATGCTGCCTCCGTCCTAGCCCACCCCCAACACCTTACCTCCACTAGCCTAGTTTTTCCCTGCCTTATCCTTGTTGTGCCTGGTGCTTCAGACCGCCTTAGGCTGTGTGGCCCTGCAAGGCAGGTAGGTGATGGCTGATGGGACACAGCAGCACCACGTAGCTGAAGGTGGGGCTATGGAGGCTCCCGTGGGTCCAACGAGTCATGATAGAGAGCTCCCTGCAGAGTGCTCCTAGTCAGGCACAAGGTGGGACTGCACCGCTCCATCTGTTCATCAAACCTTGCTCAAGCCTCAATCAAGCTACTATGAAACTATGAAGTTCACTGTTCTTCATTTTTTATGGACATCTCCAATTTCTAATGGACTTCATGGATAAGCATTTTAGCCTCGTTTTTTTATGGACAATCAGCAACCATAAAGGGATACGGTACCTATTTGCCATCTGTGAGGGGTTCAGATGGCAAGTGTAAAGTAGAGCCACATATGCCTCAGCTAGGGTAATACCAACTTCCAATTTAACAACACTAAAATTCCCACTTTCTGTTTACATCCCAATTGGATCCAGCACCACTCCTTCCTAAGACAAATTATTAAAAATATTTTGATAAAATATGATTAAATACAACCTGGAGTAACCCTTAATTAATCTGTTAAATCATTTATACCTTTTGAGTGCAGAGAAGTACACAGACTGAGCCTCCTTGGCCTTAAATCATTGCTACTTATGAGATGAGTTTAACTTGTATCCCTGACCTATTTTTAGGTGAAAATCAGATGTGAACTATTTACTTTGAAATTCATTGCAACAATGGCCTTCCAGCTTTCTCATGTGGCCATGAGATGTCCCCATTCTCAACTCTCTGGTAGAGCATCAGAAAAACAGCTCATTCAGCAAACCCCTGCAAAAAGATGCCATGCTATCTCAGCATCACTGGTTTTCCTAAGTGGCACGATCGTATGGGGTTAGTCTCAATCCACAACAAACACATTCTGTTCCAGGAGACCAAAAAAGGTATTGTCTCTTTATATAACTCATGGGGCAAGAAAATGGAAGTTGTTCCACCCAGTGTCAAGGTCATACTGAGCCAAACCCTGCTGTAAACCAAAATCTTGCAAAACTATACAGGGCTCTTACATAGAAATCTCCTGTTCCAACAAAGAGCCCCTGAAAGCAGGGATTATGATGCCCGCAGCCCATGAAAGAAAGGGATATTGTTCTTTTTAAAAGTAAGACAGCACTGCAAAACAGTCTGTAAAGTGGTTTTCTTTATCTGCTCTCGAAATTGGTTTGGTTTTCCTCTAAATCCAGTTATCATATTACTGTACAATACTATTATTAGCTATTGCGATATTCGTCTGTCAGATAAAGAACAGACAGAAAGAAACAATTTAATTCCATTCCACAGGCTGTTTAACCAGAGAAGGTATTTAATATACTGCGAAAGCCAGTTGGACATTGTCCATGCCGACAGCACTGGCAAAGCCTTCATTTGAAACTCATCAGCAGGAGAAAATCAAAACCATAAAAGGTCATAACTGAACTCTACGTTATTGCTGACAGAGCTTGGGGTCATGGCAAACCTTTCTGCTTTGCTTGGAAAACTGTGCCCTGGAACTTATTTTGCAAGGGAAGAGAAGTGCTATAATTTAAAGGTATTATCCCTTGTGGATGTTAATGTACCATACGTTTAGCATAAAACTCGACTAAGGAAAATAAGGCTTCTTCCCATGCAGTAAAACAGCACAAAAGAAGCTGAAGTTTCTCTCTCATAAAGCAACTAGCCTTAATGCTGATTTGCACTTCATGGGTCAAATCCTGCCCTGTATTATATGCGCAGGGACCTGTTAGCTCAGTGACAGCCCATGGTTGAGGGCACAATTAGGACTTTGACTCCACTGCCCCTGCTTTTTTTTTAAATTCCTCTACAGATTTACTCCAGCCTCCCTTAAATCTGTCTCATCTCTCACCATGCTCCGAGCCTGATGGTTGCCAGCTCCCCTTGCCGCTCCTCTCCACCATTCAGAAATAAAGCTGCTGTGTTTAATAACTGCACTCACACATGAAGATCTCAAAGCACTACACAAAGAACTAAGGCTCACAAACAGCACAATGTGGTAGGTCAGATACTTTCTCTGCACTGCAGATGGAGAAACTGAGGCACACCAAGGTAAAAGAGCCTGGGTTCTGGGTGCCCAGGAGAGCAGAGAGCTGGAAAGACAGCCTCACTCCCAGGCTCCTGTTTTAACCACAAGGACATGTCCTTCTGTGACAGGCCTAAGAGAATAAATACCCCCAGACTGCAAAATACATTCTCAGGAGATCTTTTTTCAAACCACTGCTTCTGGGCCTGGACTCAACATGCTTCACTGACATGTGAGTAGCCATTCACGTCAATGAGACGACTCGTGTGGAGCAGGTCAGGCATGTGCCCTGCTCCCTTGCCGAATCATGGCTCTGATGTTTGTCTCCTGATGAACGAAGAGATGCTGTGGCTTGCCAAGGACAGACAGGAAATCTATGTTCCCATCCTCACCCGAGTAGGCTCCGGGTCTAGCCACACTATATACACAGAAGCTCAAGACTCATTAAGCTATTGTAATTAAGCAAACTAGCACTGAACTAAAACCAGGGGAGCAATGATATAGTACAACTATCAAGGGAGTACTAACCGCACTAATAAGATGATCTTTCCTCTTTCTTACCAATGACCCTGGCGCTCTTTCCTGCCAAGGGCAGGGGGGTCGGACTCGATGATCTGTTAAGGTCCCTTCCGACCCTAGCATCTATGAATCTATGACAAAGTAAAAATGAATATCTGGAAAAAATAATTATGTAGTGAAATCTACTGGACTGTATCAACAGAGGTATTACTGGAACAATACAGAACTGTAAGGGATAATCCTGGATTGGTAGAGTTATGAAGTAACCTAATTAATTAGTAGGGGGAGCTTTCTATGAACATCTGTTGCTATCTCTGCAGTGCTTTGTCATGAATCTTGAGAGAAGGAAGCATTTGCACTCTGCTGTCAGTGCACGTCATGATGATAAAAACCATTGGGGGACAATATAAAACAACCCTTCTTAGCCCATTGGCCAAGCTACCCTTTAATGGCAGAGCTTGGGATGAAAGTCCCTTAGCACAGCCCAGAGGAATAAGAAGGGCACAAGGCTGAAGGCAAAGGAAATGCCTGTAGTCAAAATCTGTCCCATGCATTGCTGGGCATTTTCAACTTCGGTGATGTCATCTGTAAAAGGGAGATCAGCACCATTATCTCAGGGGTAAGGTGATAATGAGATGCATGCAAAGAGACAATGAAGCACGCTGCAGAAGTATTTGGTATTAATATTCTGGAGTTAATGCTATTTTCTGCAGAACTGCCATTGCTCCTCTTCGCTTTGTATTTAAGAAGCACAAAAGCTGGTGCTTGACACAAAAATGGAAAGTTTCCCAGTGAAGCAGAGTTAAGCAGTGACACAAACTGCCAAGAGGAAGTGCCAGTGTGAAATTACTATTTACATGGCTACATTTTCTGGCAGCAGCATTTGAGGGCAAGGCTCTCAGGCCAATGCACCATGTGTCCATCTGGTTTTGACTTTTAGAACTGGCTGCAAAACCAAAGTCCACTCAAATCAGTACATATATCTATACTGGCTCCAAAGAGATCCCAAGACCATCGCTGAGAAACAAGTCCTGACTCTTCACAGTTGCACGCTGAAAAATGTCATACGGTCTTTTTCTGAAGCAGGTCTAGGGATGCTCTCAGGATCTCCATCCTGGGTGTCCTCCTGTTGGAGGATACAACAGGCATCAATCACTCCCTTGGGGACCAAATGATGGAGGGAGGTAGGGGGGTTGTTTTTTGGTTGAGATCTCAGAATGAGTGCAGAGGTGGAGGAGATGTGAGAGTCCTC
>NW_005842447.1:317392-318590 GCF_000455745.1 Alligator sinensis
ACTCGACAGCTTGTCAGATCAGGAGTCAGCTCTCACCCCAAAATCAAACAGACCTGTAACTCTAAGGTGGGAATACCCGTTCCTTTGTAGAATATAATGCCTGTATTCCAGCCCAAACAAAAAATTATGATGTTAAATAGAGAAGCAGATGGTACTTAGCACACTGATGTCCTATGTAAGACTATTTACTGCAGTGGGAGCCAATCTTTTTGGCAAGTATGCCACAGATTAACCTTGCACTCTCTCTGAGTGCCATTCTGATCCCCTTCCTCTGCCTGATCTGCTGCTCTGCTTTCTGTTCCCTACTCTGTGCTGCCTGCCTGATCTTCTGCTTTGCCTTCTGCCTCCTGCCATATCTGCTGCTATGGTGCCTATTTCCTCCCTCACTTGCCATAATGCCACACACACAGGCTGCCCATGCCACAGGTTGGCTACCCTGATCTACAGTAACCTAACACAGCACTGTTACATATAAGTATACTAAAGAGTTTGGTATGCAATCCTTTAGCCTTATATAAACACAGTACATGCAAAGCTATTTTGTATGACAGCGTAACAGGAACTCTACACCAGCTATCTGTGGGCCCATCAGGGTAGAGTAATACTGCACTGCCTTCCTGGAATTCTGCCCATCTGAGATATTTATCATTTTGCTATCACCAGTGCATTTCATTTTCCATGTGAAAACACCAAACAAAGAACCCTAGCACGAGTCAGGAGTAACCTACTGCATCCAAAGAAGCTAGCTTACATTAAAACCAACATAAGGCTGATCAAAACCAGACCCCAGAGTATGTAGTACACGTGTTTTCACTTTTATTAAAAAAAACCTGCACTGATGTCCGAAAAGCCTAGGTCAGTGGTTCTCAAACTTTTTTTTCATGGACCACTTGAAAATTGCTGAGTGTCTCGGTGAATCAATTAATAAGCTTGTTTTTGTTCTACAAATCAAAGCACACAACTCATATTTTAATATCAGTAGTCTTGCCTTTCTAATGCGATGGATGTGCCTGTTTTTTTGAGCAAAGTTCTGGGCAGTCGGGTGTAATGTTTGTCAGCTTTAGCCTTTGGTCACCTTTCTGCGGACCACCTGAATGGAGCTCGCAGACCAGTAGTGGTCCACGGACCACAGTTTGAGAACCTCTGGCCTAGGTAGTGTTGGAGTGACACTGTAGCCATGATGCGCTGCAAATTGTGA
>NW_005842447.1:318600-374762 GCF_000455745.1 Alligator sinensis
TTTTTGGGTGATATCTTTTGGTGGATTGACTGCGTGGTTGGGATAAAGTCAGACATGCTTTCGAATGCAAGGTATTCTTCATCAGATCACTTGGCACTGTGCAACCATAACTGAATCCAAGTTCAGCACACAGGACCCTGAAGCATGGAGATGTTAAGCGACCTGCCCAAGATTAGAAGGAAAGCTCGCAGCAGAGCCAGCGACAGATCCACAGCCTCCTCAGTACTAGGCGTCATAGTTTCATAGTAGCTAGGGTCAGGAGGGACCTGAACAGATCATCTAGCCTGACCCCCTGCCACAGGCAGGAATGAATGCTGGGTTCACAAGGCCCCAGACAGGTGATCATCCAACCTCCTCTTGAATTTGCCCAAGGCAGGGGTGAGGACCACTTCCCTGGGAAGTTGGTTCCAGATTCTGGCCACCCTAACTGTAAAATATTGCCTCCTGATCTCTAACCTAAACCTATTCTCCACCAGCTTATTACTTTGTTCCTTGTCACCCCAGGAGGTGCTGGGGAGAAAAGGGCTCTACTTATTTGCTGTTGATCCCCCCTGATGAGCTTGTAGGCAACCACCAGGTCCCCCCTCAGCCTCCTCTTGCTGAGGCTGAACAGGTTCAGGTCCTTCAGTCTCTCCTCGTAGGGCCTGTCCTGCTGCCCTCTCACCAAGCGGGTGGCCCTCCTCTGAACCCTCTCCAGGCTGGCCACATCCCTTTTGAAGTGCGACGCCCAGTACTGGACTGGTTCTTTCTATAAATTGCTAGGCCTGTTCTTTAGTTTCAGAATTAGTCTTTCCTCTTATTACTGCATTAACTGACCAAGAAATCTTCATACACCAGTCAGGAAACATTTTTTGAAGAACGTAGATGACTTAGAAGGCCAAGTCCTATTTTCTAACGTAGCTGGGCTTAAGATTGAAGGACTTTGGCTTCTAAATCACTCAAGGGAACTTTGGAAAAATGTAGTCATCATGCAGGTCTATTTAAATAACCATCTCTACAAAGCACACTTTAAAAAGGAATACTAGGCCTGGCTTTATTACACACTTAGGTAAGTAAGTCGTGCAACTACACATTTGAAAGTCTCAGCTTACACTCAGCCTATCACTGGTTCATTTGGCAACACAAGAAATCATAATCTGACACTGAGTACCAGCTATAAATTGCTAGGTTGGCCTCAGAAATGACAGTTACGGATTGGTACCAGAACTACATAACAGGGAAACCTCTCTTAAGTGACCGTTCAAGTGAAAAGCAAACTGGCCGACGGAAGATGGTGGCCTTCTAACAGAGACAGAACAGCACAGCAGCGGATGCTTTGAGCCAACTCTTACGATAACAGGATGTTTCTCTAGGGCGACTGGCTTCTGGTACAAACTTCACAGGTTTACTGCTGGTTATATTAGTCCAAAGTCACAGTGAGACTCACAAGACTTGAATGCCCCCCTGATTTCAGCCATGTGCACTGCTTATCCCACTGCACTGTCTCTACATATTCAGCTGAAGGAGTCTCCCTCACTTGCCTGGGTATCTGAATGGTCTGCTGTGCTCAGTGCTGACTCTTCAAAGTAGAGCTGGGCTTAATGAAAAGTTTAGTTTGTGGACATTCATTAAGATCACAGGGGAAAGAAAAAAAAAGACTTCCTAACTGGGACAATCCCAGAGCTGTTTTTTTCCATTGCCAAGAATGAAGCAAAGAGTCTTTGATGACTCAAACTCCTTAAACATCAGGACCCCTGCCTGTTTCACATATACTCCCTGCTGAAGTCTGAGTCTAGCATCATAGGAGCCAGATTCATCAGTGGGGATAACACAGGGATATTCTGTTCTTTTTGTCCAAATATTAATGAAAAACAGCATTGCTATTTATAGAAAACGCCTACAGCTTTTATACCCAGTTGCAACTCCTAGTCTAAGATTTAGGCCCAACTCAATGCAAACCTGGTTGAACCTTAGCAAGGTCATCTCCAATATGAATCCTGACAAGATGAAATCAGTCCTTTGCCATTCTGTTGAGGACTCACCAATGCTGCACTTTACTGTGTACGGGGGGTTTTGGCAAGAGCTTGAAAAAAACATGCTTCTGGATGACCTTAAAGCTCCCATGACACTGCTGGTCTAGTGCCATTGGCCAACATTTTCCCTTCCCCACTGTGCTGTGCGCTGTTTTTACTATTTTTTACTATTCCTACCCCAGAAGTGGCTGCAATTCAGCAGTTTCCTCAGTCTATAATGTGCAAAGTGTTTATTGGATCCTTTTGTATGAGGAGCTGTACATACGGATGTCAAGTTGTCTCTATCACCCATATAATGGCTAGTTGTCTAAAAATCTAGATACTAGTATCACTATAGTGCTTCTTTACTAATTTCATTTTGCCTTTTACCAAATACCACATATCCATTAGTATTCAGAGACAAGTCTGCCAGCTCTCGCAGAGGAGATAAGCCCCAGGACACTCTAGACCATCTCTAGTACATCCAAGACCCAAACATTTGGTCCACCAGATGTGTTCTTAATTTGTAACTGGCTAAGGACGCAGCTCATGCTAAGTTCACACTGTCTTCTTATAAATAGTGGAGGCAAAGAAAGCTGATAGCAAGCACTAGGGCTTTGTATTGCAGCCACTCCATAACTCCCCAGTGAAGGCAGGAGAGGAGGAAGGCTCTGCCTATATGCTGGAGGAGGTAAAGGGAATGGATGTACTTGGACTGAAGCCTTATGGAAGAACTGGGCCCTTGGGGTTTGCATGGTGGATCTACTGCTTAGGGGTGCATGAAATTGTGCTCTGTCTGGTGCAGGCTATGGAAGCCAGGGTTATGCTATTCCCTTTACACAGCAAGTAATCAGAAGGTGCTAGCAGGGACCAGGAACTGGTCTCTGCCATGTGATCACACCCTGAGGACCCAAGAGGTAGAAAAGCACCTTGTTGCCTTTCCCCGCTCAGCAGTCTGGATGCTTGTATACAGGGTGGCCCATCCAGCACACTAGAAACTTGAGGGCAACATGTCCAACATGCCCAATGCAGTCCTGCACTCAGTGGGCCCCTAGCTGACTCTTGGCGAACTGGCAAGTCATTTTATTCTTTTTAGCTGGAAACCCTTGGTGTGTCACCGACAGACTGCGTGGAAAACTCAGCCGTAAGGCTACCAAGGCCTCTCTGGGAATGCCAGTAATCCCTTTCACCTTTTCTGCTAACCACATAGTTAGTGAAGGGGAGACTGAGAGGCAGTTTTAAAAGGCTGAAGTACTCAAGTTTGTCGGCAACTTCTGAACTACAAACCAGTTCACTCAGACTCTACCGCAGCTACTTACAGCACATGCACATAAGGTTCACAGAATAACAGCAGCACTGAATCGTACACCCTGCTGGAATCGACTTGATAGCTGCACTTGTCTGCCCAGTCTTTCAAATGTAATTAGGCAAGAGAAATATATGCAAATGGTCAAGAGGTCTCTTTACATAAATACAAACAGATGCATATGACTGGTGAGTATTCTCTTTTCACAGCATACTGTATGTGAACAGAGCTTACTCTATTAATTAAATTAGCATTTGTCTTGAGGAGGTAAAATCCTGGTCCAAATGTATAGTTAATGGGTGCTTTGTCATGGACTTTAATAGAGCTTTATACCTACATTTCTTTAAATGGCAAAACTGGTTGCCTTCTACTAGTCTCTTCTCTTTAGGTTGCTGAGTCAATGCAATTATAGTGGATTTTATTTCAGCTCATGCAGCAGTTACAGAAAGGCTAACTACATTGCAACAGCACCAACAAATTCTAGCTTCCGCTCTTACACTGATACATCCCCCTATAGGCAACGAATAACTGAGGATTGAATTTGGCCAGAACAATCACCAGTACTTCAACAACAAACAAATTAGAAGAAACCGGACTAGCAAGTTAACTGAACGTAACGTGAAATGCCTAGTTTTCTTCTGAAGTCCTTCAGAGTATGTCTATGCTTCTTAGCGGCTTTATTAGTGCATGCAGAGCTCCATGTGACTGCAACTAGATTGCTCTGGTGCTTGTCTTAGCTTGAGTATCACTACACCACACTCCAGTTCAGGATGTGGCCCGCCAGGCCATTCTATCTGGCCCGGGGGGCCCCTAAAAATTTAGAAAATTAATATTTATCTGCCCCTGGCTGCCTGTCATGTGGCCCTCGATGGCTTGCCAAAACTCAGTAAGCGGCCCTCCACCCAAAATAATTGCCCGCCCCTGCTCTAGTTGAACTTGCACAGACATACCCCTAGAGGCAGTAATTAAGGGCCACAAAATTCCTTTCCACGATGCTTTTCAGAACACAACCACCTTTTCAAAGCCTTAAACATGATTCTCTCTCAACTTTTCACATATATGCATATAGAAAACCTTCCATTGCCTGCATGTAAATCTGTATCCCAACAAGACGGTATAGCTACCCATTCCTCCCTTCTCCATAAAGCAACAGACAGTGATGATACAGTAACAACAGATTAATCAAAACCCAGGGAATTTCCTGTGTTGCAATCTGCAGCACTACAGACCACATGAACCCTTCAGACTCGGTTATTTCCCAAACTCAAGAGTCTAGTGTATATCTACGCAATACAAATGATTAATGGGAGAGGGATGGCTGGGTTGTTGTCTATACATAACATGCAACATGAGTTTAGGAAAAGGAGTTATTTTGCACTCCTCAGGTTAGAATATTCTCCAAATTAAAATAAAGGACAATGTGCTATTGTCTAACAGGTCAGATCACTAGCTCATACAAACTGACTTAGTTCTCCTGACATCAGCTATGTTGATTTATACGAGCTCAGGGCCTGGCCCATTCATATATATATATTTTGTTTGTTTGCTTGCTTTTGCCTTCTCTTTTTTTAGCATTCATTGAATGGTTTCCATATGCATACAACTCAGTCCTCATCATGCACTTACCAACAACGGTGAGGTTGACTTGCGCTTGTCTGCTGCCTACTTTGTTCTCTACCACTAGCGTGTAGCACCCACAGTGCTCCTGCTTTGTTGAGGAGATCGTTAGCTTGCTGCTGTTTTCAGCATTCTCGATTTTGATGTACTCGCTTTCTTGAATCTGCCAAATTAAATAGAAAGATCATCAAAGAGCTATCACAGGAGGTGGTCTTTGCCTCTCTTACAGGAAGGAGCCCACAATTACATTCATTACATTATCAAAAGATGTCTGTAGTTGATGCCATAAGGGCTAGGGACAGAAATTACATGTAAACCAGTACAAGGGATGAGACACTGGTTCAAATCTGTAACAAAACAGCAGCTCAGTGCACATGAATTGCTTTCAAAATGGCTGAAACTGGTTTAAGACAAACCTGGATGGATGTAGTACCAGACTTCACTGATTTAGGTTAAATCGGTTTATTGAACTTCTGTCCCAGGTTCCCTTCAGATTCAAGTTGACTCACAGACCCCCAGAATCCTAGGATGCTTTGCACCACCCCCACAGACCCCCCACAGGGTGGGTGGACTAGCTTTGACCCAAGTGGTCTGCTCCAGCAGAGAAGGGAGATGTGCTCTAGCACCCCTCAGCTTCTGGCCTGGGCCACTGCAGGCAGGTGGCTGCATTTCCAGAATCAAAAGTGAATGTCTGTTCACTTGCTGATCAGTTCAATCTACACAGTTTAGACTAACCTGCAAAGACTGAATCGATTCAGTCTCAGGCTTTCTGACTGTCCGTACTTAGCTAGGATGGCCAAGTAACACCTCTAGGGGATGCCATAACTCCAGTAAAAATAGTTGGCAAAACAGGGAATTGACTAAAGGTCTATAAATACACTTCAGTAATGTACTGGTCTGAACTGTGCAAAGGAAGATGGGAGAGGTCCTTACACCTATGTCCTAGGTCCTTCCACAAAGGCCACAGCCATGAAGAGTCAATGGGAATCTGCTTGTGTATAAAGGTCCTCCTCCAAAAATCTCTTTGAAGGACCAGGGGCTCAAGCATGTATAGGGGGAAAGGGCCACCTAGGTTAGTAAGAGTTTTATCGCCCACTTGAGTGGAACCAGGATTTGCCTCAAATACACTGGATTCATTTGCAATTCATTTCTGCAGGCTGGATTTCAAATTCTGACCCAGATTATCCAAAAAAATGACTGTTAGTGTCTTCTCCATTTCCACGCTTCCTCATCAAAGTCACCCTTCTATAAATCAGTAGGACAGTTTCCTGGACTGAAACAGTGGATGCTATCTATGGCTGGTTAGGTTAGAGAGGTGAAGGGTAGCAGAGCCATGCAGAGAAACAAACAAAGCATTAGCTTCTCTAGGGCAGTCTTGCTCTCCTGAGAACCAAAAACCACTCTCAGAATCCAGAAGGGAAAGGGAAGAAAGACACAGCTATTTGCTGCCCTTCCAAACTTTCGATTCTTGTAAAACACCCATCATTTAATCCTTTAAGTTCCCAACCCAAAGACAACACTACATTCACCCAAATCCAAGACAGACCTCAATTTAAGATGACCTACCCCAGTTTGACTCTATATATGGAAAATTAGAAATCTGTTAAATTTTCCATGTATAGAATCTAATTATTGGAGGGTCATCTTAAATTAATCACCCCCACTGCTCTGGCAGAGAAAGCATCAACAGGAGATAATGGGACACACCCCTACCCCTTGCCCTCCCTTCCTGCTCCCCTGCCCCCTTGCACCTGTGCCTGACTTCCCTGCCACCTGTTTCACTGCTCTTTGCCCCCCACTTGCCTGTGCCCACCCTCCTGTTGCCTGTCCCCAGTGCCTGCCCCCCCCTTTCTGTTCCTGTACCTGATACCCTGGCCTCCTACCTCGTTGGGGCCTGCCCCACTCCTGGTGCCTGCACCCCCGAACCGCTTACCTTCTGCAGTGACTCTGGCTCTGGCTGCAGCCCCATGGCAGCCAGCCGTGGCAGCCCTGGCTCTGGCCCAGCCCCAGCCCCAGCCCAGCCAGGCAGATGCAGTGGTAGCAGCTCCAGGCCCAGTTTGGCTGGGTCCAGAGCTGCAGCTCAGCTGGAGCTGGAGCTGAAGGTAAGTGACAGGGGCAAGAGAGGCAAGTGGCAGGGTTGGGGGCAGGTGATGGGGGCATGCTATGTAGTTTCCTCTGTGCCACCCCACTACCCTCACACAGTCTCCCCTGGACTCCTTCCACCCTCGCAGCTCAGTGTCATAAGCCCCTTCCTCTGCTACATGAGCCACCATGGTCCAGGACAGGAAGTGGCTCAGTTCCTGGGGTGGAAGCTAGAGCTGAACTGTCACCTGCCCCAGGCTGGCACTTGAATCTAAGATGAGGCTCCCCCCACCCCCTGCCTATTGATTAGGGGATAAAGCTTTGTCTTGGATTCAAGTAAATATAAACATTTTCCTTACTCAACTTGCAGAAATGGGGATTTCCAGGCACCTTAAGTAGCTTTCATAGGTAACTGAAAGTCACAATCCCAGCTGAAATCCATCAGCATGCTCTGTACGTGTGACTATAACCATTCCTTTCCAAATGATCCAGAAAAGAACCAGAGCATGAATGTCAGAGACTTAGATTTTGATTTTTATTAATTTGAGACATTACACGGCATTAAAACACTGGCGCTACACTATAATTATAGAAGTAGTACACTGTGTTCTCCCTGTGAAATAGAAAACATAATGTCAGTGCCCTTCCTCCTCCCACCACTTCCTGTTAGATAAGAGATTCTCGACTTATTCTCAGAATTTCATTAAAAACGAAGGCTATTTAGTTCAATTCATCTTGTCTCATATATTTAGAAAATAAGGGCTCATGAGGCTAAGAGCAGGTCTTTCCCCTTAGCTGAGACATAAAACATGCTCTTGTACAAGCCTGCTGAAGTCAACATGAAAGAGCTTGTTTTTGCTGTAATAAGGCAGGGTGGATATGCCTTTATAGCCTAACTAAATAAGATCTAAATAGGGAGCACAAGCTTTGGTGAACCCAAGTTCTTACTGCAGTATGAACAATAAGACGATAATATAGCTTAGACTACACTGAAGCTTCCCACCTCCCCATTGCCTTGTGTTTGAAAGGAAGTTCTCTTTTGCTTTGTGCAATTTTCCCTGTTAGCACAAGTCAAAGTTTAAGCGAAATCTCAGCACCTGACAACTTCCAAACAAAACATCAAAACATTACTGAGCTGCTGCCTTCCTTGCCCTTTGTATTCTGATTACTGGTTTCTATTTAGCAGGTCTGCTTCCTGCAGTCCCTTTCCTCCCCCGGGCAGGCGGTCGGACCTGATGATCTGCTTAGGCCCCTTCTGGTCCTAATCACCATGATACTATGATACAGCATCTGATGAAGCAAGCTAAAGCTTATGCTGTACATCTCTGATTGAGTTGGTTTATAAGGCTAGGGACAGAAGTTACACAAAAACTGGTTTAAGTGATCAAAAACTGGCTTAAAACTGTAACAGAACAGAAGCTCAGCGCACATAAACTGGTTTCAAAATGGCCAAACCTGGCTTAAGATAAACCTGGATGGATGTAGTATCAGTCTTAACTGATTCAGGTTAAACCAGTCCCCCTCCAGACTCAAGCTGGCTCACAGGACCCAGGTATCTCAGGAGCCTTTGTGGGTGGGTTGGCTAGCTTCTGCCAGGGCTCCTCTGCTCTGGCCACTCTGAGCTGTCACATGGCCCTGGCTCCAAGCCAGCATGGAGGGATTACATGGTAGAGGGCTTCTCCCCCTGCCAGCTTTCTATGGAGCTTTCTTTCTCCCATCCCTGCTGCCTGGCACAAGGCTCTAGGCTGCCCGGTGCCTCTTGCTTGCTGCTGCTGGTGCCAGGCTTCAGTTGGATGCATGAGGTGGCCTGGGGGGCTTGTGCCAGGTGGCGGCAGGGACAACAGTGCTCCATACAGGGAAGGATTGGGCTCTGTTGCCTGGCGCAAGCCTCCTGGGCTGCCCAGAATGTCTTTCCAGAGCCTGGCACCAGCAACAGCTGGCAGGATGCAGCAGGCAACCCCAGGGGCTTGTGCTGGGTGGCAGGGCTCGATCCTTCTTTCTATGGAGCCAGTCCAGCCAGGCAGGGACAGGGGAAGACTCCAGCTCGGGGGGGCCAACACTGGGCTGGGGGGAGGCTTTGTTCCCCCCTCCCCTCAGTGACCTGCTGACCCCCCTCCACAGCTGGGCAGACCAGGACTCAGGGGCAGGCCCCAGATGGGTAAACTCTCCCCCTCCTGCCTCCACGTCAGTGAGATGTGCAGCCAAGCCTGGCCGGGGTGGGGGTTTATCATCTTCCCCCCACACAGCTGGGGGGATCCCAGGTTGGCCAGGGGAACCACCCCCAGAGGCCTGAGGCTCCGCTCACATGGGCAAACGCCTGGCCTGGGGTCAACTGGGGATGGGGGGACCAATTCCCCGCTGAGGGGGGACAGCAGGGTGTTGGGGGTGCATGCCAGGCAGCCAAACAGGCCCCTGCCTTTTGGCCTAGCCAGTGCAGGCCTCCACCTGCCTTCCCCAGCTCAAAAGTTAACATCTGTTCTGTTCATTACAAGTTCAGAAAAACCTATGAAGATTAAACTGATTCCCCCTTTGGGCTTTTTGACTGTCTGTACTTAGCCTAAAGGTGCAAATCTACCCCACCTTCTGCCTGTGGGAGGCCTGGGGAACAGAAACTAAGGCCCTTGTACTCCAAAAGAGATGGTCACAAGGATTAGAAGAGAATCATACCAGTAATATTAAAGCTAATTTACAATGGCAGCAGGATTTCAAAGCACTCAACTCTGGTTCAATTCCACTCCCATTGAAGGCAAGGGTAAGACACCCATTGAACTGGGAGCAAAATTAGGCCAGTAAAATTCCACCCCAGCAGGAGGGTGCAGTACCATTCAGCAGATAGCTGCCATGAATGCCCCAAGTCCTGAAGTGTAATCTGCTGATTTCCTAGGGCATTTTTACATATCCAAGTGCCATAGTGCCGGGCTCTTTGAAAAGTGCGTGGCACTGTGACACTTGCAATTGTATAAGTGGTGAAACGCGTGTCAGTGCTGAGAAAATGGCAGCAGCATGTTTTTGAACTAAAACACATCAGAGGTGCTTTAGTTCAAAAGTGCACTGCCACCATTGTTTGCTCACTGACACGCATTTCCCCGCTAATAGAACTGCATACGGGATGGTGCAGCTTGCCTTGGCTCGCATGCAGAGCAGACTTGATTCATCACGTTGCGGGGGAGGAAAGTATGTATATAAATGCCCTGAGTGGCCTTGTAAGAACATAACATGATTCTTACATTTTCTCTGACTGCCTCACAGAATCATAGAATTAGGATCAGAAGGGACCTTGTAGATCTTCAAGTCTGACCCCCTGCCTGGGCAGGAGGAAAACTGGGCTCAATTGACCCCAGTCAGGTAGGCATCAAGCCGCCTCTTAAAGACCCCCAGGGTAGGAGCCAGCACCACTTCCCTTGGAAGTTGGTTCCAGGTGCCTCAGTCCACTATGAGCACTCACACAACAAAAATTGTCACCTCAGGACCCTACTTCCTGAGAGCTAAGGGAGAATCTCAGTTAGTTGTTACCAATATAGGGTCTAAGAAACACAGTTGGCTTGTTGATCCTATCCAGGAGAAGACATACATACTTCTTAGGTCATGAGTGTTCTCCCTCTATTGGAATGGGGGAAAGGGGAAACGGGGCACTTGTGCACATGACGAAATTGCCCTTTTTAGCAGTTTAATTGCCCTTTTATAGCGGTTTAATTGCATCACACATTACACGTGTGGCGGTGTATTGCGACTTAATTACGTCACGCTGTACATGTGTGGCAATGTACTGCAATGTGAATGACTTTGTTATGCAGGAAACTAAAACACATCCCAATGTATTTTAGTTTGCTACCTGACAAGTAGTAGTGATACATCCTCCCCCGAGCTCTCCTGGGCTTCCAGAACCCTGTGCTCTGTCGCTGTTGTGTTCTCTGACTGCTAGCACACCCGGCTTGCCCCTGGGGCACCATGGGGAGGCACCAGGAAGGCGGCTGGGTGTGCTGGCACCCAGAGAAAGTAGCAGGGACAGTGCACAGGGTGCTGGAAGTCCAGACGGGCTCGGAGAAGATCAGGCTTGGTGGGCTACCAGTGCCCCTGCTGCCATCTCCATCCCCGCTGCCTTCTCCAGCCACCAGCACAACCAGATGCCCTCCTGCTACCTTTCTGCACTGCCCTGGGGCAAGCCAGCTCATTCCTGGGCAGTTCCAGGTGGCAGAAACAGTGCTGGAAGCCCTGGCAAAGGGGGAAAAAAAAGCAGCAAGGGGTCCTATCCTTTTTCTTTTTTTTCCAGGGGAGCCTGCCCGTAGCCAGGTGGCAAGCTGCTGGCAGTGTCTGAGCTGCTGGGGTCACCAGTCATTCCCTCTGCAGTGGTGGTGCCCCTTGGGATTGCCCAGGCAGGCTGCTAGTGGGCCGAGTGCTGCCCCAGCTTGAAAGCAGCACCTGGCCTGCTAGCAGCCTGCCAGGGCAGACCCAGGGACACTGCCACCATGGAGGGAAGGACTTGGGCCCCCCGCAGCTCAGGGTTCACTGGCAGCTCCCCCCCACAACTGCAGGCAGGCTCCGCCGAAAAAAATAAAGGACTGAAGCCCCTAAATTTAAATGGTGGGTTTTTAATTTTTACAATGAAAAATCCACCAATTAAAATCTCACTGTTTCAAGTTAGGGGAACTAAACCCCTGTCACGTGTAGAAGCGACCAGAGAGGCTGCAATATTCCCATGCTCCACAGTGATGCAGTGGCAGAGCTGATATTAGAACATCCCAGTTCCTGAAGCCTGGCCCAGGACCAAATCACTAGTGCATGCTGCCTCCAAGATAATGCTGCTGTGTGGTTGCAAAAGCAAAACAGAAAGCTATATTGGTTTCTGGTTCATGGAACAGGGTTGAGACATTATGGGCTTGAAGTGGGAATTACTAGGTGATGTTATATGGCCTCTGTTACAGAAACCAACATAATATTGATCCCTTCTGACCTGGAAAATCTAAGGGTGACTATACATGTGCTCTGGGGTGGAGGTGAGGGGAAGGTTTAAAGTGCCCGTGGCATCACGTGTATTCAGTGTCCTGCGCTTCAAAATGATGGCAGGGGTGCTTTAACTAAAGCTCATCAAACAAACTTTAGTTAAAGCACCCCCACTGCCATTTTGAAATGTGGGGACGTTGGATACATGTGACGCGGAGGCTGCTGGAACGTGTTAATTAGCACACTCCAGCAGACTCGCAACAGACTTGATTGAGTCTGCTCCGATGCATGCTAATTAACACGTCAGAGCAGAGATCTGTCATGTGTATAGGTGCCCTTAGTCAACAAGAATTTTTCCTAAGCCTAGATCAGAGTTCAGCCTATAGGTAGAAAGGTCCCTGCTCTGAAGAATTTAGGCTTTGAACCTTGCAAAATCTGATTCTGAACTCCCCTGGGAGTTCAGAGGGCTACTGTAGTGAAAACAATGCTGTATCTGCTCTTAGATCCAGTCTCCAAGGTATAGAACGTTTTTCCAAAAAAGGACTAGAACTGTACACTTGGAAAAGTACAGCCAAAAAGGAGACAACAGAAGCATATGAAATAATATAGAAATGATGAATGAAAGAGAGAGAAAATTAGCTGGATGTGCTCACTGGCAACCAGTTTCATGGTTAACAGAAAGAATCTGCAATGTGCTGTGCAATGAATACAATGTCTTCAACCCCTCCAGGAAATGTTGGCAAAATAAGGGTTGGATCCCACACTTGCATCAGGGACAGTTTTCATTCCTGTTCTCTACAACTTCAAAGTGATGGTGGGGGGGACTACATGCTGAAGTAGTCACGGGCCCAGGGCTGCATGCTTTGGGGGCTACAAGCCTTGCCTTCCCCTGCTGGAGTAGCATGAGACCCCCTGTTGCTGTATGGGCAACATGAGCCCACCAAGTCCGCACTGCATGAGTCCCCTTGCTGTTGCCACCAGTTGGGTGAGTCTGTCCCTCCCCTACCCACCGCTGCTGCTGAATCAGCCCACTCCCACAGTTGGGTAGCCCAAGCCTCCCTGTTTCTGCCTGAGCAGCAAGTTTCCTGGGCCCCTCTGGCTAAGCTGCTCTGCTCCAAAGACACCGACTGCTGCCACAGAAGCAGGAACAAGGGCCAGGCAGAAGCCCACGTGCTGCACATTAACCCCTCATGGGCCAACAGCTGCACAGCCTTACTCTAGATGCTGAGTAAATTCCTAACAATATAAAGAAAAGAGCTGCTAGAGCAGCTTAAAGTTGGTCTTGGGCTCTTCAGTTTAAAATGTTTAAATTGGTTCATTACAGCTCATATCTGGGGAGTCCATCTCTCTTCAGGAACAAAGCTTAAGAACGCGAATGACTCGCACTGAATCCAAGAAGGAACCATAAGCCTGTAGATGGAGATGATATTCATATCAACCACAGATATGGTCTGTGACAATACTTGCAGTATAAGATGCACTTCAAACATTTTTTATTACTTTACTTCTACAAAGCAGACAACCTCAAGCATCAATGCTGGAGAGGCAATTTCTTGCCACTGTGGGCAGGAAAGAAAGGTTTAAAAAAACCAAATGTCTTTCCAAGGATGTATCCTTCAGTCATACCGAGGTCTAAGCATCTCTCAAGGGTGAAGTTGTTTCTGGCTAAAATATGGCCAACGCAATTTACCTGTTTGCGGAATTTCATCCAGATGCAGGTTATGGGGGCAGTTCCTACGACTTTGCAGAACAGTTCCACGGATTCCCCGGCACGGACTTTCCTGTCTTCTGGGAACTGAGTGATCTGGGGGGGAAGAACTGATAAAAAGAACCCTCTCTTTAGAGACCTACACTTTCTATCTTTGCTAACAGCTGAGCGCAAGCATCTCTCAACAGAATTTAGTCCCATTTGATTAAATAGCAAAATGATATGTATCCATGACTTGCAATGTATTGGTTCTCTGGCCCCAGGAAAAAGGCAGAACTGAACACACGGCAGTTCTGTCACATGCACCGATGCTGACTTCTACCTTTGGGCGTGTGTATGGTTCACACCTGCCTCTGCCACTTAAGCCAAAAGAGCAGCTGGCAGCAACAGTACACTGTTGCCTTCTGTGTGGAAGAGCTACACAAGAGCAGAGGCACACAGTGCCAGTGGGCAATCTTAGCCGTTTGCTGAAGCAGGGGAATGGAGGGACCTGGGACTGCTGGATTTGGAGGGACGTTTGTGTTAGTGTTTACAAATTCTCCTTCCCTTGTACTTTAGCTCCTGCCCATCCTTCCTCTCCTCCAATCTACATCTTTGGCTCATTTAACCCATTTTCCACCTTCCTCATTCCTCTGCATGTAAATTAAGTACTTTTTTCTTTGTATCCTTGTCTGGGCATCACAGAGCAGGGACAAAGAGCACGTGGAGAGCCAGTCTGCTAGCTCCCTGGGGAGACGATGTGTCAGCAACCCCTGGCAGGAGAGGAAGGCAGCTGCAAGGGAAATACTTCCCATTGCTTGCAGCTCCAGGGTGGGACACATCCATCTGCTCTATGGGGATGGCGCACGTGCACCCCGGTTGGCATGTGGGAGCTATGAGGGAATGGGAAATGCCATTCAGAGAATTTAGCTGCCAACCTAACCTGTCTCTACTGAGCATATGCAAACAGAGACTCTTCAGAGGCTTCTATCTTTGCCAAATTTAGGCATTTTTTTCAGGCACAGCAGAAGGCACAAGCTAGGCACTGGATCACTTTCCCTTCCCCTCCTCCCCCAACAACTTTTGAGCCCCTGCTCCAAAGCATAAGGGCATTAAAATTAGGCTGCCAGATTTTTTTTTTTTAACAAGGGCAAAACAGCTCATTGTTTCCATCATCTCTTTCTGGGAAATGGCTAAACATTTTTTGGCTAAAACTTTTCAGACTGCTGTCTGGGGTAGACAGCTGACACCAGGCTGATTAGTTAAAATATGGCAAAATTATAAGCAACTGAAAGCAAGTGCCTTTAAAAAAAAGAGGTCAGGTCTCTGAGGTCAGGCACCATAAGTGGTGCCTCTTCTATAAATCTTGCCTCAATATAGCCTTATAAAAGAGCAAAGTAAGGGAATTTAGTATTTAATCCCCCCAAAATGCAAGGTAACAATTGCAGTGAGAAAGATGTTACCTTCTCTTGGAAATCTTATCACTTTATTGTCTAGTCTTGAAGAATAACATAATGCAACCATTTACCTGCCTTCGGGGGGGTCTTTGGAGCTGGTTTCTTCTTTACTGTTGCTTCACCTAAGGAAAAAAGAAATTAAACCATTCATGAGAAAATGCATTTTGAGAGGCGCTAGTTTAATTACAAAAATATTCCCATTCCTGGCAGAATTGTGTCAATTAGCTCACTCCACAAGGAGATCTACTTTCTATTAGTAGGGGGCAAAAATGAAAACTTTAAGTACTGTCAGGGATCCTGGCTTCACCCTCAGGATACTCAGATTGACAGATGGGAGTTTCAAAAGCCTCAGGAAGTACCTACTTTCCTGTGTGATGTGTGCCTATATTAACCATTGATTACCCACCATACTCAGCCCATTGAAGTGAGGCTGCCTCATCGCATTAAACTGCTACAATCCATAATAAGATGATTTTCACCATAATGTTTTAATGTTAAAAAAGGCAGAATGATTTAGGAGAAACCCTGGTTAAAACCAGATAATCCATTTTGTATTTTTTTATCAAGCAACTCCGGAGCCAGCACAGATATCAGCATATGTGGGAGCCGAGTGTTATACTCTACATTTATGAATGGGGACAGAACTTGCCAATTCCAAATAATACGATTAAAAAAAAATATGGGCCTTCGTCTGAAACCTAAGCATGCTTTAATACAGGTACCTATATCCATGTGTTGGCCACGCAACAGAAGTGTGGATAGGCTTGATTTTTAAAGATGCCGGGGACCTGCAGCTCCAGTTGACTTCAACTCAAGTTGGATGTGCTTAACACCTTCAGATACCAAACTAGATCCACTTTGGTGCCTAAGCACAGCTATGACAGCCCAACCTTGTTTGAATGATCTAGTCCAGAGGTGTCAAATTCACTTTGTACCCTGGGCTAAATATGGACCACAAGGCTGGACCAGTGCTGGTAGCCACAGTAGTGGCCACTGCAATGGGGGTGGAGAAAACAGCCACAGGCTTGGCAGGTGCCTGTCCCGGCAGAGGTGCACAAGTGGCAGTGGGGCCAAGAGGTTGCAGGGCAACCGAGGACTGTATTGCATGGCCCTTGTTCACCACCCTGCTACTGATGGCCATGTCCTGGAGCCTGTGGCAGGCCACACCCCTTCTGGCCCCTCCCCCAATTCCCCAGGCCCATTGGCTCCAAGGCTGGCATCCAGTCCATAAGCTGTATGTTTGACATCCACATTATTTATTAAAAACGTTGCTGGTTATACAATAGCTGGCATGTTACGCTAAAATAAATACATAAATAAAAATAGCTCGTTTCCTTTTAACCCTCCCCTTTAAGGAGATATTTAACATTCTGGACTCTTAAAAATTTGGCATCAGCATTTTCTTCTTGAAGCACTGGAGGATGTAACAAGAACTGCTGTACTTTCATTGTTCCAAGCTTTGAAATCAGTCATGCAGACAGCAAATAAAGTACGAGTACTGTACATTACTTGCATGAGTTAGCAAAGGAAGGCACTGGCCAATGTGTGCTACATGCTCCTGCTGTGCTTGGTCCACACAAGGTCTCAGGCTGCTGCAGAACATAACTGCAGGCCTAACTCTAGTTCAAAGCTGTAGAGACTCACTGCTTTTAACTGTGGAGGTTCCCAGTTGCAAGAGGTGGCAGCTGCCATGCTATCTCTGCATTGGATGGTTAACACAGAAAAAGCCTTGTAAATACATTTTACCTTTCAGCAACGTATTCTTTTCTCTGTGGTCTTTTTTTGGAACCCTTTGCTAATGTAATTTGGACAGTGTAATCGGTCTGTATCACTTTCTATAAACAGCTTTGCTTTATGGCATTTCCCCCCAAACCTGTTTTTAGTTTTCACATGTTCTACATTTACAGGTTTTGGTTGGAACAAGTAGCACTGTGCTACAGAGAAAGGCTGCTCTCATTGCGCTTACATCTGAGTCAAAAACAGGAAGCACTTGATCCCTCTCATGAAACCCTGTTCCTTAGAGATTGCCAGCCCAATTTAGCTTGTTCGAAGCCTGGTCTGATATCCAAATTTTAAGGTGGTTATTCTAGTGTCACTGAAGCATAACAGCATTCATTCCTTCTCATGAGACCTGGTCCTATTCAAAAGACACTTCCAGAAAATTAAGTTTGTTGCTTTTTTGAGTCAGCTGCCAACTTATCTGTTGGCTCTATTACATCTTTTAGACTTTAATAATGACTGTTTACTTATGTAAAGTATATATACTTCCAGCTTGGTCCTTCCCCCTGTAACTTCATGGAAGAAAAAAAAAAGCGATGTCTTAAATGTAGCACCAGGGACTCCTTATTCTAAGCATGTTGTTGGCCTGTTTTTGCTATCCAAACTCATGCTGAACATCCTTCATTGGATGAGAAGCCCCAATGACCTCAATAAAACTACTTAGGTGAGTAGGTGCCAGCGATTGAAGGCCATGGACTGTAACCCCCTGGTTGTACTGGGAATCCTCCAAGTTGGGTTTCATCTAACTATCACTGAAGTCAATGCAAGATCTGGAATGACTTCAGTAAGAGGGGAAGCCCCATGTTATTTTTTTAGCATGGCTCTGTTACTGTACTGCGTCACGAATACTGACCTGATTACACCCTCATCACATATATTTGATATGTGTGTTTGTGCATATTACCTTATTTTACTGTACTGCTCCTCAGTTTTCCCTTCTCCGCTGTGAGGATGTTAGCTGTCCTCAGAGTAATGAGGAAACAGCACCCATGATCTGACTGCCTATGTACCATGATAGGCCTAACTTGAATGACATCAAGGAATATGTGCCATTTGCTAAATACTCAGGTTTCACTGAAGGTCCAATTGCCATTTTTCAGAAACTTCAGTACAGGGCAAAAACCACCAAGGCAAAGTGTTTCGATCCCACATGGTTTACCAGAAGCTCTCTCTGATACAAGTAATCCGTTCACAACACAAATTATTACCTGCTGTAATAACCAAGCTAATAGGCAGGGTGGTGAATGAAGTCCCACCTCTCTCTGAAGTCTCTTGCTTTTTCCAAGATTCAGTCCAACTCTGTATCTCTCAAGATCTGTTTCCCCCGCTCTTGGTTGCCTGTTTTATTCTCTTTCTTTACATATGAACCTAATTTCAAGGACACACACACACCTTCCCATCTACCCATGTATATACACACAGATCTATCCCTTCTCTCTGCCTATCTGCTATCAGCCACTGCTTGCCCATAAAAAGGATACCAGATCACATCACCCTGCATTATTTGTTCTTTCACAGTTAAATTCAGCGATATGCACTTCATCACTGGCCATGCACAGTATTTAGACAAAGATGAGGATGCACAACGAACTATCTTGCTCTATATTTATGCTGCAAGTGAAACAAATGGACAGATCTTATCCCTGGGCCAGTTTAAAAGACTCTTGCATCAGGGAGGATTTTCATACCAGCTGAGCAAAGTGCATAAACCTATCACCTCACTCAGCTGGGGACACTGTAGTTCATATATAGATCCAGAATTTTTTCAGGATATTATACATACTGAACAGAAGGCATGCAGACTGTCCCTGCACTTCATCAAAAAGATTCAGACTAAGAAAGGGATGCTGGGAGATCTGATAGAGTACCCTGATCTTATTTTGCAGGCATAAGCAGACTTGGGCAGGAAACAAAAGCTGCTCAAGAGCCTCACATTTTTTTGAGGCTGGGGCACCTGGAAGAGGAATGTGTGCGAGAACAGGCATGTGTAGGCATAGAGCCTCTTCCTGCTTTTATTAACAAAATCTGCTCCATTGTTCTTAGACCTTGCCCTAAAAACTCCAGCTTATCTCATATGTCTTCTGCAAACAGCAAAACCAAATTTCTTTTAATAGCTCCGGAGGCAGTTACCAAAAAACAAAAAAAAAATCCAGCAAGATTAACCAAGATGACAAGGTCAAATGATTGTTTTCATTAAAATATTTGAGGCTCTTGGAACTGTTAGTTCAAGGCTGCTTCTGCTGTTTAAAAAAAGACAATGTCTCTCTCCTGCTATTTACATTGAGATGGGATGAAGCTGAACACCAGCCTGGTGGAGGAAAAAGGACATAATATTCTCTCCCTAAATGAGTTGGCCTCCTAGAAACTACATAACGTAAATAGTGCCAGGCTGGTATTTACATAACTGTATAGACAGGTTTGTCTGTTAGGGAGTTTGAGTCAGGGGAGGATATACACTGAAAGGGAAAGCCAGATTCCTTTGCCGGCTGCTATCTTATGGAACATTTGATTGTGCTGTTTCCCTGGCCCCAATGTTAAATTCATGGGAGCAGAGATGCTCAGAAGCCTCTGCCTTTCTTTGGTGTTTCCCTTTTTTGGAATTTTACTAAAAATAGTCATAGCCCTCCCTCTCCTGGAAATGGCTCTCTGCACAGTTTTGCTTCATAAAAGCATCCAGTAGAAAACTAATAGAATTGCAACAGGGATACTCGATCATTTGAGCGAAGCCAGAATTTCTCACTGACCCCCACAATTCAACAAGATATCCCTATTCCAGGTAGCGCCGCCCATGAGTCCTAAACCCTCCGGCTGCAATAGGATTGAAGCACATGCCTAAAGTGAAGTACGCTGGCAAAGTACTGGACAAAGATCTCACTCAGCAGGTCCTCGGCATGGATCAAGCCCATCTCCATGGAGGTTCCTTCCATCTCAGCGTAGATTGAAAAAGGAGCAGGAGAATCTGTGGCTGTTTGAACCTACTAGCAAATACCACCTACTCATGCAGGGAGACTGGGTAGAAAGAGGAACCAACTAGCTGAATAAGGATGAGGAATGTCCTACAAGACTGCAGTAACCATCCTGCTCCTATGAAACCAGAAATTGGACATCCTCATCTTGCATGAATGCCGTACCCACCAAGGGATTTGTTAGACTAGGGGAGGAAGTCTCTCTCCTCTTGGGGCTGTTCAAATGAGAGTGACAAAAATTATTAGAGGCCTGGGAAGAGAGACTTATAAGGGAAAGCTGAAAGAATAAGGCTATTCGGTCTGGAGAAGGAAAGACCGAGGGGGGATTTGATATCAATCTTCAAATACCTGAATGGCAATTACAAAGAGGATGGATATAGTCCTGTGCCCTGCAGCCACAAAACAGCCTCAAACTGCAGCAGAGGAAATTTAGGTTGGAGATAAGAAGAACTCTCTCCCTATGAGGGTGGTGAAGGCTACCCAGACAAACTGTGGAATCCCATCCCTGAAAATTTTTAAGGATAGGTTAGACAGACACTTGACTGGGTTTAATCAGGGATGATCCTGCCTTGAGCAGGGGGCTAGACTAGATAACCTTATGAGGTCCATTACTGCCTTACTTTCCTATGATCCTATGCATGTTGAATAAATGGTTACACACAGACAGCCTCCCTTAAGAGAACACTGTTAAGTTTGCAAAGTCAAGTTTTCAAAGGTTAAGAAATGCTTGAGCTATTGTTGTCTGTGCAAACTGAATTTAGTCCCAGTATGCACATGCTTTATGACACCCTCCTGCAGGGAGGCTGTTAGGAAGGCCAAGGGAGAGATGGAGCTAGGGTGAGCAACCAGAATTAAGGATAATAAAAAGTCCTTTTTCAAATATATAGGAAGTAAGAAGGCGGCACTGGGTAACATGGGGCCCCTACAGGATAGGCTTTGCAATCTGGTTATTGCGGCAAATGAAAAAGCTGACCTCTTTAACGAATTCTTTGCCTCCATATTCCTGAACAGGGACCGGGACATCTCCCCCACTAGAACTGTGGACAGACCCAGGGGCAGCACCACCCTGGCATGGCTCTATGAGTGCTCGTGGGGCACTATCCAGGTACCAGAGGATTGGAAAAGGGCCAGTGTGGTCCCCATTTAGAAGAAGGGAAGAAAGGAGGACCCCAGCAATTTTAGGCCAGTCAGTCTTACCTTGGTCTTGGGAAGACCTTTGAGAAAATTATCAAGGAGCACATCTGCAAGGGCCCAGCAGGGGAGGAGATGCTCAGGGGCAACCAACATGGGTTCATTGGGTTCATGTAGGTCATGGCCTGCCTGACTAACCTGGTCTCTTTTTATGATCAGGTCACAAAGTCCCTGAATGAGGGTGTCAGGGTGCGTGTCGTCTTCCTGGACTTTAAGAAGGCCTTTGACATGGTTTCCCAGCACATTCTCTTAAAAAAACTTGGTGACTGCGGCACTGATGCCTACACAGTCAGATGGGTGGCAAATTGGCTAGATTGTCGCACTCAGTGTGTGGTGGTGGACGGGTCATTTTTGACCTAGAGGGATGTGGGCAGTGGAGTCCCCCAGGGCTCGGTCCTGGGGCCTATACTGTTCAACATCTTTATCAGCGATCTGGATGTGGGTGTAGAAAGCACGCTGTCCAAATTCGCTGACAACACCAAGTTGTGGGGCGAGATGGGCATGCTGGAGGGGAGGGACCAAATCCAGCTAGATCTAGACAAGTTACAGAGGTGGGCGGATGAGAATAGGATGGAGTTCAACGCAGACAAGTGCAAGGTGCTGCATCTAGGGAGAAGGAACCAGCAACACACCTATAGGCTGGGGAACACCCTTCTTGTCATCACGGTGGCTGAAAGGGATCTTGGAGTCATTGCTGACTCAGGATCAGCATGAGCTGCCAATACAAGGAAGCAGTCAGTAAGGCTTACTGCACCTTGTTGTACATCTACAGATGCATCACAAGCAGGTCCAGGGAGGTGATCCTTCATCTCTAAGCGGCATTGGTCAGGCCGCAGTTGGAGTACTGCATCAAGTTCTGGGCTCTGCACTTCAACAAGGATGTGAAAAAGCTTGAGAGAGTCCGGAGAAGAGGGCAGCGGGGCAGGCCCTACGAAGAGAGGCTGAAGGGCCTGAACCTGTTCAGTCTCCACAAGAGAAGGCTGAGAGGGGATCTGGTGGCCATTGACAAACTCGTGAGGGGGGACCAGCAAGAATTGGGGGAGGCTCTGCTCCCCCAGGCACCACCCGGGGTTACTAGGAATAATGGCCACAAATTGTTAGGGAGAAGGTTCAGGCCGGACATCGGGAGATGTTACTCTACAGTTAGGGCTGCCAGGCTCTGGAATGGGCTCCCAAGTGAGATGGTGCTCTCTCTTACCTTGGGGGTCTTCAGGAGGAGGCTGGACAGATATTTGGCTGGGGTGATATGACCCCGGCACCCGTTCCTGCTGGGGGCAGGGGGTCAGACCCGATGATCCATTTAGGTCCCTTCCGACCCTAAGCACTATGATACTATGACACTATTTTCCACCTGCTCTGGGGAAGAGTCAGGATCTTACAGCAGACCGTTGTCTGTGGCAGAAGCTGGGAAGTGTCCATGTGAATGAGACAGGGGCAGGGAAAAGATGGCTGCATGGTTAAGGCAGTGGATCTGGTCTTGACACTGGAGACTTCAGCAGTCAGATCCACAGAAAATTTAAGCAATTTGCGCTGCAGGTGAAGCCAGTGGGTGCCATGCCATAAATAATTCCAAAGTCTCCAAAAATAGCCATTTGTCTCAATTTGGGCATGCAAAATTAATAGACACTTTTCTTGTCACATCTCTCCATGTCTGCATGTCAGTTCTCAAAGGGGATAACAAGACCCCTTTTTCTCTGAGAAAGTAAATTCATTAACATCTGCGAAGCATTCAGATACTAGAGGGACAAATGCCAGAGACAACTCATAAAGGAACAAACAGTTCTGTCTCCAGAGCAGAGTTCAATCAGTGTTCAAAGAAATAAGGCACAGGGTTATGTGCTGAACAGTGGCCATGAAGCAAAATATTGAGAACCTGCTCACTGGATGACCTCTATCCATCCTGAGCGCTGAAGCAGACCGGGCCCCATGGAGCAGCCTTACTTGCTTCTGCACATTCAGGTTTCATATAGAGCCTGCGAGGGGATGAGACACCCTCCGTGGGACGGGACATTTGCAGTGCTAGACCTCTCCCAGCTCCTCATGTCTGAGCAGTGAGGATGGACTCCGCAGAGATGCTTTAGTTATTAAACCCTAGCAAGTCTCCACTGAGCGTGTGCAAGCTGCTACATTTCAACATATAACTTGGTCGAATTTGGGCAGATTTCCCAAGGGGAAGCACAAGGCACATCCTTGACCCAGAGGCCGCCCTCTCTGCCAAATTTCAAACCTCTCTTCCAAAGTATGGAAGCACTATAGCTGGCAAAAAATAAATGTTGCAATTTAAAAAAAATATATATGTTCTCTTGGAAAAAGGTTAAATCTTTAGACTGATTTTTCCCCTCAAAGCCAAGGCCAAAACAAAACAGGAAAAAGAATCAGGCTAAGACAAATGAGATAACCAAATGGAAAATTTCAGCTCATATGGGTAAAATCTGGCAAAGTCACTAGCAACTGAAAATGGGATCTTATAATGGGAAGTGTCTGTCCAGCCTAAGAATAGCTCTGTCTATGAGTAAATATTCAGGGAAGCAGGAATTTAAACCTCTTGCATCCCAGGCAAGTGCCATAAACACTGGGTCAGTCAGGCAATCATGGTCTTTCTATAGCCTGAGGAATATGTCATTATTCAGCCAAAGAAAAAACACTCCTACAGGAAAGCCTGAGTGGACTCCACGCTGAGCCACAATACCCAGAATGCTCAGCGGGGCAGTGGGAGACCCAGGTTTGAGTCCCTGCTCTGCTCGATTCAGCCCAAGGATCTCAGCAGGGCTCTCCAACAACCCATGTGAATGCTCTTGGTGACCAAACTACTGCTCAGGGCTTCCTCTCAGTGACGGTTTCCATCCCTGGGCTGAAAAACGTTTCCTGTCGTTCCCCTTGTTGAAATGGGCATCTTCCCCCCCAAATGTCTCCGTTCTGATGAATCAGCATCACCCCACAACCCAGTAAGGTTTTTTTCTGTTCCTGACCACTTCACTTGATACGCCCACCACCGCAGACAACTGCCTGGAAGACTGATGCAGCCGTGAATCTATTTTCCTCCCCAGGTTGTGACTCTTTAAAGACATAGACTGTTTCTGCCTAGTGCAGTCTGTTGCATGGGACTTACCCTGAAGTCTCAGTTTAACCCTAAATATGCAAGAGTCTTCACCCGCCCTGGGACGCGACTAAATCATGCATCATAGGAGTTAATATTTGTGGCTTGCATTCTCCCTGCAGTAAAGCATATGAGCGAAAGGTAACGTGGGCAGGGAACTTCTCTAGCAACTTGAAATAAAAAACTTTTGTATCTCACTTGGGCATCAGTTATGCCAGTTGTCAATTATGAAATGCCTCTAGTACCAATAGCCGCTAAAACAAATTAAAAAAATACACACACACAGACATACATACATATGTGTGTGTGTATACATACACATATATATGTATGTATGTGTATACAGACACGCACATAATTTACGTGTGTGTATCTATATCTATATATAGATCTATACACACACACACACACACACACACACCATTATTCCATAGGACACTAGAATTAAATGGAAAGACTCTAGCAACATTATCAATATACAGTGACACACTGTTAGTATTTACATTTGATCAGCTGCAGTACCCAGCAGCCTTATTTGAACATGGGGCCTCTCTGTGCTAGTCCTTGTATTAAACCCAAATTATAAGACAGCCCCTCCCCAAAGAGCTTGCCACCCTGGGCCTCCGCTGTGCGTGCACACACACTTACAAGAGACACTTGACTTTGTTGCTCTCAACAGTTCCATGACTTGTTCAGGACTTACTGGGCAAGACAAAGAATAGAGAAATTCAGTGTTATCATTCAGTGTTGTCATAGATAGTTAACAAAGGTAAGGAGATGTAAAGGCAGTTTCCCAAGGTCCTGTAGGAAAGGCATTGTGGGAAGTGAATGTGTAGCTCCTGCGTTCCAGTCCTCTGACTCACTACAAGACCACCAGGCCGTCCTGGAGTCATTCCACTCTCCTTTCATGTTTAACTACCTATTGACTGCATAACAGAAAAGAGCAGAAATGAGAGCACTGGAAGAAACGTTGTCTGGTAAATGAAGTGAAATGATGGGGATGAAAGCTATCACGATCAACCAGAAATGGCACCTACCACCTGATTTCCTAGAGCTGGCTTCTCAACCTTTCCCTAGGTGGCAGCAACAAATACATTCAAATGAAAACACTGCAACACTTTCAGCTCTTAAAACGTGGAAGACTGAAGAATCTTCTCTATCTCTATCCCCTATATCAAATGGTCAAAAACTTAATATTTTTCTATGCATAGAAAAGCATACATATATATGCGCTCCAGCCACCCGACTGTGATGGCCTGCATCTTGGTAGGCACGCTGGGGGCTGAACCAAAGCTTTCCAGACCTAAAAGCACAAGCTATAAGAATTTGCCATTGCAGGCTGTAAGTACTTCTCACACAGAGGCGGCAACCTACAGTGACAGCCAGAAAGGAAAAGGCAGCAGTGACAACAGACCACTGCAGAGAGGATGGACACTTCAGGGAGGGCTGATAACTTAGTTACTGCTTCTCCTTTTGGTCAAGCATCACATTTCTTGCAGCCTTCCAAATAAGTATTTGAAAGATAGGAAAAGTCAGGCTAAGTTTGGTGATACAGAAGCTAGGCTGGGGAACTGCGTCCATGTCAGTGACAAAGCTGTTTGAGCAACATTTTTTATCACTTATTTTCTCATTAAAAACGACCGGCTGGTTTGATGGAAAACCCCGCATTTAGCTTCCAAGTCATACAGAGATTGCCCTGTCATTAATTCTTCCTTCCCAGTTTCCCTTAAGAAATCTGGGGAGATTCACAGAGACTTTGCCAATTAAAGAAGAGAAGACTAAGCATAGATCAATACACTTGGAGCTTCAATAACTCAAAGGAACATAATATGGGAGACGATTATTGTCAATATTTTCTTTAAGGAGACAAGTTATGTGAGGCAAGTATTTCAACCCAGTTCTGATAATACAATGCAATACATGAAAACAAACCAGGTACTAAAGAGATTTAGCATAGAACAGAAACACAGCATCTTGCAGCCTGACTTGGTACTACTGAAGGAAAAGGGAATTTTAGTGCTGACTTCAGTGAGAGGCAGGCAGAGACAGTAAGTGCTTTTAGCTTTTATTGTCTTCATATTCCACTCAGCCTGGGAGGGTCTGAGCCCCAAAACTGCCACCCCCCCTCCATCAATGCAACAATACAGGATCAGGCACTAAGATGCTTCAGAAATAAAAGCCTAAAGCTAGGGTGCTAGATATTTATTTAGATCCTGACTAAGGGAGCTTGATTTTCAACACTGCTGAGCATTCAGCAGCTGTCAGTGCCTTCAGTGGGGGCAGCTCAGTATTCGGCCCTTCTGGATATCATGTCTCCTCTGAAGTCTCCGTGTGGGCTCTGGAGCCCAGCTTTAAGACGGAAAGCTTCCCCCTCTATCTCTGTTCCATCCCACCGGTCCGCCACGCTTAGACAATGACTTCACTGGGCATTTCAAGTTTGCAACCTTACTCCAGTTCAGGCTCATGTTGCAAAAAAACGTACCCATGGAGATGCTTTCATTTGTCTCCATGAAAGATGATTAATAAACGCCACTCCTCTTCCATCAACATGCAGCTATGTAGGCTGGACTGTAAGCAAAGCCCATGGAAAATACTGTTCTTTGCCAATATTAACTCAGTTAGAAATGTCAGTATAGTGTAAACTATAAAGTAACCCAGCAAAGTCGAATAGCATACCTGGCATAAGTGAGATAGTGCTGAAATGGGCACTTGGGAGAAATGACTTTTATAATAAATTAATATTTCTTTATTGCTTTATATATACAGTAGCTGAGCTCTCTTTTATGCACTGAGCCACTGATTAAAGACTCAACAAGCTGGGTCCCGTTCGTGACATTTCAGTTCAGCCAATTTGTATATTTTAGGCTAATTTTCAGAGTCACAAAGTCATTCTCCGTTGTGCCTAGTCCAATGAGCCAGTTCATATCACACAGAGCCATAGGGAGCTTCAGATCCAGAGCTGAACAATGGAGCTCAGGATCTAAGGAGGAAGATTTCAGCAGCAGCTGGGGGCAAATCCAATGCTCTCCTCTGTGGGGGAAGGGTCCTCCCTGGCAATGGGACTGATCTTCTAGAGAGCTGGGGCATGTGTAGACGAAATGGGGGTTTACTTCACCCTAAATTGAAGCAGTGGGTTTTTTAAAATACTGCTTTAATTTAGGGCGAAGTAAACCCCTGTGTTGCGTACACCCATGTCTTACCTGCCTCTCCGGCGGTAGGGAGGGGAGGGGAGGACGAGCTGCCGGTGGGCGGAGCGGTCCCTGGACTGTGTGTGTGGGGGGGCTGGTGCTTCCCTCCGTGGCAGCGGTGGCCCCCCCCACCAGCCAGGACCTGCCTGCAGGCACATGGCTTGGGCGGTCCCGGGGGGCACCGCAGCTATGGAAAGAAAGAACGGGTCCCCGTGCAGCTCATGCATGCAGGCAGCTCTTGCAGGTAGGATCAAGCTCACCACTTTTTTTTTTCTTGGGTGGAGCCTGCCTTCCCGGGCTGCTGCCAGGCTGCCTGCACGGGCTTCCTGCACAGGCCCTGAGCCGCACGGAGCCCGGTGCTTCACTCTGCGGCTGTAGGGCAGCAAACTAAAACTCCTCAGAGGTGTTTTAGTTTGCTGCTCCCCAAAGTCATTTAAGGTGCATTACGCTGCCGAATGTGCTACAGCAGCTGGAATTAATACGCAATATGCTGCCGAAACGTGCAAACACCAACACTGTTAAAGTGGTGCAAAAGCATTTCATAGATGTTAGGGTCGGAAGGGACCTCAATAGATCATTGAGTCCGACCCCCTGCATAGGCAGGAAAGAGGGCTGGGTCTAGATGACCCCAGCTAGATGCCTAGCTAACCTCCTCTTGAAGACCCCCAGGGTAGGGGAGAGCACCACCTCCCTTGGGAGCCTGTTCCAGACCTTAGCCACTCGAACTGTGAAGAAGTTCTTCCTAATGTCCAATCTAAATCTGCTCTCTGCTAGCTTGTGGCCATTATTTCTTGTAACCCCCGGGGGCGCCTTGGTGAATAAATACTCACCAATTCCCTTCTGTGCCCCCGTGATGAACTTAACCCGCTGTAAAGTGTCATGCACACATGTTCCACGGATGCTTTGCACTTAAGTGCGTGGAAAGCATGCCTGCTCTATGACAGCCCTCTGCATGGCAGTGTACACGGAGTGGGGTACAGACATGCCGGGAAAGAAAGAATGCACATCTAACCCTTAGGGGAAGCAAGGAAAAGCCTTACAGTGGCGTAACTTTCTTTTCCTCTCCAACCCCAGCACAGCGCCTCAGCCCAGATGCTTAGGTCGAGCACTGGCTTTGCAAAACTCTACATCCATTTCCTCTACTCAGGTCTCTGTTCTGACATTTTTATCCTTCCTTTGCAACAGAGCTTTCCCATTGCTCACAGGAGGAAATCACCAGGCCCTGAAGCACCGAAGTGCCCTGCAGAAGATTTCCCTGATCTATGACTATTTGATTGTCTGTGGTGAAAAGGATGTCTCAGACCTGATTATTTTCTCCCTCCTCTCAAGGAGAGGAATAAGTCATTGATCATAACTGGGCAAATTGTATATTGAGGCAAAAGAGCTTGAAAAAAATATCATATAACGGAGGGAAGCAGAAGCATTTCATTTTATAAGGGAGAAATATGCACAAATGGCTCGTATGTAACTCGCAGAAGCCATCGTTCCCTCTTGATAAGGAATGGAAAACAGTGAATAAACTGAAGTGCTTTATGAGTTGATTATACACTGTCCCAAGCAGACATGTCAAGTCTAGTTCTGCAGGGTGACGTTTACCTAAAATGGCGCCAACACGCTTGGATCCTCTGACAAGGCTGTTTATTGAAGGGCAATAACAAAACCATGTGCTAATCACTTGGCCATTGACTTCTAATTTTTCGACAGTAATTAAAATGCTCCAAGTGCTCATTGCTACAGGGATAAATAAGTAGTGTGATAAAAAGACCACGACACATTTACATGTGTCTTTCAATGATGCCGCTGCTCAGCATGGTATCGGAGAGACGCTGATGTTGAGAAATCAGATCTGGAAAGATAGCCGTGCAGCCTTCCAGAAGATTTGTTCTGGACAGTGTCAGCGGTGACGTTATATTAACAAATGTCAGCAAGAGAAAGCATTGCTCCACTGACTTGTGTTTGACATGAAATTAAACAGATTTTATGTAGTAGCAGATACAAAGATTTATATCACAAGACAACAGGTACTGCTCATTCCAAAAAAAAACCCAACCCAAAATCCATACACTAACACTATTTTCTCTGAGATACCCTGAAGCATTTCTCACTTAGCAGAGAAAGAAGCAGCATTTGATAGGATTAACTGTGTTAGAGCCTTCTTTCAGCATGTGTTATTTAAGTGGATACAACACAGATGCAACCGGGATGGGGAAATCCAATATATCCCTGAGACTTTTTCTCCATCTCTGATGGCCCGAGTTCGTCACCTTTACTTTGAGACAAGAAATCTTGTGAGCGATGTCTTTACTGGACCACCTGTATTGTTGGTATAGACAGAGGTAATGTCACCATACCCTAAGCCTGGGGAAGGATACAGCGATAACGGAAAGCTTTCCTATGTCCACACCAACCATAGTTGGTCCAATAAAAGAGACCATTCACAAGAATTCGTGCCTCTTGCATCTCTCCTGGACCATCACGGCAACAACATCACCTCGACATTACCTTTCCTTAATATTCAGTGAGAAACACTGCCTACACAACGCAGCAGGCATTTCTTGTAAGACGTGCAGAGGTTTTTAACTCTTCCACTATATACCTTGATTCAGATTCAGGCAGGATGAATTTCTAGACTATTTCAGAGCTTACATGTCTGTTGAGTAGTTGTAACCTGGACGCAGTTCCTACCGTAACAAAGCTCTGCTGCACTAAGTACTGGTTAAGTCTAAAAACCTTGCAAAAGCTTCCAACATCACCCACTTTTTTCATTGCTCTTTTGGTGCTTAACAAGTAAATGTTTTCCAAAAACAAATGTCCTTAGGCCTGTAAATCTACTCTGGCACAAGGGATACATTTCATAACTCTTTAGCAGTTAACTTTGAAGAGCCAGTCTGAAACAGCAGAAGATGCTCAAGGCTGGGTGTTAGGAAACCGATGCTCTAATCCTACCTTTGCCATGACTGTGTGGCCCTGGGCAGGTTAGACTAAAGATTGTGCTAAAGAAACTGGACACAACCCGAGATCATGGAAAGGGCCTAAACATTGGAAAATGCTGAGTGCACCCTCTGAAATGTAGTCCCTTGTAACTTATCTACTTGAGGACTATAAAGCACTAGTCACTCTTGATAATCTTGGCCTTAAACTTCTGCCTCAGTTTCCAAAGCAGAGAGAGGGGACAACAATATCCCCTTAATTAGTGTCTATTGTACAGTGGGGGAGAGACTTTGCTTGTTTAAGTGAACCGAGGGAGCTGGATAACCATTCATTTTTAAAGGAACTTGGAGCCACATCCTATTCTACCTATTAAGTACTTGAGTGGCACTTAAGTATCTAATTAAGACCCTATTGCACCCTGCTCCATAATTTAAAATCTCACAAGTAAAAATGAATCCTGCTTCAGAACAAAACAGTTTGGATCACTGTTCTAAAGCTTCTCTCTAAAGCTTTTTAAAGATACTCTAATTTTTATCTAATTTTCTTCAAATTTCTGTTTTGACTTCGGGCTTTTGAGCAAAGATACTGGGTTGAGCTCTAATTTTAGATAGATAGATATGCCTACAGCCTATCTAAAGCCTATCGCCTTCAGTGGAAATTGTATCTTCTAGGTAATATGGTAACTATGGAAATACAGAACATTCTGTTGCATGTGGGTATTTTTAAAAAGGCAGAAAGAATATATACATTCTCTGCTACCTACTGCTGTTGCAGCTGTAATGTAATACAGGTGTAGGCCACAAGACCAGCTGTTAAATCAAATGCTGCTCAAATCACCAAATGGGGTATTTCTACCCTATTTCTTTTATCCCTTTGGTTGACTTTGGTGGACAGAACCAGGCTACATATCATTCTTGGGATGAGACTGGCAAGCCTCTGACTGCTTGCTCAGCCAACTCCGTAGCTAGAGATCAATGCACCTAAACTGTAATGCTTATAAGTTGCTCTTTTCATCTTAGAGTTAAGATCTAGAGTTTGCAGAATGGTCACAAGACTCAAAACTCCTTTGGACTTAGGGATGCTGCACGTTTTAAAAAACACACCAGGTTTGTCAAGAAATTTGTCCAGGCTGTTGCAACTTTGGAGCCCGTGGGCTCAAGTTTCAAGAAGCGGGACAATTTATAGATTCGGTGGACAAAGTGTGCAGTTTCATATTATTTTAAGATGAAACCAAGTGAAATTCAGTGGTTTCAGCTGAGTTTTGCTCTGCGGCCTGTTTAAACCCAAAACCTCATGGGGAACCGCTAGAGGAAAAAGAAGGGAAACAGGGCACAGACAAAGACTAAATAAAAATATTTTTATGAATGCCAGCGTATCAAAGCTACAGGTTTTTTTATTACTATGGAGAGAGTGCGCACCATTTCTGAACTGCATTTGCCAAAGATACAGTACAGATGTAAATATAGATAGAAAACCCACTAAACCATATGACAGGGTACTTGTTAGGCTGAAATATGGGCTTTCAGATAAAATGTGTGAGTTGGCCAAATTTTCTTTTTAAATAACGTTTTGGCTTTTTATTAGTTTAAATAGATTTGCAAGCAAAAGTATTGTCAGGCAATATAAACACCAGAGCTAAACCAAAAATACAACTGCAGGCAGGCAGAGGGATTTGTGGTTAATGAGGGCTGAGGATGTAACACAGACTAGAGAAACTGGAGCACAATTTAACCCATGCTTTAAGGCAAGTGGGTATTTTATGGCTGTTCTCAAGAGATGCTCGCACTTGGGAAAAATGAGATCCCTGAAAGAGGGACACATACACCTAAGTGGCTTACTCGGTTCTTTGGCAGATAACAATTCTTAAACAGAATATTGGCAGCAGAGGGAGATTGCACTGTGTATGTAAACAGGTAAGGGCTCCTGCTTCAGTTATCTACATGTTGCTTCTCACAAAAACAGGCTCCCAAAACAGCCCCTGGGAGACTTGAATCTGAGATGGTCAAAGGTGCTTAAGGAATCTGGAAACCCAATTCTTATTGAAATGAGTGTGAATTGGGTATTCAAACCCCCTTTGTAATATAGACCAGTGTAGGCCACAAAGCTGGCCAGGAGTAGGAGGAATTAAAAGCCTGAAGGTCTAAAGTTCTGCTCAAGAATGTCCCGAGATGGATAGAAACAGTATGAACTGCCACAGTAGATAATAGCATGTAGGAGGGTAATACCAAACCTTAAACAATAGACGCGTAGGAGAAACTGTAATGGAATAAGTCCTTTGATCAGTAAATTGGAAAGATGCAAGACACAAAAAGTGATCAATCATTAGGAAAGCACGTAGGATGGTACAACGAAAGCCTGGTACAACAGATATGGAAAGGTATGTAGAAATCTGGTAATAATAATGATCTTTGATCAGCAAATCAGCAAACTGTAAGACGCACCGATGTGGGCTTGATGCAAATAGTTCTAATGTATAAAAAGAATGGAATAGAAATACACTTTGGATCTGGGAGAACTGTATGCAGCTCCGACATGGAGCTTGGGATTACAGCCTGGCTCACTGGCACTGGCTTGGGGCAATGACTCGTGGCTGAGCGGCAGCAGTGCCCTGAACTCTCCCCTTGCTCTACTTGCTGAGCGTATGGGGGAGCTCCCTATCCCTGGTCCTGGCACTGCTCAGCTCCCAGCTCCACCCAGGAACCAGGAGCTGAACAGTGCCGGGATGGGGCAGTCCTCTGTCCCTGTAGCATTGGGCTGGGGCAGCGCTTCCCTGTCTCCTCAGCCCTGCTGATGCCCATGCAGCACATGCCCCAGTCGCCTCCTGCTCCCTGCCCGTGCCTGGGGGAGCTGGAAGCTGAGGAGCTCTGAGACTGGAGGCAGCTGTGGTGGGGGCTAAGCAATGCCAGGATTGGGGGGAGCTGTGTGTGTGTGTGGGGGGGGCAGGGGGCGGGAGCAGCACCAGGGGTTTCCCCTGGTCCTGCTGCTGCTTCCCTCCCCACCCCGGTCCTGGCACTGCTTATCCCTGCCTGCAGTTCCCCCGGTCCTGGTGCTGCTTTCCCCACCCCCACTGCCATGACTCTCCCTGGTCCCAGTGCTACTCAGCTCCTGGCTCCCCCAGGCATGGGCAGGGAGCAGGAACCAACTGGAGCATGCATTGCATGGGCAGTGGCATGGCTGAGGGAATAGGGATACTCTCTGTCCCTGGCCCAGTGCTGCGGGGACAGAGAACTCCCCTGTCCCCGTAGGAAGCAAAGCAAGGGGAGAGCTCAGGGTGCTGCTGCTGCTCGGCCATGGGGCACTGCCCCAAGCCAGCACCACTAAGCCAGGCTGTGATCCCAAGCTCCATGCGGCTGGGAGCTCTCCCCAGCTCTCCGGAGCCCAGGCCTGACCCCCGTGCTACCTGCCAGCCCATGACTGGCACCAAGGGAGCCTGGAGATCCCCCTGGCTGCTGCAGGGGGGCAGAGCAGGGCAGTGAGGCAGGAGAACCCCTGGACTCAACTGCTGCCATTGGGAGCACATTTGATCCCAATGTGGGTGCACATATAGATATGTTCCCATGTGTACTTTACTGTGTCTTAGTTTAATGCACAGTAATCTTAAGGCACATTAATTGCACATGTAGATGCGCCCACATGTAGATGCACCCACTGAACTGCAGCTGCCCGCTTATTCAAACAGCACTGCAGTAGGAACTTGGAGGCATCAACTAGCTCTAATTGTCCTGATATTGTTTTCCTTGAAATGCGGGTCTGCAAGCCTGATGAACACTCAGAGAAGCAAGCACAAGAGAGGCAATCACCTTCTGTTCAACTTCAGTTTCTTATCATCCCTAATGTCCAAATTGCCAACTTCTGTTCCTTAAAGAGGGGGGACCTGGTGACTGTCTATAAACTCACTAGGGGGGACCAGAAGGGTTTGGGGGAGACCTTGTTTCCCCCAGCGCGCCCGGGATAACAAGGAATAATGGCCACAAATTGTTAGAGAGTAGGTTTAGATTAGACATCCGTAAAAACTACTTCACAGTCAGGGTGGCTAGGATTTGGAACCAACTTCCAAGGGAAGTGGTGCTGGCTCGTACCCTGGGGGTCTTTAAGAAGAGGCTTGATGCCTACCTGGCTGGGGTCATTTGAGCCCAGTTTTCCTCCTGCCCAGGCAGGGGGTCGGACTTAAAGATCTACAAGGTCCCTTCTGACCCGACTTCTATGATTCTATGAATGAGGTCCCCATTAAAGTCAACTGCAAGACACCCAATGATTTTACTGGGAGAGGGACCTGGGCATAGGCCAGAATGTTTGGATGATATACTACCCACTGATTCCCCTCAGGAGCCTGGCACTCCATAAGACTATGGAGGAATCTGGTATAGGTGTGAATTTTAATGTTATTCTGTATAGCTTTGTCAATTCTGGAGATGGGCTTTTCTCTGTGCCTGTAGGGGACAGAACTAGGAGCAGTGGCCTTAAGCGGCAGCAGGGAATATTTAGGTGGGAGATTAGGAGGAGCTTTCTAACTATGAAGCATTATCACAGGCTACCTAGAGCAATTTTAAATGTTCAGCCTTGGACATTTTCAAGAGCAGGTTAGACAGACACTTGACTGAGATGTTTAGTCAGGGATGATCCTGCCTTGAGCAGGGCTGGACTAGATGACCTTGCCAGGCCCCTTCCAGCCCTACTTTCCTATGACCCTATGAATTTCTGCATAACGCTATTTTCTGCTGAAGGTGAAGTATAAACCACTGGTCTGTCCTTGCACTTTTTACTAGAGGCTTTGAGCTCAGACACTTAGTTGATGCAAATCAACGTAGCTCCCATGAAGGTAACGGAGCTGTTTGGATTTGTACCAGCCAAGGATGTGAGTTTTAAAATGCAATTCTGAAGTTGCTTTGGCAGCTCTAGTCAGAGGCTGGCAGAAGCAGAAGAACAGGTCTTTGAAGATAGGGAGCACTGACAGAAGATGCATAGGATTCCTGCATCATTACTAAATGGTTGCATCATATACCCAGACTTGTTATGAATCAAGAGCCCTCTGGGTACTGTTCAAGACTGTGTTATGGAGCATCATCAAACTGTATTGGGAACATTTACAACACATTTTAAATGTGTCATACAGGAGAAGCGGATGACATCTTATTTTAAATAGACAGTGAAACTATTTTGTACTTCCATTAAAAGGCGCTAGACACAGTCAGGTCTTGAAAAGGAAGACATGCTTTTTCCATAAAGAGAGCTTTCTTTCCACATCTTCTTAGGAGGTACTGTACTAGACAATTTAGGTTACCTTCAAGAAGCACTGTTTGATTTCAGGGACCTATTTGTACATCATGCTATTCTTCCTTTCCAATGCAACCGTGCAATTTGGAATGTATAAACAGTGACATTACTGCACTGGATTTAATGTTTCATTTAAAAAGCACTTATTCTCTCAGCTGAGCAGACACATGCAGAGTTGTAAGTGTGCTGTTACTTCAGAGAGCTTTAATGTGTCTTACTGGCATAACCTGGGATTCTTCCATTTTATGGCTAGTGACAAGTTATTTAATTAACATCACAATCAGCCAGACTATTTTAAGTTAAAAAGCACACAGACCCCATAATACACTCCTTATCCCCACAGGAAATGAAGAGAGAAGACTACACTATAGCCAGCATTTTAAATCGGGAGGTAAGGACACCCAGATCACCTTCTCTTACCCACACAGGATGTAGTGTAACTTGAACAAGCAGAGACAAAAAACTGCTCAAGAATTTCCATGTACATTTTGGAAGACAATTGGAAAATAAGTTGTGTCATGAGTTTACTGCTTCCTTATGGGAACTGAGAATTTAGTGGGATAGGTCTGGACTGTAGGTTTCTCCTCCTCCTCCTATTCCCTTCCCTCCCCTCCCAAGGCTCAATTCGCATGAACTGCATGCAAAGGTTAAAGAAACAACACAAGCTGCCTGCTCAGTTCCTACGCCTGTCAGCGAAGGGAAGTAACACAAGGTCCCAAAACACTGTTATGATTGCGGTGAAAAGGAAGCAATTAAGTCACTACCACTTACTCTCTGTTGCCAATACAAGGGGAAGTGAGCTCTTTGGCTTTTTTGTCTTCTTCTCGGTTGGCTTTGGGGTCTTTGTAGGTGAAGGCTCTGAAAATAAAAATAACAACAACAAAATCTTAATTTGATTTGAAAATGAGCAAGTGGAAAGGACCCCTCCTCAATTACGACTCATTTGCGTTGGGTCTTTATGTAAAGCTAGAGGAAATCATTGGCTTGTACATTATTAGGCAGGATTAACTGCACACAGTTGCTGCATAATGCCAGAGGAGAGAAGAGGAGAAGGACGAGGGAGGCAGCTGCACATGGGAGCTGAGGAAGCAGATACAATCACTCGTGCTACCAAAACTGACAGGCCTATTTTGACTGAGTTGATTCAAGAGGACTAATCCTGAGCTGCTTTCTGCCCATCCCAGGAAGAGAGGTAAAAGGGAGGCCTTTAAGGTGCCAAAAAGGATCATTTCCAACGTGGGATTCTTATATCCCATTTTCTACCTGACCCATCTGGCCAACATCTTTGCCACCGACAGGAAATGCAATTTTGAAAGTAATTGGCCTTTAACAGAACACAAAGATACAAGTTTCTTGGAGGAAACTTTTATACCTAATAGTTCTGCTTTGATATAGATGACACAAGTGGCACAATGGAGCGCATTTGGTGTGTCAGTATTTTCAGTTGGTTTGCAAGACTCCCCACCCCATACCCACCAAATCCTCCACCCTGAAGGCTCCTTTTGGCACCTGAACGTGAACGTTGTCTCTATCATTATTATTAATAAAGGAATGAAGGACTAGAAGGGATCTGCTGGTCACCTAGTCAGGTCCATTGCAATGACAGGCAACCATGTCAGATAGTGGAGATCCTCACATTTCATCTTAAAACCATCTGTGTGCCTGCCCCCACAACTGCTCCTAAGCCAAATAAAGGGTCTCTGGGCCAAATTATGTCTTCAGAAATACTTCCAACTCCCACACTACTCCCATATTACCCCTTCAGTGGGGTGCAGTTCTGCTGTCTTTGATTGCTTTGGAATTTAGTGATTTAAGTGAGGCAAAAGGAGACAGAAGTATCCAGCATGCTCCCTTGTAGGTGTTTTGGCCCTGCTGGACAGACAAGAACAAGATATAATATAAATGTAGTTTTAGCCAGTCAAATCAGGAGCTGGGACTCTAGAAACACAGAGGATGCCCATGTGCTGAGTAGGAAGGTGCTATTTTTAGTCCCATTTCAGATCAGAACTGTAATTTAAAGAGTTTCCAGTCTCTGGAAACTGTTCTCTGGGGACAGTGATGGCCTCAGGGATTACTAAAAGCAGGGTTTTACTCTGGTGTCCCCTTTCCCAAAATCTCTAGTCTTCAGCAGTAATTTCCAATGTGCTCTGCAGTAGTTGGCAGCCCTGGGTGGGAGTGGGCACCAGCTTTGAGGCAGGAGTTTGGTCATTGTAACATCCAACATTATAGGAGCAAGTGCGGAGCACAAGAGGTGCCAGTGCCAGACAGCTGCGGTGATGCCACTCCTGTCATCAGGCCTTGAATTAATATGTCTTTTGCCACGTGCTGACAACCTCACAGGATACAAGACACTGCAATCCTAAGGCTGTCCCCAGCTTTCCAGGTAGCGTGTTGCCAGCAAGAAATTTAGCCAGGGAAATAAAGCCATGGGAGTGGCAAGAATACGACTTCATGAGTGGTAAGGAAATAAGGAGGGAGATCAGGCAGGAAAAAGGTACAGAGAAGCCTGGCACTGAGGAGATGCAAAGGCTGATTTAGGGAACTACTGGGTGCTGAGCTCTTTGAAATCCAGTCCTTTGTTACTAAACTGCAGGGGAATCATAGGGGGGAAAAAGGGCTGGAAGGGACCTCAGCTGGTCCACCACTACCTCAAGGCAGGATTATCCTTACCTAAACTGCATAGATATAGGAAGCTGGATCCAGAATCTGAACTTCTTCTCTAGACAGTCTTTCTTATGAACCATACTCCTAGTAGAATCTCGTTCATAAGGTTTAAAGAAATAATGTAGTAAAAAATTAAGCCATGATACTAATTAAAGGGCTCCATAAAATCTTAATTTATTAAGATAATAGCATATTTGTCTACATTGGTCATTATTATGTGAATCAACTTTTGGGGCTATCCAAGTTCCTATCTATTTTAAGTACAGGAAGACAAATTTCATTTTCTGCATCAATTAATGGATGGTATTCTATACCCTGCCTTATGCAGTTCATAGTCCTTTCTGCCCTACAATGCTATAAATATTTGTATCTCAGCTGCCTCTTGACGATAAGTGTTGGAAAACACTGGATTTTTTTTTTTGCATTGCATTGCAAAGTACTGGGTTATTCAAGAAAAATCTATCCTGCTCCCAGGCTGAAGCTAAGTTAATAATTAGCATCTGTTCTACTGGTTTAGTTTGGATACATATACTAGTTTATTGTGGATGAATGTATTGCATTTTGAAAGGTGACCTGTATTTTATCAGCCTTGCAACATTCTGCTTGACCAGGGCAGGAAATATCGACAGGTAAATACAGTATCATTAGCATTATCACCTTGAACATTGGCAACTAAAATTCATGCCTTGGCTGCTATATTATGAATGAGTGTCTTGCCACTGTGCTTTTACTTCTGCTCAGGGTTGCTTTTCTCTAAACACCTTCTGATTTGTGGATGTCAAAAAGAATTAGGAAAAAACAAACAAAGAAAAGATAACGTATCAGAGACCATGCTGAACAGAACCAGCCATGGCTGCAGACTGAGGACTACCCTTTGCATAGATCTGAGGGAGAGCAGTAGACAGATTTCCTATACATACTTCTTACACACACTGAAAGAATGCAAAGAGCTCAGACACACAAATCCTCAGTAGATTCAGTGACACTAACTGCTCTAAACCATCTTAGAAACTCAGTAGGCAACAGTACAAAAGGATGACACCACAAGGCAGCCACAGCGCGCAGCTCCATGCTGGTTCCCTGCTCAGGCGCCTTACAGTGGGGATTAAGTTCCCATTTTCATGGAAAGAATTTAAGTGTGTGAGGGAAGCAGGAAGCTATTTTCTACAGCTTTCTATCCAAGGAATGAAGTTAGGAAAGAACAGGCACAGAAAGAGGGAGAGGGAAGACATTGCAATGGAGGAGTTTTCCCATTAGGCAAAGGACTTACCATCCACCAACACACTGCAAACACATTCAGATCTTCCAGCTGCATTCTCAGCGATGCATTTGTATTGGCCTTCATCTTCGGGCAATGCCTTCTCAATGGTGAGTGAACACAGGGACTCTAACACAAAGGAGAAAAGAGGGAGGTCAAAGAGGCGTTGTTTTCAATCCCACGAAAGCATGGCATTGTTGACAGCAATGGGCAACACTGGGTGCATCTACACGTACAATTAATGCAATGTGAGAAATTCTGGAGCAGTTTGTCCCGGAGTACACTGCTCCTGGGTGCAGTGCCTGCACATGCGCCTGGGACTGCAGCTCTTTGAGCCAGAGCAGAGCAGTCCTGGACTGGCAGCGGGCTTGGGGGGTCAGCTGTGGGCTCCAAGTGATGGCATTGCATGTCGGAGGGGCTGGCTGGGGCATGAGCGTGCTGAAACTGGAGCCTGCTGCCAGTCTGGGGCAGCTCTACCCTTGCTCAAATTGCTACTGTCCTGGTCACCATCCACACGTGCGTTGCAACACAGTAAATGGCTCCGCCAGAAGACAGTACTGTCCCCAGCCGTATTATCTTATGGAAGAGTTAATTAATTTACTGCATCCTAATACTGGTACTTGTGTAGATGGTGATGCTTTACTGCGGAGCTAATCAGTCAACTCCATATTAGAGCGCACATGTAGATGTATCCACTGAGTCCTACTGAAGATCACAACTTCTTTATTGCTGCTGGTGTCTAAAGACAGAAAGAAACAACATTTCCTCGAGCCCAACTCTCAACTTCACGATGGTTCAGGACACCTCTATATGAAGGTTGAAAGGAAATAAATAAATGTACCTAAGCGAGGCTGTCTAAATTAGGGTAGCACCCCTGCACCTAAAATAAACAGCCGGTAGAGATCAGAGCCTTGCCTGTATTACAGCAGTGTCTGACTGAGACTGGGTTCTCACTGTGCTAGGTCCTGTACCAACACGGCAAAGATTTCCTGAGAGCTCGTAACCTGAGACTGAACTAACAGGACCTCTACAAAATGTTCAGGGGTAACCTGTTCGTTTGGTTCCACATGTCTAATGCTCATGTTGGCATCAAGGATGTAAATGGTTAACTTTAGCTACGTGTGTAATTTGAAAAGGCAGCTACTTCCATTTTGATGACATGGCTCACAGAACAAATGTAACACTAAGGATCATCTATTCCACCTGTTAGGCACCGGTGGACTGAGACAACTTAACCATGGTTTTATTCCACCCTCTTCAAATCCTGAAAATGTATTCATACATCTATTTTTTTTATGCACACTATCATCTCACCCTTAAGACTGAGTCACTAAACAGGACTTTCCCTCACCTTTTGCATTAACAGTTTTTCAGGGACTCAAGCTGGGAGGAAAAGAACTGCACTGGTGCCTAAACCCACTTACATAGACTCTTCTATTCCACTTACGTGGAACATCAAATTCCTAATAGGACCTAATTCTCAAAAGCAGTCCACCAGATCAATGGTATGAAAGCAGCACACCAAGTCCTAGTTCTGGAAAATGTTCAAGGATTGGGTTTCATGAGTTTGCAGAGACAGGATGCAGGATTCAGCCTGTGCTCGGCTCTGGCCGTGGAAACTTTACCCGAGGGAGATAGAGTTCCTTTTTTTAAGCATGGGCTACAGTTCTGAGAGCCAAGGCAGGGTCTGTTCCCACTAGCTGGGGCCACGGCAATGGCTTACTCGGTCCAGCATCGGGTGCAGCCTCACATCCCCCATCGTCTTTATGCCACTTTGGCGCTCTGAGTAACTTGGCTCATCCATGCCCATGGCAAAGCAAAAGCCAAACACAAATAGCCAGCTAGATCTCCAGCCATCCCTTCACTCTGCTTAAACAGAGGATATGGGAACCGGAGCTTGTGTCTTCCTTCCCTCACTGGAAGGGTCTCTAGAGAGAGCATGGTACAAATTCTGGGCCTTCAGCCTAACCATGCTATGTTCTTCACACCGCTCTCTCCCTCTGTTTATCCCACTCGCATCTTTTATATTCTGCCTTTGCCTTCCCAGCTCTTCTGGATTTACTCTTTCTCTCTGCCCTAGCATGGGTCTAAGTTAACTACAGGCTGGGCCTGATTTCCCTGTGCTCCCCACTCCTCCCACCTGGGAGACAAAACGGTCATGGATGAAACCGGCCCCAACGTCCCTTCAAAAGGAACCGCCTCGAGCTGCGCCAGAGGAATACCAGCGCCGTTTGTAGGCTTTTCCTAGGGAAACAGAGACCAGGCTTCAATGCTGATACTGAATTCGTGGGGAATGGATAATACAAGGGAAGGCAAAATTGAAAAAAAATACTAACAAAACAGCTCCTCACTAAATTGCTTTGTTCCACAAGGAGAGAAAGACCATTTTTCTTGGTCTTTCAGCTGCATATGGAACATTACTTTCCCCCCTGGGGGAATCCAGTGAAAAATTGTTTCTGCAGAGAAGGACTGACCCTCTTTGGAACATGTAATAGGCTTCACAGGAAGGCAAGAAGTGTGTGGTTTCCCCCACGTGACCTATTGTAATGAATCATGCTGGAACCCAAAACACGCTGCGATCAGCAGCCACATTTCAGAGAAGAAATGTTGGAAAAACCCTTGCACAGATAGCCTTCACATTAATATTCAAAGGAACATCTGCTGGCTCTTGAATTTGATGGGGGAGCCTGGCTGATTTCAGTCAAAGGACGGGTACACTTCTATCGAACGTTCACCAAAAAGGTAACGTAGTACCACATAAAACCATCATTATTACAGCTTACACTACAAAATAGACACACTTCCATACAGTGTGCACTGTCAGACACTTTACTAATGAGAGCAGAGTCCAGCTGGCTGTCCAGAGCACTATAAATATGTCCCTAAAACTTTAGTCAAGCTAATACTTAATGGAAAATCTTCTTTACTCAACATGCTCATTGAAACATCTTGCTCTGGCCAAGAGGTAAGTCCCCATCATTAAATGAATAGCTCCAAGCAAATCCTCAGGATTTCCAGTAACAGAATGCCCTTTGCCGCATGACATAGCATGCTTTGTGTTAACAGTATTTTTAAAATCCAGCCTCTGTGGAGCTACCAGGAAACGCACAAAGCTGCATTTCACAGCAACTGAAGAGAGTTGATTGAAGGTGACATGCTTGAAGGTTTAAAGCAGTGGTTTTCAACCTTTTTAGACTAAAGGCACCGCTCCATAACTTCTGTGTATTGAGTGGCATTCCACTTCAAACACAAATGTATTTATTATGGTGCTTACCTCCTTACAGAGAGACCAGGCAGTAGGGATGGGGGAATGACCAGGTGGGAACAGCCCGAACTGCCCTTATTTGCTTACCTCCTCACACTTCCTGCAGCACCCTTCAAAGGATCTTGTGGCACCCCGGGGTTGAGAATCACAGGACTTGCTCAGTGGTGCTCAACCTTTCTGGCCAGCAGGCTCGGTCTGTCTGCAGGCTGAATCCCACTGGTGGTCCCAATCTGGCATGCAGGGCAGTTGCAGCGGGACCCAATCCAGTTGAACGGAGCGGAGCAGAGCGGGTGGCCAGGACCTAGCCCACAGGGGGAAGGAGGTATGGCGTGGCCTGCAGGGGAACCACGGCATAGCCTGGCCTCACCCCTGCCTGTGGGGGTCAAGGGAGGAAGGGGGTGTGATCCAGCCCCAACCTGGCCCACAGGGAGCTTTGGGTTTGGAAACTTGGCAGTGGGGAGGGTGGCATTATTAATTGCCATTGCCCCCCTGCTGTCAAGCTTCCTGACCCATGCGAGCCCTACAGGCTGGAAACCATGGCTCCATGGGCTGTATTTGGCCTGTGGGCTGGAGACTGAGCACCCCTGGTCTAGTTAAAGGATGAATTAAGCTGATATGCCATTCACTCGGAGGTTGCTAGCTCTGAAAGATGTTAGCTGCTCCATTCAGGTACACCAGGTGAGATCGAAAAGCCTAATGCTTTAAACATCACCATTGTTCACTCCTTCCCTGCTCACCATTTTAGTTAAATCGTCCATTATTTCCATTACCAGTTCTGAGATTCTAGCTCATATTTGGGTATACTTGTGGCTAGAGTAACACACCAGTCACTGGGCTGCAAAAAAATAAATACATCTAACCCCTCTCATTTCCCCAGCAATATATTGATTAGTACATTCTCACAACCACTGGAAAGACAAAAACATGGTACTAACAAGTAGTAACAAGGAAAACACACAATGGAAACTCAATATTCAAGTGACAGATGTGTCACTACTGATGCTTTGCTCATGTCATTGGCTTATTTAACTGTACCAAATGCAAATCAGGACTCCAATTCATTATTTAATGGTCATGTGTTGTGCTTACTACTCTATTATTGCCACTTATACAGCTCCTCAAACAGGCTAAGTAAGGTCACAGGATAATGTAGGGCCAGATTCTACCACCTTCACTCATTTTGAAGACTGCCTTACTTGGCCTGTTACAACATCACTACCTCTGTAGTCCAAAAGGAATCAACAGGATTACTCACAGAGTAAGGTGTTACTCATTGTAAGTAAGAACCTACCCCACAGAAGAGAGGCCTTCTTGCTCCTCAATCGTCCATAGACCTCAACTGAGATAGGGAGTCCTATTGTGCCAGTCCTGTATATGCCCAGTGAGCGAGTCCTTGCCCCAAAGAACTTATGGGCTAAACAGATACCACAGATATACAGGGTGGGGAAGGGAAAACGGAGGCAGGGAGAGATAAGGAGAAGTGCTCTAAGTCACAGAGAATGCCAGTGGCACAACTGGAAACAGAATCCAGGCTTCTGGCTTGCCGTTCCAGAGCTCTGTCCACTATACCAGTGGTTTTCCAACTTTTGGCTACGTACATCCAAAATGTTGCTGCTTGTACCTCCTGCACCCATCATGACTCTACATGTTCACTCCCTAGGAAAAGCGTCAATGCTGTTGTCAAAGCGCAGCAATGCCATTACTTACTGTGAGATGACTAATCAGAAGCTCCTCCATCATTATTAAAATTTAGGCACGTACCCTTTGGCAAAGCACCGCATACCCCTGGGAGCATTTGCATCTCAGCTTGAAAAGCCCTGCACTAGCCCCAATCTTTTTATATACTAATTATCCACTAACTACTTTAAATATCCTCTTGGAAAGCATTTTCTTATTAAACATGTAAATCTTGGTCTGTGCTGTCATTCCTTACAGAGTGTAACAGTGTCTATTTAAATGCATTCAATTACAAATAATATCTGATGGGATTTAACAGGAAAAAGAAACGTCCCAAAAGGCCCGTGTTCTGTGATCTAGGGCTATACTCAGTTCCCTGGGCTGGAAGGCCAAATGTCTTCCAATGAAGTATTTGGTATTTCCTCTGCAGAAGCCCTTCCTGACCTCCTGAAAAGAGATCCTTTTCTCATAGTCTCAGAGTTGTAGTTTCGTAGCCTGACTTCAGATGGGTATTTTGAATCCTGGCACTTCATGAATTCCAGAGGAACACATAGTTCACAATGAATGTTGTCCTGTGGTCCATTTTTAGCAATCGGGCAACTGCCAATGCACCTGGAAGCTCACATCCCCATAGATGAGAATGTGTTGCCATCATGGGCAATACAAATACTTTGGCTATACAGTTACAGGAAACAGCAATGGGATATCTGAAGTGGTACTGTGGCAGAGGTGTGGAGAATCTCTGCAGCTAGAGAGAAAGGAACAGTTTTTGCAGGAGGCTCAGGTTTTAACACAAAAAACCTTTCCTCAGATTTTAGCCTATTCCATTATGTTCTAGTTTAACCAAAATAGCCAGAGTTGACAAAATATCTCTGGCGGCTGTATTCCTTCCACGAAGACTTACAGCCAGTGACCTCCAGAGCACAAAGCAAATATACAATGCAAGAAACATCAGATGTGTCTAATTCTCTGTCCTAGCTGTTAGGTAGCAGAGCCCCTGACCCCCTGTTCTCATGATGACAATGAAGTACTTGCCAGTGCAGTACCTGTGCATGATGTTACATATACTAGTGATACATGTTTTTAAGTCAGTTGACATACATAATCCACAGTCAGAAAGCCTAAAAGAGTTGGCTGAGGAGAGCTCTGGATTACTGATGTTAATTTTTAATGGATCTTGGACTACCAGGGAAATTCCAGGAGTGTAGAAGTTGTGTCTATATTCAGAAGAGGTGAACATAACAACCTCGGACAGACACAGTGACATCAATCCTGAGAAAACAAAGGAAAGCAAAGGAAAAGCTAATATAGGATTCAATGCATAAAGCAGGGATTCTCAACCAGGGTGCCTCAGCATCCTGGGATGCCTTGAGATCCTTTCAAGAATGCTGCATATTGTTAGTCCTGCTTGGTGTGTAGACATGATTCACAAGATAAACCCAGAGATTTCAAATAGGAATCCACAGCATCCAGAAAATGAGTGAAAGCTAAGAGCTGGCCTTTTCCAAGGGGTGTCTTGAGTCTAAGGAGGGGAGCCTTGAGTCTAAAATAGTTGAGCACTACTAAGATAAAGAATACGAAAAGAGGAAAATAACTAACTTATGGAAAACAGGTCCAATCCTGATTTGATTCTTTACAAGACGATGTGCTTGACTGATATCAGTAAAGGTGTAGATGAAAGGGAAGTGGTAGCATCCCCTTCACCGGAGCCTTTCAAGACGAGGCCAGATAAGCATTTGACAGCGAAAGTTTAGGAATAGCACTCCTGCATTTGTACAGGAAGTTGGACCAGACAACCCTTCCTCCCCAATGAGTCTAATATGCAAAGCATTTAACAAGGTATTTGATTTATTACCACAGAGCATTCAAATGAAAAAGTAGCATTATACAGTATCAAGAAAGGACACGTGAAATGGATTCCAAGCTGGCTATATGACATCTTGCATATAGAAGTAATTCCCAAAAGGGAACCATCAGTAACAGGGCTGTTTCAAGTATGGTTTGAAGGCAGCAGGACTAGGTCTGATACTAACATCAGACATTTTCATCAGTGATCTGAAAATATACAAATACTGTCACCGATAAAATCTGAAGATAACATGAAAACTGGCTGCGGGTGAATTACCATGAAAACAGGCCAGTCAAATAGAGCGATCTGGATCACTTGGCAAGCTCAGGCCATTCATTCAGATAATGTATGTTTTAATGCACCAGAGATTAAATTATCTACTGAGTTACCAGGAAGGCAGCACTTATGGCACAGGGCACCCTGGGTTGCAACCATGAAAAAGGATGTAGGGATCGTAGCATAAAAGGAGCTGAGGAGGAGTTCCCAGTCTGAGGCGGTGGCAAAAAGGACTAAGGAGATCCTGGCATGAGCGAACAGAGGAGTAGTAAAGAAGAGCAGGGATCTCTGTGTGCAAGCACCGAGAAGTCCTGTGACCTCCCCAGAGTCACACAAGGAGTCGATGAAAAAAACAGACACCACACATGTTCTTTCATACATGTCTACCAAGACAAAGATGGGCCTTTCAGAGGGGTGTACAAAGATGTGCACTATGGACCCCTTGAGGTTCTGCTGCTCCTTTTCTACCAAACTTCTTTATGCTGTGCAGAACCAGCAAAGGTACCTTTTTTCTCCCGAATACAGCTGTGGGTTGCTTGAGCATAATAGTTTATGACATAGGTCAGTAATGTGCTGCCTGCAGGCTGGGTTGGGCCACAGAGCCACTGGGTCCTGCCTATGGCATGGGGGATCAGTGGCAAGAAGCTTGACCTTGTGTGTCTCCTCCCCTGAACTGCATCATGTCACTGAAAGCCTTTCCACCACAGTTCCTCTCTCCCCCCGCTCCCTCTGATATGGCAGGCCCCCTCCTCTCCCCGCTATCCCTCCCCACCTACAGTAGAGGAGTGGTGGCCCCTGGTGCAGCTGGGTCACAAGCTCTGGCCTGCTGCTCTAAAAAGGTTGAGCTCCACTGGTCTAGGAGATAATATTTTTCAGGTGATTTTATAACCTAAGATACCTCATCTAAAGGAGTTATCATACTTGGAATAATACATATACATGCAGTTATTTGCTTGGTGCAAAAAAGAGCAGATAAACATTCCTCTGTTGTACAGTGCAAAGTCATCCTAACAACATTTTAGCTTGTTTAACAAAGGAAGGACTAAATTAGAAAAGTTGTGGACAGCTCATTTAGCAGGCAGACACACATGCATGACTGAGAGGAAGACTTAGGAGTTACCTTGAGTCACAAGAAAGTTGTTAAAGGCATTACTGCTAATAAGATTAGCAATGGTTTATGCTACCCAGACATCAAGGGGAGGAAAAATAACATACGAGTGAAGGAGTCATGTTCTGTTCAAATCAATGGGAATTCTGCTGTAAAACTCTATGTTTGCTTGTCGAATACCAAACTGCAGCGTTTATGCAGGTCCAGGCAGAAATGATAATCCTTCATGCCCATGCTGTAGATATTATAGTGCAGGAGCACAAATTTAAGTAAAAATGGCAGCGTGTATCACAGCAGGGCCAGATTTTGCCCCTGGCACCATGTCATCTGGGCCATGGAGCTCTTCGCAGGCTAGGACTGGGCTCGGGTGCCGCATGCTGCTTCTGCCCAGCCCTGCATGTCGGGATCTGGCCCCAAACCTCCCTGCATGCCTCATTTGGGTCTGTGGGGAGCGCCATGGCCCATGGCCCTGCATTCTCGTTTAGGCCCACAGGGAGGTGCTGGGTCCGATCCTGGCATGTAGGGCCCCAGAGCCTGATCCCAGCACCTGGGCCAGGCAGACATGGCAGAGGCTGTGGACTGGCTCCGTGGCACTCACCTGGCCCGTGTGTGCACTATACTACATCATAATTTAACCACCGTAGGCAAGTTTTACAGTCCTGACTTTGACCCATTTCACTCCTTTATTTGTTCCTGTTCCTGGCTATTGATATTTATTATTTTTATCTAGTACCCATGTAACCCAGTCATGGATGAAGCCCCAAAAGCAGCTTCCACTTACTGCAGGGTAAAACCATGCATACAGTCAGGTACCATGCAACAGCTGAAGTGCTATAAAGTCTCATACCCTTTAACCCCGCGGTAAATGGACTATGTGCCCATCCCTTCAGTCATGGAACCAGGGACCCATTGGGATAGTTACTGTACAAACACTCAACAAAATTACCATCTGTGACTCTACTAGCTCACAAGTTAAGTAATTTTGTTCCATACTACCCTGTCTGACATTTATCAAGCAATCCTTTTTCTGTCTTCTAAATCCTTCTTAATTCATTTCTTTGGTATCACTCACAAAGAAAGGAGTATCCTCACCTTTTCAAGTGCAATACAAATGAAAGTTAACTATCCATGCAGAAGTAAATATGACTAACCTGAGTAACTGTAAGCCTTTTTCCCTTTCCTGAACATACTTGCTTATCTCATCTGTCTCATTTATTTTAAGTTATGAGAGATGAAAAAATAATGGGGCCGACTGCAGGCACTGAAACAAATGGACCTTTGGAAAGGCTCTGAAAGAACCGCCGTCATTATAAAAACAGAATGAGCAGAAACGTCCACCGTATGCAGTAGCAAGCATCCAGGAAGAGCACACACCAACTGCTGAAACTTCCTTAGCCTGATGAAGGGTTTTTGAACCCGAAAGCTTGCTTAATAAATATTCTCCAACTATTTGGGTTGGTCTAATAAAAGATATCAAATTCACCCAAGGAACCTTGTCGGCCTATGTCCTTAGACCAACACGGCTACAACCTAAACCCCTGAGCCAAAGAAAGATGTTCTCCTGTGAACGTCACACTTCACACAACAAAAGCCCCCCTATAAAATGAGTCTTGTGGTTTGATGTTTGGGACAACATCACCTTAACAGCATGGCAGCAAGCATGAACGTGCATGAGTTGAGGAAGAATAAGTCATACTGTTGATGGCTGCGATAAGAAGCCGAAAGAAAAAGACACTTCCAGGATGTGTAGTGATTGTGACAGGGTGCTCAATGTTATACGACCTAAGCTCTGGCTTTTTATAGCTAAACATATGCTCCAACCTGGGGTAGCATTTTGGAAAGCTTAGATTAAACACTGGAGTCTGACGTATGGCTAAGTAGTGGCTGAGGGAAGAGGCCCAGAAACAAAGATCTTTTTTTTTTAGTAGAATATTCTCTTGCTTGCAGAAGACCTTAGAATGATAAATGGATTTGGATCTGGTGTTCTGGTTTGGGCTCCTCTAGTGCAAGGCAGCTTGACTCTCGACCCAAAGCTTCACAGCTCAGGCTTAGCTCTTCTTCCTGATGCCATTGACAACTTGGTTCATGGAGGGATAATGGGGCTGAGCTCTTCAAACAAGAGACATTGTAATAGAGAAGTATTTGACAGAGAAAAGGCTTCCTACAAATAAGAAACAAACATGGCTGGGAAAGTTACTTCCAATGAGTCAGTACAATCAGAAGAGTTGTTGAGATCCCTGGCACTACCTAGGTATCATAACAGATTATGTGCAAGATTTTCTCTTTCTCTCTCTCTTTCGACAGATATATCCATCCATCCACCCACCCACCTATCTACCTACCCACCCACCCTCAAATATCTTTGTATTTAACTGCAGTGTCCAGATAAATGAATCACTGGTATACAACGGGGGGCCATGTTACTGAAATCAATGGATTGCCATGCCCATACCCCAAAGAGAAATTTGACTGCAGGAGGTCACATAACTAAAATGGTCTTGCAGCCTCATTTGCTTTCCAATAGCATTGGGTTGTGTTAATTTGGTTTCCAAAAGGGCAAATAGGTGGTGCTAGGCCATGTTCATGTGTCACTTAAGTTGCAGGTTGTGTGTGCTGGCAGCCCACCTCCATGAGGACTGGTGTGTGCTATGCAAGACAGGAGATAAAGGCCTGCCTCTTTCTGGAAGTAGCATATTCCAGTGCTTGGTTCATTAAGTAGGTGTATGCCAAGCATATGAGTTTCCTTTGCTTTGAGCAGTATGTCTTGTGATGCTTCGTCCCTTTGCTATTAGTTTATTCCTCCCCACTGCATCAACCTTTCTTTAGCTGAGGATGACTGGATGCAATTACCACTCTATGCTGCTCCCAGGTTAGTTGAAGGGATTGTTTTAGAGGGACAAAGCTGCCCTAACTCCCAGTGCCAGGCTGGTACGAGATTGTATCCGGACTTCTGACATGGTGATACAGGGTATTAACTCTTCAGTTGTTTTCTGTTCTGACGTTTTGGGTGTTTAAAGCTTCTGTACTCTCCAATGTGATCTAAGCATGTAATAATTAGGCATTGCACAAAACTGTGGGAAAAGAAAGAAGCCACTCAATTTACTTTCACAGTGGGAAAATCAACCCAATGAGTTCAAACTTCAAGTAAGAGTAAAAACATTGGGCATATGGGACCTGGCATCCTTTTGTATTTGAATGGCACCTGGCACAGTATGGATTTTGCAAAAAGAAATCATGAATTATCAACCACAATCATCTCCTCAAATGGAAATAAATTCTATTGGGTTAGTAGTATCACTTGCTTCTTTCTTGTCTGTTGGAAAATACAGCTACAAACAAGCAGATACATAAAATGCCAATGGGTAAGGTCAAGTGACAAAGTGGCAGGTGTCCTGTTTTCTGCCCTGGCACTTCCATGATATCCAACTGCATTTTTCTACAGGTGCAAAAGCCTCAATACAGAGTTTGCTTAGGCAGAAAGCTTCTTGTGGAACAGAAGGCTTGTGGGCAATCTGCAGGTTCATTAGAGATGGAAAAGAGTCAGCTAGTCTCTGATTCGGTGCAACGATCTTCTCTGTTGACACTATGGCAAATCACAGAGACCACGCAAAGGACATCAGGGCATTGCTACATACAGAAAGAAGCAGTACTTGTCCTAAACAATTGACAGGAAACATCAGGAAGAAAAGCCTGGCCTGGTAACAGAAGCCTGACCTCCTGAGCCCAGACTAGATGCCTACCCACCAGCCTCACTGCTTGAGTATACTTACCGCTGTTGTATCAAATTGAGATTTAAAGCATCACATGATATAGGGTGGCTACTGAGACCACTTTTACTCTTGGGCAGTCTTTCTCATTATTTAAACTAAGCTTGGCTTTTCTCTGTTTCACCCTATAGATCCTTATTCCCCGCACCCTGCCTTATTATAAGAACTATTTCTTCTTCCTTGGTGTAGACCTTTCCTCAGATCTTGACATACCCATATTTATGGAAAGGAGAAAATAAATCACCAAGAAAACTGGCGCTTTCTTGCAGTGAAGAGTCACACAATTCTACTTAATTAATTCACAGCAGGCAATGAAGCATCACATCACGGCATGAGCTGGCTCGCCAAGTTCCCAAGCAAGCAGATATTGGTTGGATCGCTATTCATTGCTCTCCTCAACTTACCAAAGGGTAAGCTAATAGGGTACAGTAAACAATTGTAACCTTACTAGAGTTTATTTCCATTCAAGGAGAAGGTTTAAGGATTGACTTCAAAATTTATTATTTGCTTCTAGGCGAAAGGACCATGTCAATGAGCTAATCATGATAAAGAAACAACAGCAGCCACACAACTGGATGCTAAGGACAGCGTGCTGAGTTCTTACAGGTTGGCCATCTTTGAGTGGCAAACTTTGCATCCGGTGATGAGCTTTTCTTTTCAGCCTAGTGAGAAGAACTGGCTGCTTTGGGATGTCACGCAGGACATCAGCCAAGTGTGAGGGCCACACAATCTGATGGCATCACACCAGCCCCAAATGTGCTGGGAAGCTTTAGCATCTTGTACAGCTAAATGGCAAGACACACACTCTGCTCTAACTGTATGGCTTCCAGTCCTCAAAAAAAAAATCCTGTCACAACCCCTATGTTCCTTTCTAACATTTATATATCACTCAGCTGCTGTCAGGCAAGAGGGCAGCTTGGGGCTGCAGAAATGCTGAGGTCTTTGCCACAGCTTAGAAAAATGAATCTCAGTTTGGTACAGAGTTTTATGCTGCCCAGTTGCTTGCTGTAATTCCAGAGTGAAGAAGAGGACAGGGAGAGGAAGCTTTCGCGTGGGTCATATTCCTGCACTCTGATTTACCTCAACAAGGACAACGTGTGAATCTGTCTCCGCAAGACACTAGTCTAAGAAAGCCCACGGGTTCAACTCAGAGTGAAGGTCATGTGGTTTCACCCTCCATCTCCCCACACCCAGCAACTCAGTCCTTCTTTCAAGGGGTCCTTCCCTTCCTTCCAACCACTTCTCCTGCATTCAACACCATTCCTAGTCTGCACTAGGGCAGGACATGCCCCTGACAAAGCAAGGCAGATAACTGGAAAAGCTCTCAAGCCACTTCAGGGACATAGAAGAAGCCGTGCACCTGCTGCATCTTCTCATCTTAAAATAAGGGAGCCCTGAGGTTGATTTAGTATTCAAATCTCTGTACTGTAAGAAGAAGGGACCCCTTGTATGAAGAGTTGTGGTTCTCATTGTTTCACTAAAACCGCTGGTGCTTTCCTGGGAAGTGATACCTAGCTAAGGGAGTAGGCATTGTGGCAAACTAAGTTAGGGCCACAATCACCTCTGTGCTCTGCAGGATCAGGTCTATTTCTGGTCCGTGGTGCTTCCCAAAATTGACTGACAATGGGAAGCTCATTTGGTGATACTAATATACTCCTGTTTTTCTTCTCTGCAAAACCAGTCTAAAATGACCTGCTTTATATCATGTAGAATACCTGTTAACTTGGAAACGTGAAGTGCTCTCTTTTAAGGGCTTTTGCCAAATTCTGAACCATTTGCAGGTCTATGACATAAATTCATAATCCACAAAGTTTTGAGCTAGTGTCCTGGAATGTTGCAGCATCTTGTAAGGTAATGGGATCATTTAAAAGAGAATAACATTACACCCATCTGAATTAAATACACACAGGGAATTAAGTCTCTCAGCTCTGAGCTTGGCTACTTTTACAGCATGTAGCTGAAACATTTTACAAAACAATCCCTCCCTTCCTTCCATGCTTCTTAACTCAATTAAACCCAGCTTGAATTATTAAACATACATAAGAATTAAATCCGATGTTATAAACCAGCAATGGTGTTATTCTGTTTTTCAAAGTTATAAATCCTTAAAGTTCAGTTTAAACAAACACCATGTACTGGCTCCTTAAACACTGGTAACATTCAAACAGTATTTGAGAATGCAAGATGTTTGACTACACAAAAACTACATCTGCAGACTGTTAAAGGGAAATCTGCAGGAAACATGTCAAATAATCCAGTTCCTTGTACACTACCCTGAAATAACAAGGCCAGTGTATCTGGAGTCCATTACAGCCAGAGCACTCAAATAAGGTAGTGCATTTCTTTTAATAACTAAACAGAATTCATAAACAGCATGCATGCAACGGTGTGCCAGCTAAGTAATTTAATTTACCTTCTTGAGAGATGACAATGAACTTTGAGGATTTGATGGCTTTGTCATCCAATGTCCAGGTGACAGATGCAGCGGGGTCAGATGAAATCCGACACTGTAACACTAATTTTTCACCTTCTATTACATGAGTATCCTGCAGCTTCTCTGTAAATGATGGAGCTATTCCTTTACTCTCAACTTCTGGCACAATTATCCCACCATCTACCATTGAGCACCCATGCTCACAGTTCCTGTCATTCTCCTCTTCTTTGACTACTGGTTCACTAGGCTGGGTTTCAGCCTCGGCGATGGCGTTTGGCACCTCGGAGTTGGTGCGGGCATTCTGGGCTTGGATGTCGGTGCTGCCATTCTCAGCCGGTGGCTTTTTCTTGGAGGCGAGCACAGATCTGAAATCTGGGGTGGCTGGTTTGGGGGCTGACGCCTTCTCCGGCACAGGGGCTTTGGGGGTGCCCTTCTTGGCGAGCACTGCACGGAAGTCCACCTGCTGAGGACTGTGAACTTTCCTTTCCTCCTCTGACAAGGTCTTGGGTTTGACCTGCCGCTGCAGGTTCGCACGGAAGTCCATTTGTTCGGCTGGGATTTCTTTCAGATCCTCCTCGGAAAAACTTTTGGTGCAGACTTTCTTTCCCAGAATGTCACGGAAGTCAAGTTGCTCTGCTTCCTGCTGCCTCAGGTTCTCCTCTGTGTGCTCCCGGGTTTCCACTCGTCTTTTTAGCACCCCTCGCACGTCTTCCCACTCTTCCTCAGCCGCTCTGGTTTCCCCACTGTTCCTTCGGAGGCTGCTGGCTTTCCCAAACGTTAGTGCACCACGGTCACCACCATCCCTTCGCTCTCCAGAGCTAGCTGGCTCCCTCCCACTAAGGTCAGCAAAAGAGAAAAAGAGAGAGACAGCAAGGAAAGGGTCTGCTTTAAAATGTCAGGGAACAAGCTCGGAGCAGGGACAAAATGTGTTTAGAGAAGGGAAGGCTGATTAGACGAACACACTCCATTAGTTTATTGCATCAGTGATGACTTCAGGAGCCATATAAGGGCACAAACAAAAAAGATCTCCTCTAACTCTGCCTTGATACAATGATGAAAACAATTTGTTGGGTCACATTTGGGGATTAGGTTGAACCACAGCCAGCTTGGGTCTGGAAGGGCAGAGAATTAGCAGAGCAAAAAATAGAACCCACCCATGCAAGTCCCTGGGAACTGTACTCACTCTCTGTGCGTTTCTCCTTTGGAAACTGAACTTTCTCTCAGCATCAGAGACACCTGGCAGCTGCATTCTCCAACTTGGTTTCTGAAAAGTTTAAGTGAAATCAGAACAGAAGAAAATGTTTCCTGCTTCCAGACTCTAACATGCCTGAGCTAAATTACTTGGTGTTGCACTAACCAGATCAAGCCCAGGGGGTCCCACTCATTTTCTGAACCAGCATTTGGACGGACGGCGAGGCTGGTTAGGCTCCCTTATGTTTGAAGGAACTGTCTCTTAAATAGCTTGCTCTGCTTGCATTGTGAAGCCCACACACCACCCATGCACCCCCTTAACAAAAATCAAAGTACATTTGAGGGATGAAACCGTCCCAAACAGCCCCAAACAAGCAAGCTAAAGAAACACAAATACAAAGGCTGGAAAATCCAGTCAGAGGAAGGGGCTATTTTGCAGTGTTTAAAATCTTTCCAACTCTGCCCTAGTGTTTATTTATTCAAGTCCAAGCTTTTTTACTTTCCTAATACTAAGATATTAAAAGCAGGGTCTCATTCCCCCATCCAAACCAGCCAATCAGTGCAACCGAGGCCACATGGATTGCTCCAGTCTGTACGTGTTTATATTAAAAAACATAAAAGTGTCACCATATATGGTGCTGAGCACTTATTCTTCCTTTTGCAGAGGAATGCCATGGATGCTTTTGGGAAGGACTCCCATTAAAGAAGTCATTAGAGTGCCTTTCCTCCCCCAGCACCCTCCCCCGCTGCAAATGGCTCATCTCCTTTTCACTTAGGGTTGCCAAAAGCTTAATTTCATTTCCCTAGACAACAGCATACATGCTGCTACTGCGCCCCATGGAGTTCTATATTTAAAAGAAAAAAAAAAGATCGACCCTTTTCCACTGACAAGGGAGATATTTTATTAGTGGGTGGATTTTTTGGTGTGTTGCAGTCTAGGCAAAAGCGCACAAATGGACTGGAAATTCCTGGATAATTTTTTTTTAAACAAAGATGATTTATATTACTGGAAACGTTCTCAGGACATCAGATGTACAAATAGGAGCGTGTGAACATCAAGGGCTTTTTTCCAGCTCTGTTCCTGTTTCAAGAGGCTCTTACTGGAAAAGAACACCTTTTGGTCCCTTCTACACTGAAGTTTTAAAAACAGGTGCTCTCAGTACAGG